>NC_136509.1:60539308-61139308 GCF_053919585.1 Euprymna scolopes
CTAAAAAAGCTTTTTTCAAACATCTTATTTGAAACAACTTCAATCTTTTCTGTGGATAACTAAAGAAATAGATTTACATTTTGATATTTCTCATGTAGAGACACCTATAGTCTACCAATATTATTAGTCATACAAATCTATTGCTATATTTTGTATGTAACAAGGTCGTTTAAACCTGAGGTAGAGCTGCGATTTTGTGTCATTTTTTATACACATCAACTTGGTAAAATATACAATGTTTGTCAATTTTCATTAAAAAGTATTTTTTTGAATCTATGAATAATAACACAGATTTAAAGGACAAAAAGGCATTTTTAATGAAAGTTAAACAAACAACATGTTAGTAAATAAGATCATATATGCTTTTATTTAAAACTGATCACTGCTTATGCCACTTCATCATCATTGTCGTCGTCATCACCATCATCAGTGTCATCATCATCATGTCCAATGTTTTTACTAATTTTATAACAAGAATCTCTTGCACACTTGCACATATCTGTGCATGGGACCCTGTTTTGGAGACATGTACAAATGTTAACGTCTTTACAATGACTTTTTTTACATTTGGCAGAGCAGTTAATTAAATCCATTAAACTGTCTGGAGCAGGAAGAAGATTCATCCAATGGATTACTAAATCTCCATTTTCTATCTTCCATCCATGACAATCAGGGGATGGTATATCAGGATTTGCATGGAGGCTCCTTTTATAGACACCTGAAAAAAGAAAGAAATTAACATTAATATTGAATAATTTTCATCCTTTCTAATAAGCAAATAACAATGAAACTCCATATATTTAATTTTTACATATAATTGGAAATTAAATATTTATAAAACGTACCTGCTTGATAGTTAGCTCGCTTGATGTGTTCACTCAGGGCATCTTGATTTGGAGGCATTGTGATTTCCAATTTTCTTTGGAATCTAAACATGTTGTATCTGGCTTCATTAACACTTGTGACATTTTGTTGGCCATACAACCTGCAAACAAACATTTCCAATGATTTTGCTGTGTCTGGTTTCACATAAAATTCATTACCAAGATCACTGAATGCGTAACAAAACTCATTCTCTCTCAGTAATAAACTAAGTGCTTTCTTTTTGCCCTTTCCGTAAAATGAACTGACACTATCACATCCTGTAAAACAATGTAGACCAATCAAGGCTTGACTGACAGACTCTCCAATGTTGTCTTTTATCATCTTGATGTCTATTGTTCGCAAATTTGTTCCTCTTCCTGTGTGGAAGTATAAATGTGCGGAAATAAGATTTTGTAAAGAAACTCCAATTACAAACACATCGGTATCAGGACTCATAATGATTACATCCGTACTAGTGTTGGCTGCAAAAGAAGCATGCAAATAAATCCGTGTATCAGCTTCTTCTTGTGAGCTACAAAGTTTTGTCTCTTCTAACCGGATGACAATATCACTTGCCTCTTTTCCAGGTGAGAAGGAATGACATTTCTTGTTATGCGCCAAGAATACCTTCACTCCTCTAAGCTCTGATGTTGAAACATTAGACCATGTTTCATCCAAGAATTCTATTAAGGACTTTTTATTCTCTCCATTTGAAAGAAATTTCTTCCATTGCTGAGGAAGGAGCTGACCATGGATTCTTATCTGAGAGCTAGTAGCAGCTCTTTTATCCCTCTCGATATTTTTTATAGAGATCTGCTGGTATGTATCAGTAACAAAATGAATTTCTTTAGAATGATTCGATTTTGCCCTGTTCACTAAACTTTTCAAAATAACAAGAGCAAGATTAAGAAATGTTTTCTCTCCTTGTAATTTGTTCAAATTTAATTGGTGTATCAGCGACATACCATCCACTATATATATGCCACCTACTATAGGGTTCTCAACAATAGGATTGTTAGCATGGCTTTCTAAAGCATGAAGTAAGTTTGCTTTATTAGTTTTAACCAACGATCCATGTGAATTTGCAAGGGACAATGGTAATGGACCTAAGGAATATGACAGTAATTCTTGAAGATTAATGTTCCGGATTCTACCAATCACAACCAATCTTGCTAGGAGATTTCTATCTGCTTCCAAAGTGATATCCTTTCCGTGGACATGATGATTTGATTTTTTAGACATACTGGAGAATGTTTTTAAATTCATTCTTTTCATCGGGGCAAAAAAATCAACTTCTCCCGTTTGTAGACGCTGCCCACAGAAATTTTCAAATTCTGATTCGCCCCTTGCCTTAGCAAATTGCAGATCATTTTGAACATCTTGTGTCGCAACTAATCCTGATGCAATATGGATCAACTCAGCTGGTTCATACTCAAATGGATTAAACATACTGTTTACTGTGTCTATTATCTTTCCAATAGCAAGCTTATCATGTTTCATCCGACTGTGTAAAAGATCTGATCGTGTTCCACTTTGTTCTCCTTTGCCAGCCATAGTTTCACATTCATGGGTAATAGACCCTCTCGCATGATGGGACCATATCCACCTGTTGACGGCTCTCTTGTTTGTGCTGAAGCCTGTCATACCACCTTTTGTTTTTGAATCACGATTAGCAGTTTGTTCGATGGTTTGGTCACAAGGAATTTTAGCAAAGGCATTTGAGCTTCTTTGAACAGCAAAATCTCCTCCAATGCATTGTGTATATATCACTGGATGAGTATTAGCGAGATTAGACATCTCCAACCAGTAAACTGGAAGGTATCTGCTATAATTTACATGGTCATATGCAAACACCCAAGGTAACATCTGTCTAACACTTGCCAAGTGAAGTTCCCAGTTTGACTCTCGAATACCTCTAAGGAAAAGTAAAAGAATTTCTACAATGTCAATATAAGAACTCCAGAATGCAAAAGTTTGCTTTTTGTTGCCAACCTGTATAAATTCTTCATAGGATGATAGAAAACTTTGAAAATGTTCTCCCTTCAGAATTTCTTCATACTGAGGTCCTAGGAATGATTGTGACAAGGATGTCATTAAATGCTTCACTTTTTCTGCCTTTTCTTCAGGAATGCTGTTTAAATAGGTTGTCAAACGCATATGCTGCATTGCTTCGGCCACTAATTTATGGGCTCTAACTGCTCTGTTATAGTGTCTACCTGTGAAAACTCCATTTATTGAGCCTACAGCAACAACTTCTGATTCTATTAGAATATCTTGAAGCCCGGCATCACGAAAACGCTTTCCCAAACACCCAAGAAAGGACATTGCTGTATGAAAAGCATCAAGTCGAATCACCAATCTCTTCATGAAATATGGATTTCTCCATCTAATTAATTGTGCCTTTGAATAGATTGCTTGATCCATTACAATAACAAGAGACTCTAACTTGAGTTGATCTGCAATGTCAATGCTTTTTTTTAGAATTGTAAGGACTGTATCCATTTCTGTGGGGCTAACATCAATTACGGGTAAATAACCTATGGTAGATTTTGATGCAATCTCCCTTTTGCACAGGAGTTGGTTAAACCCAGTCCAAGATGGTAATATAATTTCACTGCCGAATTTTGTGATATAGTACGCTATATCAAGTTTTAGAGAATTTTGCAGAAATACACGATCTGAATGAAGTGAAACATGTTCAGCAAATGGTAGTGGGCCATCTTTTCTTCCACCGGTGTATGTAGCCAAATTTACTTCTGGTGGTTCCAATGTTCTTTTCCGTGTTCTTTTGAGTCCTTCTACTGCAATCTTAGATGCACACGGTTCGACTAACATATTTTGTATTATTATCCCAGTTGTGTTGTGTGTTGTTCCATGTCCAGATAAAGTTTCCTCACCAAAATCATTATTGTCCCAGACCAAAGTTGTTGGAATACCTGCCTGGATGGTGGATGGAATAGAATTTTCTCCACGATTGATTTCAAGTTCAGCTAGTGCTGTATCATGATTTAAAACCACCGAATGAGAAACACAATGTCCCAAACCATTCAATAAACCAATCACTTGGGCAGATCCAGACAGATGGCGTACAGCCATACCAAGTGATAAATGTTTTGGCATTAATGTACGTCCGTTAGAAGACAAAAATATAATGTCTTGTGAAATAGACAAAATCTTTCTATAGACGGATGCAGATATGTCCATTATTTTTTCTGTGCACAAATCTTCAGATGCCCCAACTATCCATGCAAGAAAGTTAAATAAAATATGGGGCACCATCTTTTCAGCCTCCTGCAAATTTAATGTTTCTGCTGTTGGCGGCCATAACGAAGGAGGTTTTACTTGTTGAATAATATTTCTCAGATCCATAGCTGTTATGTACAAGTTAGAAAGAGGATTTGGATCTGAGCGTACATGACTTGTTTGTTGGTTTGTGTCATTTTCTGACGACTCTGTTTCACTTGGAGTTGTGGTATGTGTTTCCTCATGGAGTACTGTTTTTTCCTCTACAAGAGAAGACACTGTAATGTCATTTACATACACGATGTCACCTTGTGATCTCATTTTAGGAGTGATGAAGCATAATTGAGGAAATTTTTTCATTAATCTTTGTTTTAAATATCCTGTTTTATATAAATGCGCATCAACTCCATGTGTTTCTTTAATCTGTTTGACAAACAAATCTTTCAATTTTTTAAGTCTCATGATTTCCTTGTTTTCGATAATCCTTGTTTGGACTAATTTCGCAAAGACCTCAAATGCTTTAGCATATGAAGTTTGCTCAGAGTGTTCGGTTTTGGTTGGTTTGGTTAAATATCGAGTGAAGTCACGGTAACATGAGTTATGATATTTCACTTCGATTGCTACACAATCTTTATTCCTTATTTGCATGAGGAGTGATTCATTTTCATTTTCTTCTGCTGCTCGTTTTAAATTAGCAGCTTCTATTGTCGAACATCTGACAAGTTTTTCCCTGTTTCTTTTGCCAGATCCTTTGCACACTATAGTTTTTACTTTTTGACATAGTATGCAAACATCTGGTAAAATATGCTCTGATCTAGCTGGCAAAGATGGTCGATCAAAATTGGAACGAAGAACCCGTCTTTTTTTAGCTGGTGGATCATCATTTTCGGCAGTAGTCGCATCAATGTTTTCTTGAGATGGGGACCCTGTAAAAATAAATATATTTAGGAGTTTAATATGCATTTGAAATAACAAAGTATATGGAAAAGTTCAAATTAAAAATATCCAATCATTATTTCATAAATCCAAAACATTTCATTAAAAATTTAAGATTTTTTTTGTATAGTGCTGATAAAACTTCTGTGAAAAAATTGTATGTTATTAATTTACATTCTACAATTAAATCGTCTGGTGACTCCTTATTAATCGGACCAAGGGATGTTTACAAAATCATGCAATATATTTATCATTGGAATTGGTAGGTAAATTCAATATGCAATGCACTTTATTTTACTAGTGAGTTACCACTTATCAAGGCTAAAAGCCACACGAGGATAAAGGTTAATGGAATAGATTGTCAAGTGACTGATTGTGGAAGTGCTAGAATCAAGAAATGGTACCATAGACAGTTGTATCTATATTTAGAATCATAAAAGAAATGAAACATTTCCAGATTAAAACCAATAGCTAAAATTATTGAAATTATGAAAACTGTTAAATAGTAACAGCATTTGGCTAAGAGCAAAGTGTACCCTTTATTCTGATAATACAGGTTATCTTTTGTTTCAGATTTGTGAAGGAGAAATCTTTCTAAACTGAGGCAATTGTAATTTTTGTTCCAATCAGAATACATTTTTGGTGAACTAAATTTTACCCACAATAAAACCCTGTTTTGTATCTATGTTCTCGTGGGGGAGGCAAGTAAATAGAAATAAACTCTAGTTTTTTTTTTTGTTTTCTTTACAAGTGAAATTTTCTAAAACAGATGCCAACTTTTATGTACATATTCAATTGTTTGAAAAGATATTAATGTAGATTAACACCCTCATTTAAATCGCTCCCTCCCCCGAGAAGAAAAAAGATTGTACAACTTAGAAGTTTACAAAAAAAAAAAAAAAAAAAAAAAAATTAAAAATCAATTAAATTGAATAAATATATTTTAGAATTTAGAGGTGTTGACCTTTTTTCTAGTGAAGATAAATTCTGTGCGTTTTTTTATTGGGAGAGGAGGGGGTAAATTACAATCTTGGCATTCAGACTTAGGGTTAATGGTAAAAAAAAATTAACAATAGTCTCCAGGAAATGGAGGATGATTTTCCATTAAATTTATATACGAAATGTTACTCTAAATCCATTTTTTCCTACCATAAAATTTTTCATGCTGTTCAGTTCACACGTACTTGCCTAAGTGAATAGAGAGAGTATAAGAAAAATTGTCTCTTTCCAAATACGTATCAATAAAAATAAAAATTATTAAAAGCTTAAACTTACCTTCGAAAACGTTATCAGTATTCTTTTCTAGTTTTTTCTGAATTCTTTCAATTTTCTGATAATCCGTGAAACCAAAACCAAAGCTAAATTTTCTGATAATCCGTGAAACCAAAACCAAAGCTAAGTAAAAATTCCTAACTGTTCGCATATAATTTAAAGCTAATATTCTTTCCATTTTCAGGCATATTGTAACCGATAACTTTTCTTCACTTAAATAGACTATTTCGCCGCTTACAATGCCATGTCACTTAATTAATAAGTCAATGCTATAGTAAAGACAAACTCGGTAAAAAAAGAAATTATGCTAAGTTATTTAGAGGACATGAAAACCTTATTTAAATATCATTTCCACCGTGTTATAAATCTAGACTTATTGCATGTTCAATTATTGCATATATTAAAAAAAAACCTATAAATAATTAGATTTATTGAATTAAACCTAAAACTCTATGATTCTCAATTTATTGTTGGTTTTCCTTCACGACGGTTAAAACTTATTTCAACGAATCCTTACGCACCGTAAGTTTATTATTTAAATTATTTCCTAAAGCTGTACTTTTCAACTGCACATTTCCTTTTCAGTTTTTTCCGCTTTTCACCTTGTACGTTACTTATGCCATTACTTTTACGTTATATCTATTAATATTTTATTTCCATCATATTTGTTTGAAACGCGTATTCAATTGTTAACATTAATACCCCTAAAAACGATACACATGTAAAGAAATATGTCGCGCCGCCAACTGGAACACTTTTCACTAAGTGACCCCCCTCCCTCTAAATCAGCCCACACCGTCTCCCTAATTAGATAGCATCTTGGTACCACAAGTGCCATTTGACCGTATGAGGCCAAGTGAAACAAACGACCACCATGCTTTTTAGCCTCGAGTATCCAAGAAAAAAAAAACCAAAGCTAAGTAAAAATTCCTAACTGTTCGCATATAATTTAAAGCTAATATTCTTTCCATTTTCAGGCATATTGTAACCGAAAACTTTTCTTCACTTAAATAGACTATTTCGCCGCTTACAATGCCATGTCACTTAATTAATAAGTCAATGCTATAGTAAAGACAAACTCGGTAAAAAAAGAAATTATGCTAAGTTATTTAGAGGACATGAAAACCTTATTTAAATATCATTTCCACCGTGTTATAAATCTAGACTTATTGCATGTTCAATTATTGCATATATTAAAAAAAAACCTATAAATAATTAGATTTATTGAATTAAACCTAAAACTCTATGATTCTCAATTTATTGTTGGTTTTCCTTCACGACGGTTAAAACTTATTTCAACGAATCCTTACGCACCGTAAGTTTATTATTTAAATTCTTTCCTAAAGCTGTACTTTTCAACTGCACATTTCCTTTTCAGTTTTTTCCGCTTTTCACCTTGTACGTTACTTATGCCATTACTTTTACGTTATATCTATTAATATTTTATTTCCATCATATTTGTTTGAAACGCGTATTCAATTGTTAACATTAATACCCCTAAAAACGATACACATGTAAAGAAATATGTCGCGCCGCCAACTGGAACACTTTTCACTAAGTGACCCCCCTCCCTCTAAATCAGCCCACACCGTCTCCCTAATTAGATAGCATCTTGGTACCACAAGTGCCATTTGACCGTATGAGGCCAAGTGAAACAAACGACCACCATGCTTTTTAGCCTCGAGTATCCAAGAAAAAAAAACCAAAGCTAAGTAAAAATTCCTAACTGTTCGCATATAATTTAAAGCTAATATTCTTTCCATTTTCAGGCATATTGTAACCGATAACTTTTCTTCACTTAAATAGACTATTTCGCCGCTTACAATGCCATGTCACTTAATTAATAAGTCAATGCTATAGTAAAGACAAACTCGGTAAAAAAAGAAATTATGCTAAGTTATTTAGAGGACATGAAAACCTTATTTAAATATCATTTCCACCGTGTTATAAATCTAGACTTATTGCATGTTCAATTATTGCATATATTAAAAAAAAACCTATAAATAATTAGATTTATTGAATTAAACCTAAAACTCTATGATTCTCAATTTATTGTTGGTTTTCCTTCACGACGGTTAAAACTTATTTCAACGAATCCTTACGCACCGTAAGTTTATTATTTAAATTATTTCCTTAAGCTGTACTTTTCAACTGCACATTTCCTTTTCAGTTTTTTCCGCTTTTCACCTTGTACGTTACTTATGCCATTACTTTTACGTTATATCTATTAATATTTTATTTCCATCATATTTGTTTGAAACGCGTATTCAATTGTTAACATTAATACCCCTAAAAACGATACACATGTAAAGAAATATGTCGCGCCGCCAACTGGAACACTTTTCACTAAGTGACCCCCCTCCCTCTAAATCAGCCCACACCGTCTCCCTAATTAGATAGCATCTTGGTACCACAAGTGCCATTTGACCGTATGAGGCCAAGTGAAACAAACGACCACCATGCTTTTTAGCCTCGAGTATCCAAGAAAAAAAAACCAAAGCTAAGTAAAAATTCCTAACTGTTCGCATATAATTTAAAGCTAATATTCTTTCCATTTTCAGGCATATTGTAACCGATAACTTTTCTTCACTTAAATAGACTATTTCGCCGCTTACAATGCCATGTCACTTAATTAATAAGTCAATGCTATAGTAAAGACAAACTCGGTAAAAAAAGAAATTATGCTAAGTTATTTAGAGGACATGAAAACCTTATTTAAATATCATTTCCACCGTGTTATAAATCTAGACTTATTGCATGTTCAATTATTGCATATATTAAAAAAAAAACTATAAATAATTAGATTTATTGAATTAAACCTAAAACTCTATGATTCTCAATTTATTGTTGGTTTTCCTTCACGACGGTTAAAACTTATTTCAACGAATCCTTACGCACCGTAAGTTTATTATTTAAATTCTTTCCTAAAGCTGTACTTTTCAACTGCACATTTCCTTTTCAGTTTTTTCCGCTTTTCACCTTGTACGTTACTTATGCCATTACTTTTACGTTATATCTATTAATATTTTATTTCCATCATATTTGTTTGAAACGCGTATTCAATTGTTAACATTAATACCCCTAAAAACGATACACATGTAAAGAAATATGTCGCGCCGCCAACTGGAACACTTTTCACTAAGTGACCCCCCTCCCTCTAAATCAGCCCACACCGTCTCCCTAATTAGATAGCATCTTGGTACCACAAGTGCCATTTGACCGTATGAGGCCAAGTGAAACAAACGACCACCATGCTTTTTAGCCTCGAGTATCCAAGAAAAAAAAACCAAAGCTAAGTAAAAATTCCTAACTGTTCGCATATAATTTAAAGCTAATATTCTTTCCATTTTCAGGCATATTGTAACCGATAACTTTTCTTCACTTAAATAGACTATTTCGCCGCTTACAATGCCATGTCACTTAATTAATAAGTCAATGCTATAGTAAAGACAAACTCGGTAAAAAAAGAAATTATGCTAAGTTATTTAGAGGACATGAAAACCTTATTTAAATATCATTTCCACCGTGTTATAAATCTAGACTTATTGCATGTTCAATTATTGCATATATTAAAAAAAAACCTATAAATAATTAGATTTATTGAATTAAACCTAAAACTCTATGATTCTCAATTTATTGTTGGTTTTCCTTCACGACGGTTAAAACTTATTTCAACGAATCCTTACGCACCGTAAGTTTATTATTTAAATTATTTCCTTAAGCTGTACTTTTCAACTGCACATTTCCTTTTCAGTTTTTTCCGCTTTTCACCTTGTACGTTACTTATGCCATTACTTTTACGTTATATCTATTAATATTTTATTTCCATCATATTTGTTTGAAACGCGTATTCAATTGTTAACATTAATACCCCTAAAAACGATACACATGTAAAGAAATATGTCGCGCCGCCAACTGGAACACTTTTCACTAAGTGACCCCCCTCCCTCTAAATCAGCCCACACCGTCTCCCTAATTAGATAGCATCTTGGTACCACAAGTGCCATTTGACCGTATGAGGCCAAGTGAAACAAACGACCACCATGCTTTTTAGCCTCGAGTATCCAAGAAAAAAAAACCAAAGCTAAGTAAAAATTCCTAACTGTTCGCATATAATTTAAAGCTAATATTCTTTCCATTTTCAGGCATATTGTAACCGATAACTTTTCTTCACTTAAATAGACTATTTCACCGCTTACAATGCCATGTCACTTAATTAATAAGTCAATGCTATAGTAAAGACAAACTCGGTAAAAAAAGAAATTATGCTAAGTTATTTAGAGGACATGAAAACCTTATTTAAATATCATTTCCACCGTGTTATAAATCTAGACTTATTGCATGTTCAATTATTGCATATATTAAAAAAAAACCTATAAATAATTAGATTTATTGAATTAAACCTAAAACTCTATGATTCTCAATTTATTGTTGGTTTTCCTTCACGACGGTTAAAACTTATTTCAACGAATCCTTACGCACCGTAAGTTTATTATTTAAATTCTTTCCTAAAGCTGTACTTTTCAACTGCACATTTCCTTTTCAGTTTTTTCCGCTTTTCACCTTGTACGTTACTTATGCCATTACTTTTACGTTATATCTATTAATATTTTATTTCCATCATATTTGTTTGAAACGCGTATTCAATTGTTAACATTAATACCCCTAAAAACGATACACATGTAAAGAAATATGTCGCGCCGCCAACTGGAACACTTTTCACTAAGTGACCCCCCTCCCTCTAAATCAGCCCACACCGTCTCCCTAATTAGATAGCATCTTGGTACCACAAGTGCCATTTGACCGTATGAGGCCAAGTGAAACAAACGACCACCATGCTTTTTAGCCTCGAGTATCCAAGAAAAAAAAACCAAAGCTAAGTAAAAATTCCTAACTGTTCGCATATAATTTAAAGCTAATATTCTTTCCATTTTCAGGCATATTGTAACCGATAACTTTTCTTCACTTAAATAGACTATTTCGCCGCTTACAATGCCATGTCACTTAATTAATAAGTCAATGCTATAGTAAAGACAAACTCGGTAAAAAAAGAAATTATGCTAAGTTATTTAGAGGACATGAAAACCTTATTTAAATATCATTTCCACCGTGTTATAAATCTAGACTTATTGCATGTTCAATTATTGCATATATTAAAAAAAAAACCTATAAATAATTAGATTTATTGAATTAAACCTAAAACTCTATGATTCTCAATTTATTGTTGGTTTTCCTTCACGACGGTTAAAACTTATTTCAACGAATCCTTACGCACCGTAAGTTTATTATTTAAATTATTTCCTTAAGCTGTACTTTTCAACTGCACATTTCCTTTTCAGTTTTTTCCGCTTTTCACCTTGTACGTTACTTATGCCATTACTTTTACGTTATATCTATTAATATTTTATTTCCATCATATTTGTTTGAAACGCGTATTCAATTGTTAACATTAATACCCCTAAAAACGATACACATGTAAAGAAATATGTCGCGCCGCCAACTGGAACACTTTTCACTAAGTGACCCCCCTCCCTCTAAATCAGCCCACACCGTCTCCCTAATTAGATAGCATCTTGGTACCACAAGTGCCATTTGACCGTATGAGGCCAAGTGAAACAAACGACCACCATGCTTTTTAGCCTCGAGTATCCAAGAAAAAAAAAACAAAGCTAAGTAAAAATTCCTAACTGTTCGCATATAATTTAAAGCTAATATTCTTTCCATTTTCAGGCATATTGTAACCGATAACTTTTCTTCACTTAAATAGACTATTTCGCCGCTTACAATGCCATGTCACTTAATTAATAAGTCAATGCTATAGTAAAGACAAACTCGGTAAAAAAAGAAATTATGCTAAGTTATTTAGAGGACATGAAAACCTTATTTAAATATCATTTCCACCGTGTTATAAATCTAGACTTATTGCATGTTCAATTATTGCATATATTAAAAAAAAACCTATAAATAATTAGATTTATTGAATTAAACCTAAAACTCTATGATTCTTAATTTATTGTTGGTTTTCCTTCACGACGGTTAAAACTTATTTCAACGAATCCTTACGCACCGTAAGTTTATTATTTAAATTCTTTCCTAAAGCTGTACTTTTCAACTGCACATTTCCTTTTCAGTTTTTTCCGCTTTTCACCTTGTACGTTACTTATGCCATTACTTTTACGTTATATCTATTAATATTTTATTTCCATCATATTTGTTTGAAACGCGTATTCAATTGTTAACATTAATACCCCTAAAAACGATACACATGTAAAGAAATATGTCGCGCCGCCAACTGGAACACTTTTCACTAAGTGACCCCCCTCCCTCTAAATCAGCCCACACCGTCTCCCTAATTAGATAGCATCTTGGTACCACAAGTGCCATTTGACCGTATGAGGCCAAGTGAAACAAACGACCACCATGCTTTTTAGCCTCGAGTATCCAAGAAAAAAAAACCAAAGCTAAGTAAAAATTCCTAACTGTTCGCATATAATTTAAAGCTAATATTCTTTCCATTTTCAGGCATATTGTAACCGATAACTTTTCTTCACTTAAATAGACTATTTCGCCGCTTACAATGCCATGTCACTTAATTAATAAGTCAATGCTATAGTAAAGACAAACTCGGTAAAAAAAGAAATTATGCTAAGTTATTTAGAGGACATGAAAACTTTATTTAAGTACGATACTTAATATAATCAGCCATCGAAAAAAAAAATTAAAAAGTTATAAACATCAGTGACCCCCCCTTGCTTGTACACGTCCATTTCCTTTCCGGATCCCTGCTCCGAACTTATGCTCGTGATCCATCATCTCATCTGAAGATGAGGGGCTCTTATGCCTTACACAACAATTTATCAGTCTATACTATTGTCTATAAACTGATATCATCAACAATTAGATAAGCTGTTTTTAAATTTCCCCTCTTGACAAAATTGCAAACCGGAATGCAAACGGATTTTCCTTTGCGTTAGAGGATTGAACTGAAGCAGTATACTTAATATGTACAATACGTGCGTACTAAACTAAACCACCTTTGTTACCTATATACAATCGCCTATACTGAATCCTCATCGGCTCAAAGCTCTCTGTATCCCCAGACTCTTAATTTCTCAAATCTTATATCACCAAGACATCCTTCTTAATTGATACAAGAATCCTCCTGAGCAGTTCAACATCCAGTGATCATATATCCAATCCTCATGAAACTGCTTATATCACCCTGAATATTACCTTAAATCTTTATTCTATCCCTAAGCAAAGTAGAACACCAAATAACACTCTAGTCAACTACTTTTAAAATTAGATAAACCCAGTTTCAATATTAGAAGTACATCGTCCCTCACCTTGACTACGGACTTTTGCAATAAGTCATGAAACTATTGTACCTAAAATTCCTCTCCAAACTACAAAATACTGCTGCTTGTATAATAAGCAAGTACCTCCTATAGATACTTTACCTCCAAGATGACTGCCTTGTCTGTTTTGCATGACAAACCTTATTATTTTTTACTTAAATTCTCTTTCTCCTGATCACTAACAAATCAAATCTGCTCTACTTCCTAAGTTGACACTAAACAAATCCGTCTCACGTAACTTAGATGGGTCCTTGCTCTCCGCCCTTGACCTTAACAAACTCGCAAATCGATACCCATTAACACCTAAAATTTCCTAGGCATGCTCCCGATTATAACTCCCAACCCATAACCAAGCTTCTAAGTAAATACTTACTAGCCTTAGTCCAATACATTGACTTAAAGTAATCTATAATGAACAGTAACCGTTAATATCTCTTTATTAAGAGATAGTATTGCAATAATTATTACACAAACTAAACCGGTACTCATTGAAATAAAAACTTCCGGATATTAAGAGAAAGGCGAAGTCATTCTCCTTAGTTGTAGTCTAAAGGCAACTTACTCAAATTGTCTAAAATTCCATGCATTCGTATACAATACTACTTATCCATCCATCTATACTTTTACTATACTTACAGAATATGCAATAACCTATATCTATCAGGTATAACTGTACTCCATATCAAATGTTCTCTTGTCTCTATACTGAACATATCTAATCTTTCAGTCTTACTAAATGTCCGGTTTGGGCACCAAATCAGAATTTCTAATAGAAAGTAGATCATACTCTAGCACTTTATCCTAATTCCTAAACCTACTAAACCATATCTAACCATACATTCCTAAACCTACTAAACCATATCTAACCATACATTGCTAAACTTACAAAACTATATCTAACCATACATCAACTCGACTCTCTCGATCCAATACTGTAGCAAATTTAACTGCTTCCACTGCATGAATTTTTATGTATGCCCTCTCTCAGTATAAATGAAAATGGACAGCATAATAATGCCCTTTTTAAACCACACTTGAGGAGTGAAAATCTTCTGTAGAAGCTAACCTAAATGCCCGATTTTCCAGGAGATATTAACCTAAATAACCAATAAATATTAACTACCCATGCGGGGTCGCAGAAATACCTGGATTAGGACCCAGGCGCGGGGCGAACCCCCTCGGAGCTGATGGACCCGTAGGTCTTCCCAGGCCATCCGTCTAGGAGAAGGAAAACTCTGAAACTAAACCTAGGGGAGGGAGGCCTCTTCAGTCCTGGACGACAACCTTCCTAGAGCTGGTGACTCAAACAAATCACCGGTTGGCAAACCTAAACTGCTTAAGGAGGAGATAGACTCTGTCTATCGTTCGGCTTTCATACTCCTTCTTTGCCTATTGGCCAGGCGTAGAGGTACTATCACAGGGACTCGCTTGAATCACCCAGTGGTTGACCTTGTTTCCTGACTAGGGTAATGAACGCCGCTTTTCCCCACTCCTGCCACATCCCATCCCCCTAAACTGGACACAGTGGGGTGCTTCAGTGCCATATATGTCAGTGCAGTTGGACTGGGCTGGCTTTGCCTAATGGATTGAGGGTACCGGATTGACAGTTCCTGGCTGCTGTTTCCGACTGATAGTACAGGAGCCCTAACTCTTTGGTAGCGCTTAGAGCGGCTGCTCCATCAACAGTTGTAAAATATCGGGATGTTTGTAGTGCCATGTCGCGCATGGAAAG
Organism: Euprymna scolopes; assembly: GCF_053919585.1. Lineage (NCBI taxonomy): Eukaryota > Metazoa > Mollusca > Cephalopoda > Sepiida > Sepiolidae > Euprymna > Euprymna scolopes. The sequence goes on from NC_136509.1 coordinate 60,554,714, forward strand.
GGACCCTGCACTCATCCCCGGTGGGCTTTCCCGAGGCCACAATCCTGTGGGTGAGGACAGCTGATGGTCTACTTGTATTGCATGTCTGGTATTCTGCACAACTACTTGTCCAGCACCCCCTCACTCATCCACCCTAACTGAAACTTTTAAATAAAATAAAATGAAATGACAGCTCAAGCAAAAGTTACGTTTAAACCAGGACCAAACTCAAAGAAAACCAACCTGCCTCCTCCCTTGAGGCTTGCATTTACTAATATCCGCGGGCTTAGAACTAACTTAGATGATGTTGAGTCATTTCTCCTTGTAAACACCCCGGATATCTTAGCATTAAGTGAAACTAACCTTCACTCCTCCATACCCTCTAACCACTTTAACATGCCTGGTTATCTCCCACTCTACCGTAAGGACTCGGACAGACATATGCATGGACTTGGAGTCTATATTCGAAACACCCTCCCCCTAACTAGAGAAATAAAACTAGAATCAGAGGGCCAGGCCTTTATGTGCTTCAGACTAAATATGCAACACAATATTAGCTACTTATATTTTCTCTACCGCTCTCCCTCAAACCAAGACTGTACCCTAATAAACAAAATCTCAGACAGCATAGATATAGCACTCTCCCTCGATACTAGCGCACAAATACATGTATTTGGTGACTTCAATGTCCACCACAGTAACTGGCTAGGATTCTCAAATCACACAGACGTAGCTGGTAGCGCCACATATAGCTTCTCTATATCTCATTCCCTATCTCAGATGGTTACATTTCCGACACGTTTCCCAGACCAGCACGATCAACATGCCTCACTTCTAGATCTCTTTCTGACAACAGTTCCCAATGACTGTACAACAAATGCCCATAGCCCACTCGGGAATGCTGATCACGCTGTGATAATGGTAGAAATCAGCCTAAATTCTCGCCCTAAAACTGAAGACCCACTACTCAAAACAACGAGGTATTACAAAAAGGCTGATTGGGAAGCCATCAGGGAGCTCATCAGAGATGCCCCATGGCAAAATATCTTTACTCTTCCAGCGGAACAGTGTGCAAATGAGACAACTGAATGGTTCAAAACTGCTATTGAAGCACATGTTCCCGCACGGAAATACTATAGCAAGCCCCACTCCCCCCAATGGTTTACTTCTGCTTGTGCAGCTGCCATTTGTCAAAGGCAGCATGCGTTCCGCAGATTCAACCGACATAAGTCCAGCTCAAATAAACAGAAGTTTATAGAAGCTAGAAATAATTGTAAGAGAGTGATAGACACAGCTAAGTCAGATTACTCTGAAACCACCAGAAAGCGCATCGAAGCACAGAAATTAGGAACCCGGGATTTTTGGAAAATCTACAACAGCGTAGTTAATAATGGACAGTCAATTATTCCCCCACTAACAAACAATCATGAGGTTGCTTGCACGGCAACTGACAAGGCTAATCTGCTTGCCAGTCGGTTTGCCTCAAACTCCACACTGAACTCGGTACACCACTCACTCCCTGATTTTCCTCTGCGAACAGACGCCACACTTGACGACTTGAAAATCACCCCTTCTCAGGTACATGCTATTATAAAAAACCTAGACACCTCTAAAGCATGTGGACCAGATCTCATCCCGGCTGTGCTATTAAAAAAATGCTCTGCCGAGGTTGCTCCAGTTCTGTCCAAACTTTACAATAAATGCCTTAACGAATCTTGTTTTCCCGACTGCTGGAAAACCGCCTCTGTGGTACCAGTCTTCAAGAATTCTGGTGAAAGAACTGACCCACTAAATTATCGCCCCATTAGCCTCCTCCCGCTTTTCGCCAAAATATTTGAGTCCTTAGTTAATAAAGCCCTAGTCCAGCACCTAACAGCTGCTAAACTCTTGACTGACAAACAATATGGATTCAGGCAAGCCCGTTCAACAGCAGATATCTTAACTGTAGTTTCTGAACGTATATACCGTTCATTGGATAAAACAGGGGAGGGTAGAGCGGTGGCCCTTGATATATCTAAGGCTTTTGACAGGGTATGGCACGATGGTCTTCTAAGGAAAATTAGATCATATGGAATCACTGGAAGAATTCATAACGTAATTAAATCCTTCTTAAGTAATAGAAAAATCAAAGTTGTCCTCGACGGACGTACATCCAAACAATATGACATAAATGCGGGAGTGCCTCAGGGGTCTATCCTTGGACCTCTATTGTTCCTGATATTCATAAACGACCTCCCTGATAATATTGTTTCGGAGATGGGTATATTTGCCGATGACACCACTCTCTATAACAGATATGAGGGGAAAACAAATGAACACATATCCAAGAAAATGGCAGAAACACTAGAGGATGACCTCCAATCCGTAGTGGAATGGGGACAAAAATGGTTGGTCTCGTTCAATGCTGCTAAGACTAAGCTTGTTTCCTTCAATAACTACAAGAAACCTTCTCTACCACCAATAGCAATGGCCAAGAACACATTGCCTGAAAGTACTTCTTTTAAACTCCTCGGCCTAACGTTTACAGGGAATATGAACTGGAATAGATACATTGAGAGCATTGCCAAGGCTGCTGCAAGGAAGGTTGGCTCCCTCTACCGTGCTAGAAAACTACTTACGCCTGCCAGTATCCTATATCTCTATAAGGCAACCATTCGCCCATGTATGGAGTACTGTTGTCACATCTGGGCTGGTGCATCTGCTGCTTGTCTCTCGCTCCTGGACAGGGTTCAAAAAAGAGTCGCAAACCTGATAGGTCCTGAACTGTCATCTGGGCTTCAACCTCTGTCCCATCGACGAGATGTTGCATCCCTCTGCCTGTTCTACAAATACTTTAATGGTGAATGCTCTGACGAACTGCAAACACTTGTACCTCCCCGACGTAACTACCCCCGACAAACCCGACAAGCTACTAAGTCTCATCCCTTTACAGTGGAGATCCCTAGGTGCAAGAAAGCCTTTTACTCCAATAGTTTCTTCCCCAGAACTGCGGGTCTTTGGAACTCCCTTCCGGGATTCTGCTTTCCCAACTGCAATGATATGCAGAAGTTCAAGTGTAATGTTAACAAACATCTTTCTACTCTTCTCCCTTCATAATGACCCCGCTAATTAATTCCCTAATAGTAGCCCCCTGCTTCAAAGTGGCACTGTGCCTTGTTTGGGGTGAAAATTGAATAAAAAAAAAAAAAAAAAAAAAAAGAAACGTGCATAACAAGTTTGGTGAAACCCAACACGAGGTGGTATTTCAGTTGAATCACAGCTTAAGTCAAAGTTTTTCGCAATTTCTGCTTGTGGTCCATGTAAACCTTTCCATTTTTTAACATATTCTAAAAAGCGCGTCCATGTCTTCACTGAAAAAGATCTAACATTCAATGTTTTAGTTGGAAATATGCACATAACGCACTCTTTTTTGTCTTTGTTTACAAACATTTCTTCTTCACTGGAGGCAGCCATATTGAATTTTTAACTCGCACTACGATGATTGTGATTGGTAGATTGTAAGGAGTAAATAAAAGAAGTATTCTGAATGGCTACTTTTTTGTACGAAGGCAACTTAACAGTTAGCATTTTTTTGTGCATTAAAATTAAAATTATTTATTAATGCACCATAATCTTGCTTGTGAAATTTTTTTCCATGTTTCTTATGATTTTATACATATTATATCCAAAAATCATGCCCACCCCTTTTACATCTCATTAAAATTAAGAATTTTCACTCTGGGCCGACGGCCTAATATATATAAGATAACAACGTCTAATCAACAATTTTCAATTACAGCAGAAATTCTAAATGGAAGTTGGGAAAAGTCAGGGCAGCACTTAAGCACTTTGTAACGCTCCTTTGAAGATAGACCGAAAGAAACTTGTAATTAAAGAAATGGATATTATTTGTTTTTAAGTAAGTTAAAGTTAAATTTGTGATTTTCTTCATTTCCTTCTTCCGAAAGATCTTATAGGAAAGGCTCACGAAAGCGAATAATATTACCACTCAACATTATATGATGATTTTTTTCGTTTCTGTTCAAATGTGCACATTTTGTGTTGCATGTCATCTCGTAGTGTTGAAACGAGGCTGCTGAAGTTACACAATCTCCATTAAACAAATATGGCAGTTTGACATTAACATTGCAGCTGGTTATTTCTCCTGACTCTTATTGTTCTATAGCCAGTGTTCAGTTGTTTTCTAATTTCCGGTCGAGTTCTTCTTACACCATTTTGTTTCCTTCACAAATGTCACATGAATGATTGTTATAGTCTTCATCTTCGTGGTGGCGTTTCTGGCTTCGTTTCTGTCATATTATTTTGCTTTAAATACGAAACAATAATAGTTTTGCCATGTAATCTTGAAATAATACTTCTTAAAGATAGTGTGCAGCTTCCGTTTTTATTTTCTTTCATACTAATATCTATGCGCAATCAATTGAGGCAATGGCTTAAAAGTTTAATCAATATAAACTTTCCAATATGCCTTAATTTTGGTATATGTTAGATCAACACATTGTTACATAGCATTAAGTTAAACAAAATGCCTACTGGAGAGAATTTGAATGCCTACTAGATACTACCCTCGAACATCTAAGGTCTAAGGACAACCTGGCATAAGGATCTTCCCCTTACAAGTAAGCCCTTGTAACAGTATTCGCCGCCCAAATAAAATCCCACAGCGGCTTATATGAAGAATGGTGCACCTTTTTTCAATTGGTGCTGCCGATAGTAAAATAGTAAAAGGCACTAAGCTGGATACTCTACCAGACTAAATAAATTCTTCTCCTAGAATCCAGTAAGACCAAGAGGTCACGTAAGTAGTGACCAGGAAATTTAATTTTTGCTTTAATAAATCCATTTCCTCACAACTTACCTTTATCTTTAAAAAGTTCGAGGTCGACGCATAACACGTGTTCCTAATAACAAAGATTCCCACTTATTTCAGTTCAGCTTAAATTTAATATTTTAATAAATTCATCTTTCGGGTTTATATTACTGTACACACAGATTCGAAAAAGTTGTCAAAAAACAAATATATAACAAATAAATGTTATCAAAAGCAAGATAAGTTACTTTTCTACCTAACTGGATATATTTTTCGTGTTTTTATTCACTGTACCATGTTTATTCAGCTCGAAAAACATACAGTGTTTACCGATGTATTGGAAAATTCAAGATGGCGTCTGATTCTCTCTTTAACACGGTAAGTTTGGGAAAAGGTGTTATAAATAAAAACCCAGATAAAATACTGTTAAAAACTCGCTCAATATATGTTACCGTGACATAGGTTGACATATATTCGGCGGGGTTTTAATAGTATTTTGTATAGTTTTTTATTTACAACACCTTTTCCCAAACTTACCGTGTTAAAGAGAGAATCAGACGCCATCTTGAATTTTCCAATACATTGGTAAACACTATATGTTTTTCGAGCTGAATAAATATGTTACATTGAATAAAAACACGAAAAATATATCCAGTTTGGTAGAAAAGTAACTTATCTTGCCTTTGATAACATTTATTTGTTATATATTTGCTTTTTGACAACTTTTTCGAATCTATGTGTACAGTAATATAAACCCCATCTTTCCAATTGTCTCTAAAAATATCTTTGTTCGTTTATTCTATTTGAATTGAAATAAAATTTAATGGCGTAAAAACTAAAATGTACCCTAAAACTTTTTAAAATACTATATTTAAATAATTTGAATACAAAATTGAATCCATCAGATTGCATTTTAATTTTTTCATAAACAAGGCCGAATCAGTCGATATTTTATTAATAAAAGACACCGGAATCTACTTGAAATTTGTAAGAAATTGAAAAACATTTAAATTGTCGAATACCGAACCTGTAAAATGCTTATATAACAAAGGATTGAAAATTTGAACACTATTTACAACTAATAATTTAATAAATAGGGATGTAAACAACGTTAAGTAATTTATACAATTAGTTAAAAGCTGTCAAACAATTTAATTCAATTATTAAAATTGGCAAACGATACCGTAATAACTGACAGAGAGTGGGTCGTTGTGGCATCTTCTGGCATGTTCTGCTACGCTGATGCATTTTTCCGTGAAGTTTTAAGAGGTCCACCTTCTCAGGTTTTACCTCTTTCGCTTTGAGAATGGGCGGAATTACTTATTCTCACAGCGAGAGAAAGAAATATAAGAAATAAATAAAAAAAAACAAAAAAACTGCAATAATTAAATTTTACTTTAAAAATTGTATTCAAAAAGAAATTTACAGATGAAAATCGGTCTGGACACAAAGTTCCTTTTATATATATATATATATATATATATATATATATATATATATAAAATAAGATAAAATATATATGTATATATATAATGTATATATATATATATATAATGTGTATATATATAATGTATATATATATATATAATGTATATATATAATGTATATATATATATATATAATGTATATATATAATGTATATATATAATGTATATATATATATAATGTGTATATATAATGTATATATATATAATGTATATATATATAATGTATATATATAATGTATATATATATATAATGTATATATATATGTATAAAATGTATATATAATGTATATATATAATGTATATATATATGTATATATATATAATGTATATATATATATGTATAAAATGTATATATATAATGTATGTATATATATATAATGTATATATATGTGTGTATGCGTATAAAATGTATATATATAATGTATATATATATGTATATAATGTATATATATATAATGTACATATATAATGTACATATATATATGTGTATATATATATATATATATATATATATATATATGTATGTAAATAAGACAAAGAAAATTAAAACTGTAAGTTGAACTTTACAATCAAAATTTATTGTTCGACTGAATGCTCCAAAAAACAATTTACAAAGTTCTTATTCCGCAGAGTTTCAAATAATGCTATTCTTATTATTCTTCTCATCAGAGGGCATAAAGAAATCAGCAAACTATATTTGTAGCAATGCTAGAATTTGCTAGTTAAGGCATTAAGTGAAACCGCAATTTATTGTAGTTATAAATTGCCAAATAAAAAAATATTAGATATTTAAAAAACTAATATAAAAACAAACTACGCATAATATTTCGGCTTAATGTATGTATATATATAAAAAGAAAGTTCGTGATAGTGGTGTTAAGGTGCCTAGCCGTATTGATGTCGCTAAGTTAAAGTTATCTGAAATTCAAAAGAGTATGGCGGAAAAACTCGATAATCTTGCATTTGATGGTACATTGGCGAATTTTAAGACTCAGGTTTATTCTGCTGGTGTGAAGTTCTTGGTTTCAAGAGGGATAAGAAAAAGGGCTGGTTTGACAACAATCTTAAAATTAATCAGTTGCTGGTGAATAAATAGACAATTTATGAATCTTTACTTTGTGAAGATCATTCTGATCATACAACTAATTTGCGATAATACAAAGAGGTCAAAGGCACATTGCAACGTGAGCTGAGAGAAATGAAAAACCAATGGTGGATGAACATAACGGAGCAGATCCAAAAGGCGTTTGACACAAAAAATTCGAAGGAATTTTATGGACTCCTGCGCCAAGTATTTGGTCCTCCTACCTCTTCAATATCTTCCCTGATGTCGAAAGATGGTTCTGTTTTCATTAAGAATCCAGAAAATATCTTGAAAAGATGGCAAGAGCACTTTACTGATGTGTTTCACAATCCCTCAGCAGTGGATGCTGATGCAATTGATAGCCTACCACAATGTGATATCATATTCAGAATGGATCGTTTGCCTAATCTGGTTGTGGTGCAGTTGGCTATCGCACAAATCAGCAGTGGCAAGGCACCTCGTTTAGATGGTGTTCCAGTGGAGCTTCTTAAGATTGGAGGTGCGAATATTGCTAATGCTATCCTTGGTTTTGTTGAGGAAATCTGGGAAGGTGCTCCTGTTCCACAGGATTGGATTGATGGTGTCTTGGTGACCCTGTTTAAAGGAAAGGGCAGAAGAATGTTTGTGACCACTACTGTGGGATTATGCTTTTGGAAGCTGTTGGGAAAGTTCTTGCACGACTTCTATTAAACAGGTTACTGGAGGATGTTTGTCCTAATGCTATTCCAGAGTCACAAAGTGGCTTTAGGTCTGGCAGAGAAACTATGGATATGATTTTTCAGCCCGGCAAGTCCAGGAGAAATGCATTGAACAAAAGATACCACTGTATCAAGTGTTTGTGGATCCAACCAAAGCATTTGACACCGTTAACAGGGATGCTTTCTGGTTTATCTTAGAGGGTGTCCTCCAACCTTTGTTAGAACATTCAAGGAACTGCACAGGGACATAAAAGCTCGAGTCTTATTTAACGAAAAATTGTCTGATAAAATCCCAGTTGACAATGGTGTAAAACAAGGTGATATTCCTGTCCCTACTCTTTTCTCTATATATTTTGTTGCTCTACTTGCTCATGCGTTTTGGGATTGCTATCGCAAGGGTGTCATGTTAAAGTTTCGAACTACAGGTCGCATTTTTAATCTTAGAAGATTTAATGCCAGATCCAAGCTGCATCATGTCTTGGTCAAGGAGTTACTGTATGCAGACGATGCTGTTTTTTTGTCGCCCACTGAGACTGATATGCAGCATATAATGGATAGCTTTGCTGACTCCTGCACTGCCTTTGGTCTGAGGATCAGTCTGTCTAAAACAAAGGTGGTGTTCATTCCTGCACCAGGCCAGTCATACATGGAGCCGAACATCATGGTTTGTGGTGCTAGACTGATTGACTCATTCGTGTACCTTGGTAGTTCTCTGTCGAGGGATGGCTGTCTCGACACTGAAATTCACAGGCGAATTCAGAAGGCATCTGTAGCTTTTGGAAGGTTGGAGAAGAGAGTGTGGTCTGATCGTGACATCACAGACAGGACTAAGATCTGCGTTTACAAGACCTGTGTGGTAACCACATTGTTGTATTCATCGGAGACATGAACATTGCATCAAAGGCACATTAAATGGCTTGAACGATTTCACCAAAAATGCTTGAAACGTATGTTAAACATCAAGTGGCAAGCACAAGTACCCGATACTGAAGTCCTTGTGAGAGCATGTTGCTCTAGTGTTGAAACCCTTGTAATCAGATCTCACATGCGTTGGGTGGGCCACTTGGTTCGAATGAAAGATTTGCCAAAACAATTTTTTACGGGGAGCTGGAAAATGGTAAGCACCCTCAACACTAGCCTAGGGACTCTACAAAGAATAATTTGAAAGTCTTACAAATCGACATCGACACATGGGAAGAACTTACTCTGCAAAGACTGAAGTTTGTACGTGAAAGTTGTGATGCTCTGGAGAAAAGAAAGCAGGCCCACAACAATCTGAAGCGAGAGCTTCGCAAAGGTTTAATTGACGATCTTAACCATGAAACACAGAGCTGGAAATGCCACACTTGTAAACGAGTGCTTTTGTCAAAAGCTGGCTACGTCAACCACCTTAAGTCGCACAAAACTCCTGTTCAGGCCCACTTTGCACCTATTAGTCCAAACCAAACGATCTGTTTAACATGCAGCAAAGTTTGCAAGTCTACTGCTGGTCTGAGAAGACATGTGATTGTTCATAGGAATACCCTTCAACCTCCGGAGGAAGTCAACTCGGTGGAAATTGCCCAATTTGTATGTCATATCTGCTTCCAGATGTGCAAATCTGTAGCAGCAGAAATCTTCATGGCTGGGAAGAGGTGAAATCACAGGGCGCAAGGTCAGGAGAGTAGGGAGGATTGGGGAGGATTTCATAACCACACGCCCGTGCTTCTGATCTGGCGACATGCGAGCTGTGGACCGGAGCATTGTCCTGCAGGAGGTGGGTAACTTTGCTGATCTTGCCCCGCCTCTTGATTTTGATAGCTTCCCTTAATTTCTTCAAAAGTGAAGCATAATAGGCTCCTGTAATTGTGGTACCCTTTGCCAGGAAATCTGTCATCACTACTCCGTCCTGGTCCCAGAAGACTGTGAGCATGACTTTGCCAGCGGAGGACTGCACCCTTACCTTCTTTAGAGGTGGTGAGTCCAAGTGCTTCCACTGCATTGACTGGACTTTAGTCTCTGGATCATAGTGATTGATCCAGGTTTCATCCTGTGTAATCAGTCTTTTGAAAAACTTTGACTCATCTTCTTGGCACATCTCCAAATTCATCCTTGAACACTCGACGCGTTCTCGCTTCTGGAATGGTGTGAGCAACCTGGGAATCCATCTGGCAGACACCTTATGCATATGCAAATGGTCATGAATGATAGTTTCCACAGACTCTGTACTAATCTTAACATCTTGGGCTATTTGGCGAATAGTAATGCGCCGATCTTCCGAAATGGCAGCCTCAACTTGAAGGACAGATGCCTCATCAATGGCAGAAGGGGGTGACCAGGTCTGGTAGCTGTTTTCACAGACTTCCGGCCATGTTTGAATTCACGATGCCAGCGTTTTACAAAGTCATATGATGGGGCATTATCACCATAAGTTTCTTTCATTTCATCAAAAGTCTCCTGTGGTGTGTGTCCTTTCAAATACAAAAACCGGATCACTGCTCGACATTCAACTGTCTTCATTTCACACCTGACTCAGTTCAAACACCTGTAAAACAGAAACCACAATTAGTTCAGAGCTGTAATTTGCTAGATCACCCGCAGAGGTGCATATGCAAAATTTCAGCGAGATCAGACAACTAGAAGTGGGTCAGGGGCATTACTTATTGCACGCCCCTTGTATATGTATATATATATATATATGTATATATATATATATATATATGTATGTACATATATATATGTATATATATATGTCTATATAGGTGTAGGAGAACAAATAGGAAGGGGAAATGAAGTCACAAAAACTATATATTGGTAAATAAAGATTGGTTCATTTATTCAATAAGGAAATACCGACAATTAGTTTGGAGATAGAAGGGACTCTTTATGTCAAGGCATTTCAAAGCTTTTGTAAGCCAACGAAACGCAATCTCTTCGTCACCTTTTGTAAGCCAATGAAATGCAATCTCTTCATCGCCTTTTAATGGATAGAGGTAATCGTCTCCCTCCTCCACATCTCTCTACGAATAATAAGACATTTCACCAAAACACCACACAGAAAAAATATTTTCTCACTTATAAACGAGCTCATGTATTCCGCTGTTTATATCTTGCTCGTTCATAAATAACATAGATCACTGGTCCTTGCAATCGGGAAATTTAGGACTATATTGTTGACTTTTGCAGACTTTTTCCTGTCATGGAGATTTAAATCCCCCCAAGGTATTGTCTTCCAATCTCTCTGCTTTGCCGGCTAATCCCATATATATATATATATATATATATATATATATATATATATATATATGTGTGTGTGTGTGTGTGTGTGTGTGTTTAAAAAAAAAGTCCAAGCGTCTTTAATGCATGTCAGTTGGATTGTTGTTCACGTTTATGTTTGATTCGGACGTCGATTTTATTTGTGAAATAATATGTGAATTTGTCCACATCACCATCATTATTTTCTATTGCAGAAGTGTGAGTCTCAAACAAACTTTTTATTTAAAAAAAAAAAAGTCCAGGTATCTTTAATACATGTCAGTTGGATTGTTATTTACGTTTTATTCGGATGTCGATTTTATTTGTGAAATAATGTGTTAATTTGTCCACATCATCATCATCATTTTCTACTGCAGAAGTGTGAGTCTTATAGACAAACTTTTTATTTAAAAAACAAGAACAGGAAGGAAAAGGGAAAAAACAGTCCATCCGCTTTTATCGTTGATCGTTTGATTTTTCGTCTAATTGCGATGTCTATTCATTTGTAAAGTTGCACAAGCACTTCAACGAGTGACTATCTCTTCTAAAAATTGTGGTGCTGATGCACTTACTGATCCGTGCTATTTATTTTTTAGATCGTATTTCTAAGTTTAATTAAAGTTTTATGATATGTTTTTTATTCAATTGTAAGGTTAAAGTGCAGAATAGGTAAAAAACACCCTCTCCTCCCCATGTTGGGAATGGCTTTTTGGATGGTGCGTGCACTAGTACCAAAATTGTTTGTATTTGATTGATGTTTTTTTTGTTTGTTTTTTTATGTCAAACTCATTTAATCGTATCCATCACCATCATCGTAGTCCTGATCATTGAGTATTTATGACTTTTGGAATGTTCCTTCATGTGTATTTTATATGTATATGTATGTGTGCATATGTATATGTGTATGTATATGCGTATATGTGTGCCTCTACGTGTGTATGTTTGCATGTGTGTGTACATGCATATGTATGTTGGCGTACATCTGTATGTATGCATGTGTTTATTTTCATGTGGGGGCTCCCGTAAGTCGTAGTGAAGAAAACCAACTCTAGGAGAAGCAAACCTCTGATTTGAAAAACCATAAAACGAGAGACCAGTACCTGTATTAAGCTGGTCTGCAGCTTGACTTGTTGTTGGTTATCTTGCTCTTGCTTGTTGCTGGATGTCAATATTTTGAACCGAGAGAGAGAGATTTACCTGTTGTACAAAGCTAAAACTCTGTAACATCATCTTTGTATAAATACTCCCTCAGGCATTTGTCTATAAAAAAAATGGTCCTGTGGCGATGGAAAATGTTATGACGCGTATAAGCCTGAAATGCTGGAAGCATGTAATAATTGATCTGCCATCATTATATGTATCTATGTATATATGTATGTATAGGTGTATGTATGTTTATATATGTACATGTGAGTGTATATGTATGTATATCTATGTGTATATATATGTATATGTGTATGTGTGAATATATGTTTCTGTGTGTATGTATATACATATATATATATGTTTGTATGTATGTGTATATATGCATATATGTGTTTATGTGTATGTATGTGTGTGTATGTGTACATATATATGTATAGTAGGTAAGTGTATGTATATATAAGTGCATATGTGTACGTATATGTATGTGTATATGTATTTGTATATATGTGTGTATATGTGGATGTATATGTACGTATATGTGTATGTAGGCATGTGTGCATGTATATGTGTGTATGTGTATTATGCATTGTGTATGCATATATGTGCGTATGTTTATAGATATGTATTTGTGTATGTGTATGTATGTATGTATGAGTGTATATATTTATATGTATGTGTGTCAATGACCGTCTTGTGTATGTTTGCACATCTGTATATATGTATGTGTATGTGTGCGTATTATGTATTGTGTATGTATTTATGTATATATATATATGTGTGTATGTGCATGTATGTGTATATATGTATGTATGCCTGCGTGTATATATATGTATGTATACCAATGACCGTCTTCAGTGTCATGTGAATTCGCCGGCAGGACTAAATAAATCATTTTTGGGCTCATAGACTTGCAGTGTCAAAGGGAGTAGCACTCGTCTGACAAGAGGTTGCAATCATCATTTAAAGGAAAGGAGCAGAAGAATGTTTGTAACCACTACTATGAGATTATGCTTTTGGAAGCTGATGGGAAATTCTTGCACGACTTCTATTAAACAGGTTACTGGAGGATGTTTGTCCTAATGCTATTCCAGAGTCACAAAGTGGCTTTAGGTCTGACAGAGAAACTATGGATATGATTTTTTCAGCCCAGCAAGTCCTGGAGAAATGTATTGAACAAAAGATACCACTGTATCAAGTGTTTGTGGATCCAACCAAAGCATTTGACACCGTTAACGGGGATGCTTTCTGGTTTATCTTAGAGGGTGTCCTCCAACCTTTGTTAGAATATTCAAGGAACTGCACAGGGACATAAAAGCTCGAGTCTTATTTAACGAAAAATTGTCTGATAAAATCCCAGTTGACAATGGTGTAAAACAAGGTGATATTCCTGTCCCTACTCTTTTCTCTCTATATTTTGTTGCTCTACTTGCTCATGCGTTTTGGGATTGCTATCGCTGGCTTTGGTCTGAGGATCAGTCTGTCTAAAACAAAGGTGATGTTCACTCCTGCATCAGGTCAGTCATAAGTAGAGCCGAATATCATGGTGTGTAGTGCTAGACTGGGAGTGGTTGACTCATCTGGAAAGATGCAGCAATCATTATCATTATGTATGTATGTATAGTCAGGTCATGTCATATGCTACTGGTACCATGTAACCCAGTACTACCTGCCTTATGGTCGGGTCACCTGCGACTAAACTGTTCCACCACCAGACGTGAGGAGGGTGGCTAGTCTCCCTGAAGGATTAAAAACAAGACCTTCCAAATGGCGAATGAACCCTTTTTTTGGGTCAACGGCCAACTAGCACCATGTGTGTTGGTGTGTATGTGTGTTGGGGTGAAGAGGGCTCCCGTAAGCCATGGTGAAGGCAACTTAAATCTCTGATTTAAAAAACCATAAAGCGGGAGAACAATACCCGCATTAAGCTGGTCTGCAGTTTAACTTGTTGCTGGCTATCTTGCTCTTGCTTGTTCCTGGATCTCAACATTTTGAACTGAGAGAGAGACTTAGCTGTCGTACAAAGCTAAGACTCTGTAACATCATCTGTGTATAGATACTCCCTCAGGCATTTGTCTATAAAAATTGTCCTTTGGTGATGGAAGTCATTTTTGGACTCATAGATTTTAAGTGTCTGAGGAAGTGGCACTCGTCTGACAAGACATTGCAATCATCATCATGATGTATATGTGTGTGTATATATATATATATATATATATATATGTATATATATAAGCGAGATAAGGCACTGATAGAATTCAGATGAAAAATCGTGATAGATATTACTTGAAATAATACTTTCAAGGTGATATAACCCCGAATAACATTGTACTCCTTCCGATAATTGACTGCCCAGGTTGTATCAACTTCTCTTTTCGTATAATTTTTTCCATATAATTATCCACAACCACTCAAAAAACTATTTTCAATAATTGTGCTGAAAAGCAAAATAAGCGTCCATTCACAGCTGAACATTTTGCTAACCGCATTTCATTTCCTCTGATAATATAAGCCATTATTGAAAATCCATGGATTAAAGAAATTAACACAACCCCTTCTATATATTCCTTTTATCAAACAATAAATTCTTAATTCGAATATATGCCTCTATATGTTGTTTTTTTCAGAATTTAAAATTTAATCACCAACCTTATATATTGCTCTATTTTTAAATATTGAGCTTTTCCTTTTTGGCTAGGATCACCTTGAAAGTATTACTTCAAGTAATATCTATCAGGATTTTTCATCTGAATTCTATCAGTGTCTTATCTCGCTTATCTAGAAGCTCCCTTTCCCTGGTTGGGCTTGTCTATCCTTACCAAAAATGTTTGACAAGGAATATACACCCCTCTCTGCTAAAAATATCCCCATTCCCTCTAATTCATCTTTCATCCACAAGCTTATACAGGCTATCAATAAATTCCTCATTAATATTAGATGGAAGCCATACCATTTTGATATACACTCCAACAAACAGTATAAAATCAAAACACAAATTCCACACCCAGAATACTGTAGAAATGACCTCCCAATTAATTCTAATAGAGAACTAAAACAAATTGAAAGAGCCGCCACCAATTTCTATGGACTTAAAACAGACCGACTCCGCACAAATTACCGATTTGGTCAGTCTCTACTTGTTAAGGGAGCTCAGCTTAGAATTCAAAAACCTACAGGGAGGCCTGTGTAGAGATGATGCCTTCTTCACCACAAAAGACAGACCCAGACAATACAATAATACTGTAAAGAAATGACATGAGTTCTTTTGAAACTATGGCCTTTCTATTAAAGTTGATCCTAATAAGAAGACATCCAACTTCTTGGATATTTCCTTAAATCTAAGTTTGGAAACTTACTTCCCTTACCATAAGCCTAATTTGAACCTTTTCTATGTGCATAAGCAATCGAATCATCCCAGATCTATTATCAACTCTATAATACCATCCGTCTCAAAAAGAATATCAAGCCTATCAGCCGACAAGAAAACATTTAGCCAAGCAGCAACCTTTTACAATTCAGGATATACGGATAAGATAGAATACATAGGAAACAAATTGGAAAACAACAAAAATAAAACGCATAACATGACCCAAAAGAAAAGCAAAAATGCCATACGTAATTCCTCGAACAAGCATAATCCTAATCCAGCGCACAAAGTCTAAGACTAAATCCAGTAGTAAAATAAAAAGAATAGCAATAAATTAAGGCGAAAAAAATCCATATGGTTCAACCCACCATACAGTTCCAATGCAAAAACTAATATACCAAAGGAATTTTTTTTAATAATTGAACAATCCTTTCAACAACCCCATAGATACAGCACTATATTAAATAAAAATTCAATAAAAATCTCTTACTCCACTATGCCTAACATAGCATAAACGATAATAACATCAAACAACTCTAAAATAAGAAAAGCCCAGGCCCATCCCCCGCAGATTCCACCCACATAAAATTGTAATTGCCGAAACAAACAATCTTGCCCCTTAAGAATGCACAAGGACGTAATCTATTCATGTACAGTCACTGAACTCCCAAGCACAAAAGTAAGTGCAACTGATAGAACACCCAAAATTCGTACTCAAAATACATTAACTACTGAACCAACAACACTAGAGAGCTCCACTGACTCCCACTATGTCAACCCCATAAATAAGACACATGATAATACCCAAGTTACTCAGGAACCCATCCTGAAAACGATTCGAACCTAATCATCCCGTCCCCCTCTGTAAGTTTATCCCACACCCATAGTAGAAACTCCGACAGCTTAAACACCATTAATGCAAATGTAAAATCCCACACGTATATCGGCACACTGGCAAATCTAATTAAACTGAGAATTTCCAACCATATAATCTCCTTTAATAATGAAAAACCAAATAGCAATAGAGGCACCTCCCTAACAACTCTGATTAAAGACCTCCAACATAGGAATATTCCGTACTCGCTAAAATGGGATTTTTATTTTTATACACCCCTACATCCAAATTCTGTAACCTTTGCATCTTAGAAACAGTTGCAATAATAACATGTCCTAAAGCCACGATAAACACCAAAAATGAACTTATTTTGTTGTGCAAGCACAGGAAAAAATTCAAGTATAGCCAGCTTAAAACAACTTAAGTCACCAAACCTGAATTAGTTTTGGCATGTTGCCCCTATATGTATACGCATGGATTTATGCGTATATGAGTGTATATGCATGCATGCATGAGTGGGTGGATGTTGCATGCGTTGTATCTATGTTAATATATACATATGTCTATATGTGTACTTATACATGTGTGTGTTTGAGTAAATATGTTTGTACATGTCTATGTATGTATGGCTGTACATGTGTATATGTATGTGTATATATGTATATATGTGTGTGTGTATATATATATATATATATACATATATATATATGCATGCTTTTGTCTCTGTTAATTTCATTTCCTTATGTATGTGGATGTATATATATGTGTGAGCATGTAGGCGTGCGTTTTGTGCCGAGTGTACATACATATGATTATGTGCTGGAGTGTATATATGTGTGCATGCACGTGTGTGTGTGAGTGCATGTATACGCATATGTATGTGTATTTATATATATATCTATGTATATAAAAATGTAACTCTTGGTTCGTTCGTAATTAGTAGTCTAAATAACCACTGGAATGACTGCTTCAGCATTTTCGTATAATATGTTTACTGTAGCCAATCATGTTTTTATGCATCTCTTTTTAATTATAACATCATACATAATTTTTCTATAATAAATTGGTGGTTTTCTTTGGGCCATTTTTTTTTTTATTTGGGGACAATTATTTCACACCACGTGCCATCACGTGACATCAGTAAACGGAGCTTTTATATACCAAATTGACTTTTTTCGTTTAAAAATGGAATTATTTCTCTTTCGTTAATTTTTTTTTTTTTTTAATATTTCGTGTTTTATATATATAAAGTACAATTGTTGAATGTTATTCTTTTGAATATATTTGTTTGGGAGAAGCACAATTAAAAAAAAAAAAAGATTAAAACAGAGCAAAATTTACATTTCCATTCCATTTTTACAGCAATCATTACCAGTGCATCGCAATTTTATCGTAAGTAATTTTGGTAAATTTATTCTTTCCCTTTCCGGAAGCAATCGTTCGGCCATATAATGATGTCTCCCCTAGATTTGGATATCAAGTGCGTGAAAAAAAATGGCGTCTCCAATTTCGGCAATAAAGTGTAGAAGCACCAAATCTGGTAGCTGAGTGACAAATCTGCTTAAAATATTGAAAAAAAGAAAGAAAAAAAAATAGAACCTCTAGATTGTAGTGAAGTAGAAAAAAAAAGAAATTAAAAAAAATATATATATAAGACACAGCTGTTCCTTCCAAAAAGTCGAGCTCTTCAACGTCCAAAAATAATTCACTGTCACAAAAAGAATTCACCGTCACTTCTTCCAATCGTCGTTTCACTCTCTGCGCTCTTCCCCTGCCGTTTATATGCTGCCCATTTCTCCACTTATGCAAATTGACTATCAACCAGAGCCATCTAGTTTTCCATTTCTTCAAACATGCCAATTTGCAAAGGGGGACAACTCAAACAACATAGATGTATCAGAAATTTGGAGGAATTTTTGACACCCTTAACAGAAAACTGCGAATAAAATATAAAAACTCGTAATTTCTCTTTTTAAAGTGGGCTGTTTATTTTCTGTATGGAATATACTTCCAAAATAAACTATTAAAGTTGTTTAAAAAATAATAGAAATATTATTTTTTATTTAAAAAAAAAACAGTGTTTACAAAATATTTACAAAATGCCGGCGTGCCTTCATGCAGCCATTTTTTTACGTAATAAAATCAATAGAATTTTACGAGTTAAATATTTTTCAATTTTTAAATTTTAAAAATCTATCCAAATTTTTCTATTGGTTCAATTTTTACGATATTTTTAGGGTCAATGTGAAATTTTATGCTCTTTCCAATAAACCAAATATAATATTTTAGACAAACGTTTTTTTTTCAAATTCACACCCTCATTTTGAGATGTTTATTAAAATTTTAATAATTAATTTATGTGTCAAAGTTTTATATATCACAAATTGAAGATAAAAGATTAATAAAGAAAATATTCTAATTTAACACAAAAAAAGAATAGTTTTTTTGGAAATTTACCTGTAAAGTCCAAAGTGTAAAAACCGTTTTTTTTTTAAAAAAAAGACGTTGATTTTTTTTTAAATGAAAGCTTATGTTATGCTTACATCGTCAAGTAAATACCAAACGTTGAGGGCAAATTTTCTATTTCATTGAATGTTTTCTTTTTTTAGATATTTAAAAAAAAAAAATTAGTCGATGAAGAAGTATTAAAATATATCAATCAAAAACTCGTGTATTTCATTAAAAGAATTTTTTAACAATCGATGAAGCGGATTTTTTTGTTCTAGGGTAAAAACTTATAAGTGAATGTGCGTTTCTTTTTTAACTACGGAGGATGAAAAATACTAATTTTGGTAAGCACACGCAATAAAAAAGAGACATTTATGCCCTTGCACGAAACCATACTTCATAAATTTCATTTTAGCATCAGCTATTTAACGCTTCGCGCAAAACACATTACAAAAATACGATTTTCTAGGACCCTCGCTTTAAAAAATCCTTTTATTTAAAAAATACATGGAATTTAAAATATAAATATGGATAAATTCTTAACAATGAAACTACCCATTTAGTAGTATTTTTTTAGGTAAGTAATTTTTTGGTATTTATATATATATACATATATTTATCAGCAAGTCAAAATATGTTGATTTTCTTTATATTTTTTAAAAAAGAAAACCGCTTTAAAGAAACAAATATTGCATAATTTGCTATTAAACCTGTTATTTTTTTTTAAATTTTGGTCTTTGCTCCTTTAATGGAAAAAAAAAAAAAGGATTTTAATTATATTTTCAAGTAGTTATCAATTTACAAAATTAGTAAGTTGAATTATTAAGGTTCTGATCATCATTTTTAATGGCCACTTTCTGATACACCTATAGAACCTCTCCCAAACATACTGGCAATAATTTGGTTTCGTCCTTCCCTTCAGTGTTTCCAATAAGAGGGATTGATTTACTAAGATTTGTATTAGGAGCTGGGCACTTATTAAAATGATTTAATTGTTGAAATTTTTGCATTTTGGTTAAATTTGTTAGTTTGCTAGCGCTAAAAGCCCACACAAAAAAATTGAACAAAAGACAAAATTAAAACAAAATTAAAAACAATGATACTCATGCAGAATGTTTAGTTTAGGGTTCGACCGGCAATCACCGGATTCAGCCGAGCGTTATTCAAATGTTGAAACACTAAATCAACATTTTATTTATTTTTTGCAGAGTTAATTAATGATTGGAGTATTTTTTCTGTTTATTTTCTTAACATCTATTGACAAAAAAATTTGTACATTCTCTTGAAAAAAAAAATCCAACTTTTCTCTACTTTCACCTAACTATTTACAGCGTTCATATAAAACATTCATCTTTTCTTTTTATAATAAAAATTCTCTTTTTAAAAAGAAATGTTTGCTTCCAACTTTCTTTAAAAAAAAACTTGCACAAGTTTTCCTGAAAAAAAGAACAAAAAAACTTTTACCTAAAAGTTTATGGTAAAACATTCACCTTTTCTTGGGAGGAAAAACAACTTTTATTGATAAAAAAAAATTGCAAAAATAATAAAATAAATAAACAATACAAAATGCAATTTTTTATGAGAAATGTGTTCCATTTCAACAAACTGAGCCACAGCAACGCGTAGCCGGGTACAGCTAGTATATATATATATATATATATATATATATATATATATATATATATATATGTGTGTGTGTGTTTGTGTGAGCATAGACATTTAATGGAGTTACACACCTTAGCCATATGTTAGTACACTCTAGCTGTCTGTATCTCCCTGGACCATATGTATGCGCAGGCAAATGGAGATTATCCCCCTCTCTAAAATAGAATCATTAGATAAACCCGATCATTTGTTGATGTATGTATATGTTTAACAGTAGGTGCACGCTTGTTGTATTTGTATGTTAGATATATCATTGTGCGCACCTTTATCTCTGTTTAGACATAACACTTATGTAGATATGTTTATTTTCTGTATGTAGCTGTACACTCGAGTACACGCACATGCATGCATACTTGGGTGTATAAGTAGTTCCCTTTTCTTATATGTGTGCTTGCATGTATTCGTTATGATGTGTATATATGTAATTGAGTCCACATGTGCATTAGTATAAGGATGCGGTTGTATATAAGTCTGCATTTAGGTATGCATGGTATGGATCAGTGCTTGTGCGTATGTGTGTACTATGCATATGTATATGTGTATATATATATTTATATGTGCGTGTGTATGTGTGTCTGTGGGTATATATGTGCTTATATCTGCACTTATGTTTAGGTTTGACAGATGGATATACAGTTAATTATTATATAAATGATTAAATTCAACCACGTTTGGGCAACCCCACACCCAACCCCGCATTTAAATCAAATCTCCCCATTATAAAAATAGCTAATTAACCACAGTATATACAGTACTCACTCAAACATTGATTTCCAACCCAACGAACAGCAAAACAAATTCATCCATAGATTGCCTCCAAACAGAAATATATACATTTTAAATAAATTTTATATAAACTTAATTAAACCAGAGCAGACTACAACAACAAGCGTAATGAACTAACTGTATCTCAGTTAATCAAGTTACCTTTAAATATACACTCAAAATTAAAAGAATCCAACCTTGCACTCACTTAAATAAGTAACCCTCCAAGCATTCCAAAATTTCAGACCATGACTCATCTCTATCTACACCTCACCTGCTCACCCATCCGCACAGCAAAAACAGCACATCCACCCCATATCACACACACTCCCATTGAAAATCACCAGAATATCCATTTCCCATTTGAACTTAAAATCAAGAGGTCAACCCTTTTAAAGAATACTAAAATACAAATCCCCCCCGAAAAAAATTCCATTAAGCACCTGTATGCTTGCCCAATTTTAACCCCCCCTCTCTCTTTACCCTCTCTACTGCACCCCACTCTCCTCTTTCCATCATCTAAAAAGTTTCCCTCACCCACTATCAACAAGAAAGTGAAGTATTTTTCTACCGAGACTCACACCAGAAGCTAATCGTCCAATGCACCGTTCTGAATATCATCTCCAGGATTATTTTGCTATTTTGCTACCCATACTATTGATTTCGAGGTCTATTGCATACATAATTCAATGCTCAAATTCTATTGCTCATGGGGATAATTACAACTGAATGGTATATTTACCAAACATCGGATACACTTTGTCAACACCGAGAAAGCTTTTGGACTACATCAACCAACACACCAACGAATACGGCTGCCCCGTATACCTTTTGAAAAATCAATAAGGAGCAATACGCTTTTACTATATGAGAATATTACCTTCTCCCCTGAACCTATTTTCTGCCCACCTGGATTTATAACCCCGAAAGACATTGTACTCCTTCCGCCCAGGTTGTATCAACTTCTCTTTTCGTATAATTTTTTCCATATAATTATCCACAACCACTCAAAATACTATTTTCAATAATTGTGCTGAAAAGCAAAATAAGCGTCCATACACAGCTGAACATTTTGCTAACCGCATTTCATTTCCTC
Organism: Euprymna scolopes; assembly: GCF_053919585.1. Taxonomy (NCBI): domain Eukaryota; kingdom Metazoa; phylum Mollusca; class Cephalopoda; order Sepiida; family Sepiolidae; genus Euprymna; species Euprymna scolopes. The sequence goes on from NC_136509.1 coordinate 60,577,325, forward strand.
TGATGATATGAGCCATTATTGAAAATCCATGGATTAAGGAAATTAACACAACCCCTTCTATATAGTCCTTTTGTCAAACAATACATTCTTAATTCGAATATATGTCTCTACATGTTGTTTTTTCAGAATTAAAAATTTAACCATCAAGCTTTATATATATACTAGCTGTACCCTGCCACGCGTTGCTGTGGCTCAAATTGGCGCAATGGAAAAAGTTCCAAAATGAGAAAAAGCATGTTTCTTATAGGTTTAATTTTCCATTTTGCATGGGTACACAGTTTTTGTTGTTCCATTTTCTTAGCTGATATAGAGATTTTCCGGTTTGGTGACTCTTGAATACGTAACATAAATTGTCCATGTGAAAAAACAGTCAGTGTGTAACTGTAAGGCCCACAATTGGAAAGATTGTTCCCTCTGCTTTGTTGATGGTTATTGCAAATGACAATAAAATTGGAAAGTGCTATTTCCTAAAGTGTAATGATGTATCCGGTGAAATCAGGAATACATGGAATGAAGATATATTCATCTGTGAAAGGTCCTGTTAAGATTGTTGTTTCTATGATATTGTTTGTTAATTTTTTTTTACTGCAAGCTGCAAAGGTTGGATTGGTTTATATTTCACAACATGATAATTAGTACACCAAATTTCAGTTGCAATACATGTGGTGACATCCCTGGCAAATATAGCTGTTGGATAATTAACCACTTTATCTGCTTTCACAACAATGTCGATGGATTTGTATTTGACTACCTCACTTGGAATTTTACATTGAATAATAGCGTTAAGTTCATGGGCATCTTTGTATTGACCTGCAAGAATAGCTCATTCACTCAGTCAAATGGAATTCTTATAATTTGAATATCTGCAAAAACCTTTTAAACTAACTATTCTTTTGATGAAATAAAATTACAGAAATTACAGAAGTTAAAAGTCAAAGAATTTTTCCCTTAACTCTGATCAGCTGGCACTTTTTCGTACCCAATTTCCCACAAGTGATGCAAAAGTTTTTGTGCGGATCGAACAGTCTGCAACTGGACATGCATATTTTGAGTTAAGTTTAATGTCTTCACATGGAACAAAAAAGTAGAGTATTTGAGGCAAGCATTTATTTCATCTGCTGGTGTTGATTGAAGAATAACAGGTAACATTTGTCTGAAATCTCCTGCAAGCAATATTACTGCATTCCCAAATGGTCTGACATTACCATGCAAATCTTGCAAGGATCGACCAAGAGCCTCAAGTGATTTTTTGCGTACCATTGTGCATTCATCCTAAACAATAAGTTTGCATTTCTGCAATATTTTTCCCCATATTGGATGTTTTGGAGATGTCGAACATGAGATTTTTGAAAAATTGAATGTTTTAAAGTAGAATAAATAATTCTTCTACTTGGCAGCAAGGTCGCAGGTATTCCTCATGCAGCAAGGGCTAAGGCTATGTCATTTTGTTACCAAATGGCTGCCAAAATCAATTTAATTAAAAGATTTTACCAGTTACTTCTGGTGCTGTTCAAGGTAGCAGTAATTTCCAAATAACTTCTATTCTCACAGTCAGTAAATTAGGTGACTAAAATAGGATTTATCCATGTTTTGACAATGCCTTATTCACTGTAATTAATTTAGGAGACTAAAATAGGATGAGGGATTAGAGATGGACAGATAGAGAGGAAGATATATAGATAGAAAAGAGAAAGTGAGAGGAAAATAAAGAAAGAGAAGGAGATAGAGAGATAAAGGGATTGATAGATAAACAGAGAGAGGGGGAGAGTTAGAAACAGAGAGGGATGAGGCAGAGGAAAGGGGAGAGATAGAGGGAGTTAGAGAGAGAAAGGGGCTCAAAGAGAGATAGAGAGGGTGATATAGAGAGAAAGATAGATTGAGAGAGGGAAAGGGAGAGATGGGTAGAGAGAGATATTAAGAGAGGAAGAGAGAGGGGGAGAGAAACAGAAGGTGAATTACACTTCACCGTTTGTTTCCTCGTTCAGTAGAGAAGAAATCTTTCGAGACTGAGGCAATTTTAATGTTTTGTTTGCGACCAGCATGATAATTTAATGGTCGCTACCTTAGCCCCCCCCCCAGTCAAGGCTAATGCATGCGCACGTAACATTTTTTTTATTTACTGACGTTGGCTTAGTAACTAAACGATTTATTGATAATTTCGTAACCCTTAAACGCATGCCGGAAGATTTAAATTGGTTCATTATTGTTGTAATGAAAAAAAAAAAAAAGTTTCATTCAACACAAAACCAAAAACACATATTAATGATAAATGATTTATTATTGAAATGATTTATTATTGAAATTTACTAATTTTTAAATAAAAAAGTAAAAAAAAAAGTTAATAAAAAAATAGTTGCTTATGTGCGCATAAAAACTTTTTTTTTTTTTTTCGTTTTTCTTTTTTAGATTAGGTCCACCTTTGTGGTTTGAGTTGTCTCCCTTTGCAAATTGGCTATTTAGAGAAATGGAAAACTAGATGGCTCTGTGTGGTTTGAGTTGTCCCCCTTTGCAAATTGGCTGTTTGGAGAAATGGAAAACTAGATGGCTCTGGTTGATAGTCAATTTGCATAAGTGGAGAAATGGGCAGCATATAAACGATACTTTTTTTTAAGCAGGGTGAAGAGCGCAGAGAGTGAAACGATGGTTGGAAGAAGTGACGGTGAATTCTTTTTGTGATGGTGAATTATTTTTGGACGTTGAAGACCTCGACCTTTTGGAAGGAACAGCTGTGTCTTATATATTTTTTTTAAATTTCTTTTTTTTTCCTACTCCACTACAAGCTATTTCGGCGGGAACTATGGAAGCAAAGAGGATCAGCAGTGAAATGCTTAAGACGTTCTCTGGAGAGGGAGATGTTATAACCTGGCTGACCAAGGTTAAACTTGTCGCTTAGTTGCGGGACATCGCGGATGTAGCCAGCTTGATACCTCTGTATCTTGATGGTGATGCTCTGGCCCTATATCTGGAGATGCGGGAGGAGGATCGACTGTCTGTTGACGCCATTGAGGAAAAGTTGAAGGAAGCATTTACTGAAGGACCGTTTGTGGCATATGGCAAACTAAGCCGTATGGTGTGGACCGGAGAGCCTGTTGATGTTTACGCCAACAATATCAGGAGGTTGACGAGACTAGCAGGATTCAATGGAGGAGGCCGTCGACAGATGGTTAAGATGGCCTTTATCAATGGCTTCCCGGACCATATTTCTATAGCTCTGCAGCAACTGCCCGGTGTAAATACTATGGAGGTGGCAGAGTTGATTACACAGGCTAGGGTGCTGGCCAGGAAAAAAGAGAATGAGCAGGGAATCGTAGCTCTCGCTCAACGAAGCAAACTGCAGCAGGAAATTGTGAAGGACGAAAAGCAGAGAGGACTGTGGCAGAGACCCAGGTTCTCTGGCAGATGCTACCGATGCCAAGGCCCCCATATGGCGAGGGAGTGCAGGGAGCCAAAGCCAGAAGTCACGTGTTACCGCTGTGGGGAAATCGGCCACATCAGCAGATTCTGCCCCCCAGGGAAACGAACAGGGGGAAGCCACTGCGCCGGTGGCTACCCCACTTATTCGATGAAGGCGCTTCAGGGTATGTCAGCACAAGTAGAGGTGACCCTAAATGGACGAAGTGCAACAGCCCTTGTCGACACGGGCTGTACGTCAACAATTGTCACCAAAGACATGGTTGACACATGCAATGGAAACAGCAGCATTACGGCAGTTGACGGCAGAGAGGTGAAGTGCAATGGCACAAGTATCGTTCGGTTGATGATACGTGGGATGTCACTAACAATCCAGGCGATTGTTATTAACAAAATTGTCACGGGTGTCGATGTGGTGCTAGGGATGGACGCAATTGCTCGATTAGGGGGCGTTACGATATATAGGAACTCCGTGAGATTTGGAGGACATCAAGGGGCTGCAGGTGTACAATTCGAAAAAGGTGTCACAGGAACGGCCGGGTTAGACAAAAGTTGCACGATAGAGGACCGAGATTTCTCTGCACACTTTGATGGTGAGAAATGGACAGTCAAGTGGGCATGGAAGGGAGAACCTCCCATACTGAACAACAGAGTGGAATGCTACGAGCATACGTTGCGAGGAGGCACAAGAGTTGAATTTGAGAAGGAGGTGGACTGATGGATCTCAGAGGGGATTTTAAGACCATGGACGGAGAAGGTGGAAGGTGTGCTGCCATTAATGGCGGTTGTTCAGCCCACAAAACAAAAAGTTTGGCCAGTACTGGACTTCGGGGAGCTGAATGTACACGTTGCGTGTCACACGGGAAGCAATGTGATGGACATTATGAGAGAGATTATTGAAGAGGTGAAGAGGGAGGATACAGTGAGGGGTGTTTGGCATGTACCCAACAGTGCAGAAGGTGTTGTGTGGTGTGATGCAAGCTGTATAGCAGTGGGGGTCATCTTGGAGATAGGTGGTGTTATTGCAGAAGATGCTGCTTGGTTGCGGAAGAAGGACGACGTGGCTCACATAAATGTGGCGGAACTGGATGCGGTTATGAAGGGCATCAACTTAGCCTTGAAATGGGGGCTACAGAATGTTGAGGTGAGGACCTACTCAGCCACTGTGTTCTCTTGGATCCAGTCCGAAGCTACAGGAGAAAGGAGGGTGAAGACGAAAGGCGCTGCCGAGATGCTAATAAAGCGTCGATTGATGATGTTAAGGGAGCTGATTAGGGAATTTGATCTTCAACTTAGGGTCACTATCGTTCCTTCAGCGAAGAACAGAGCAGATGTGATGACAAGAGTGCGGAAGACCTGGCTAAACGCGCCGAATGAGGCGGCTGTTGCAATATGTTGTTTGAATGAAGACACTCTGAAGGATTTGCATGACATGCACCATTTTGGAGTGGATAGAACCTTGTTCTTGGCCAGAATGTGGACCAGGAGGAGCAGCCATTTGGAGGGAAATCAAGGCGGAAAATGCAGGTGAAATTGCAAAGGTCTTGAAAGAGGTGCTTTTGGAGAGGGGTCCAGTGACGGAAGTGCTAATGGGGAATGGAACTGCCTTTCGCTCAGCTGCCATGGAGAATGTGTTGGATAAGTGGGGAGTGCGGCGCTATTTCAGGGCTGCATATAGACCAGGCGGAAACGGAATTGTGGAGCGGCATCACAGGACCATTAAGACTATAGCTGAAAGGGTCCAGATTTCACCGCCAGTCTTCTGGTATAATATGGCTCCAAAGTCAGGGCAAAAAGTGGAGTCAGTGCCGCAGAGGGCAGTCTTCAAGTACAAGTGGCGGCATCCCCGAACTGCACGGGTACCCGTGGAGGAAGGCAAGAAGTGAGCGACTGTGCGAGTGGGAGAGGAAGTGTGGATCAAACCGCTTGATGCTCGCTGTACCACACGCTGGGGGAGGGGTATTGTGACAAGTTTCCAGTCCCTGAGCAATGTATCTATCAACGGCATCCCTCGACACATCCTTGATGTGCGGCCGGTAGTGGTGTCATCAGAGGAAGACAGCGACATCGAGCCAAGTAGCGACGTTCACGAAGAGGCTCCGCGGAGATCGCAGCGAGAGAGACGGCCGCCATGTTGGTCGAGCGACTACGTGATGGGTTGACATGTGATGATCGTGTAGATCAAGGGGGCATGTGGTTTGAGTTGTCTCCCTTTGCAAATTGGCTGTTTGGAGAAATGGAAAACTAGATGGCTCTGTGTGGTTTGAGTTGTCCCTCTTTGCAAATTGGCTGTTTGGAGAAATGGAAAACTAGATGGCTCTGGTTGATAGTCAATTTGCATAAGTGGAGAAATGGGCAGCATATAAACGGTACTTTTTTTTTAAGCAGGGCGAAGAGCACAGAGAGTGAAACGACGGTTGGAAGAAGTGACGGCGAATTCTTTTTGTGACGGTGAATTCTTTTTGTGACAGTGAATTATTTTTGGACTTTGAAGACCTCGACCTTTGGGAAGGAACAGCTGTGTCTTATATATTTTTTTTAAATTTCTTTTTTTTTCCTACTTCACTACAACCTTATAATCACACCCCAACCTCCTCATCTTAAGAACAGCTTCCGGAATAAACACCACTTTTGGAGGGGGGGAGCGATTTGCAAAATTTAACTGATATTTTTTGTCAGCATACCCACCCAAAAATACTATTAAAAAAAAAAAAAAAAAAGGAGGGGTTCAGTGCCCGTGGCAGAGAAGTAGATTTATTTATCAATAAAAGTTGCAGAGAAGTAAATTTATTTATCAATAAAAGTCGTCATTTAAAAAAGAAAATTGTGGAGGTGGACCTAAATGTAAATATTTACCCCAAAAATTATCCCGAAGTTTATTACAAAAACGTTTTGTTTTCGCACTATTCAACAATTTGTTCATCCGCGCATGTAAATTAAAAAATATTTGTAAAAGTGAGAAGTTATCAGTAAATGATTTAGTTTTTTTTTAAATTTATTTATTTATTTATTTTTTTTACATTAGGTCCACCTCCACAAATGTTAAGAACGGCTTTCAAAATAAACACCCTCAACTTCTCCAGGTCAACAACGGATTTCGAAATAAACATCATTGGGGGGGGGGGGGCGGATATTTAAAAAAAAGTCGATACAAGTCGTCATTTAAAAAGAAATTTAAAATCAAATGTTTGTAAAAGTGAGAAATTATTAATAAATGTTTAGTAACATTTTTCGGTGCTAATGTAGAGAGTGATCCGCGCAATTTTTTAATCGTATTTCCACGTTTAATTAAAATTTTATAATATGTTTTTTTTTTATTCAATTGCAAGGTTAAAGTACAGAATAGGTACAAAACACCCTCCCATCCCCATGTTAAGAATGGCTTTTTAAATAATAACGTTATTATTTCAGCATGGATCACTCTCTGCATGAGTACCCATTTTTCTTTTAATATTCATAAAAAGTAAAACTTTTTTCAAAATAAATAAATAAATAAATGTTTGTAAATGTGACAAATAATCGTTTAGTTACGGCAACATCAGTAAATAAAATATGTTATGTGCAGGGTGGGGTGGGGGACTAAGGGAGCGACTATTATTTTTTTCTGCTGGTCGCCATGGAACTCAACGCCCAAGGAGTACCAAAATGTAATTTTTTTTGTCAAATAAATAAATTTCAAGCAATTTTTGCAATAAATAATAGATAGCAACTTCGTTAATTTTACGACTCGCCGCAGCATATTATAAACACCCTAACTTCCCCATGTTAAAACGGCTTTCGGAATGAACACCCCCAACCTCCCCATATTAAGAACGGCTTTCGAGGTTTATGGAAGGGCGTTTTTTTTTTTAACATGGGGAGGTTAGGGTGTTTATAATATGTTGAGGCATGTCGTAAAAATGAAACAGTTTAGAAAAAGTTAAAACAAACTTTTTTATGTAAACAATGCCGTGAAAAGAAACTAAACAATTAAAACGTAATGTTTCATGAGTGAAAAGCCTTAACATAAATAAAGGAATTTAAAATTAAAAAATTGGTAAGTACATAAATGAATTTAAATTTTTAAAATATGGGATTATTATTTTTTTTGTGTGTGTGCTAATGCAGAGAGTGATCCGCGCTATTTTTTTTTAAATCGTATTTCCACGTTTAATTAAAGTTTTATGATATGTTTTTATTCAATTGTAAGGTTAAAGTACAGAATAGGTACAAAACACCCTCCCTTCCCCATGTTAAGAATGGCTTTTTAAGTAATAACGCTATTATTTCAGCACGGATCACTCTCTGCATGAGTAAGTTTTTTTTTTTTTTTACTTATCTGGTAATTCGAGAGTAGTTGAAACGGAAGTTACCAGAAATAAAACCGGGCAAGTCTCGCAGAAACGACTTCGAAAAATATTTATGTTTTATTTAATATTTTAATAATTCGCGAGGTAAATTTATTTTAATGACATAAAAACATCCCTCGACTCTAAAGATGGGTTGTCTGAAAATTTCAAATAAATTGGTAACGTAGAAATATGGTTTTATTCACTTTTAACGAACCAAATTTACATTTATATATATATATATATATATATATATTATTCCCTTGTGCCTCATTCTTGTATGCATGATCCAACTTTGCCCTCATTTAACTAAATTTTCAACTTATTTATTTCTTTATTTCTATTTTTTCTCTTTACTCCACTCTTCATCCTTTACCCCTTAATTTTAATTCATGTGTTATTTTTGACCTTACCTTTATCTCTATCCCTGAATTTTATTTATCTTTTAGCTATTATTATTATTATTATTATTATTATTATTATTTTTTTGGGGGGGGGGGTATGTAAGAGTGTTGGGTGAAGTGTGCTGGAAAATGGTTTGAGGAGGTTCCTGATGAAGTGAGAACAAGTGAGAATGGCAAGGTAGAGGTATGGGGGGACAAAAGTGTCATAACGACTAAGCAATTGAAACATAATCGTCCGGATTTGGTCGTCATTGACAAAGTCTCAAAAAACTGGCAGATTGTAGACTTCTCAGTACTCTGGGACAGGAATGTGAGAGAAAAGGAGAATGAGAAGTGGAGCAATTATGCTCCATTGGCCTTGGAGATAAGGCGTATACACGGGGTTAAAACAAATAATCCCGGTCGTAGTTGGTACACTAGGAGTAGTATCAAGTCGTCTGGAAGGGCAATTGAAAAAAACTACAAATCCCTGATGTTTTAGGCGGCCTTCAAACCTCTGCAATTATAGGTACCACCAACATCCTTAGGAAAACCCTTGATCTTTGAAGCGAAATCCGAATTATTATTATTGTTAATAGTACATTTCCCTCTATTACTCCTCCACGCCAATCTTCCACATCCAAAATTCTCTTTTGTCCTTTTATTCTTTTATCCACCTCCAAAGACTTTGCTACCCTATCTTTTTACCTCTGCCTTGTACCCAAACCCCCTCCCTGTGTATCTAATAACAAAGGACGCCTAGAATTATTGCTACATATTATCTTATATAGTGTTCTTCTGAAGTCTATTATTATAGCCTTACAACTACCCACCCAGACTTTGCTCCTTTAGCCCACTTCCGAACCATCCCTCGCCTCTCTAAATTAAAATCCTGGAACAGGACGCCCCATGTAATCCCTCTTGTTCAACCCTGCTTAGGACATACCCATTCGCCCTTTTGCCTTAAATCATAACCATAGTAACCCTCCAAAAATTATAACCTACTTCATAGTGCTGTTGTCATCTCGGTTGCATCTGTCAAAAAATGCCCCTCCATAGATAATAGACATCTTACACACCGATAAAATAAATTACAAAACATATGCTACATACATTTAAGACTATGATAAAGACCCTATACACCTTTCTATATTACACTCCTTATTATACGCTCCTCCTTTATTTAGAATTCGATAAAACTCCCCCCAACATCATCTAAAATTTTATTTGATCCATCTCGTACCTAATGAATCCCACACTAGACGCCGCATCCCGACTATGTTACCTAGCATCTTCTCTACTCTTCTGATGAGAAGCATTAGGCTTCGAAATGCCTTGACAAAAAGAGTCCCTTCTATCCCCCAACTAATTGTCTGTATTCCCTTATTGAATGAATGAACCAATCTATATATTTACTGTAAAAAGTTTTTGACTTCTAATGGGGGTAGATATTTATTTGCTGCCCACATCAGCAAAATGTGGCACAAGGCCGGAAAGTGGGAACCCCGCAGGCTCCCCTAAAGGAGGGGCACTCCTGCAATTTTAAAAATTGCCTGAGTAACCCCGTCGGCATTCCCCGGTCGGGGCGCCTCAGGCAGCAAGCAATAAACTTGCGCCACCGGAAAGCCCAGTGGCAAGGCCTGGGAGGGTGGACCTCCTAGGTATTACCCAGGCGGTGTACCTCAGTCCAACAGGTGCTGGGCCGGTTCCCGGCCCCTCACCTGTTGGGCTGAGTGTCAAGTGATGAATCCTTGACTGGTACTACCCTGTCTCCATGCAGCCGAAGCCGCTAGGAGACATCCCATCACAATGGACTTGTAATGGGGGTATGAGACGAATGGATTCGCCAATCATTTTTATAACCAACGGCTGTGCTAAACAACCAATAAAAACGTCCCAAAATTATTATAAAAATTGTCGAATTTTGGATTCAATCAGTTGGCCGTTTACTACGTCACGGACCGCATTTAATTCTTGGCCGCCATCTTGGTTACTGATCTGAACTATGCCACCATCTTGGTTAATGATCTGAAATACGCCGCCATCTTTGTTCAACACAATGTCTCAAAACTTAACAGGTTATGCGCCCAGCCACCGTCTTTTCTTTGACGGATCGAAATCTAAATTCGAATTGTGGCAGGTAAAATTTCTGGGATAGCTAAGGATTCGAAAACTACACAAAGTCATAAAATCTCCAACAGAAAATCCAAACAACTCCGAATTTCTTGAAAAAAAACGCGACTGTTTTTGCAGAACTGATTCAATGTTTAGACGATAGAAGTCTGTCTCTGATTATAAGAGACGCATTGGATGATGGGAGGAAAGCATTGAACATATTAAGAGAACATTATTTATCAAAAGGGAAACCGAAAATAATATTCCTATATACAAAATTAACGTCTTTGAAACGTAACGAGGATGAAACGATTACCGACTACGTTATAAGGGCAGAAACAACCGCCAATGCCTTAAAACTCTCAGGTGAAATAATAAGCGATAGCTTGTTGATATCAATGACTCTCAAGGGACTTCCAGCCGATTTTAAACCATTTACAACTTTTATAACTCAGAAAGACAAACCCATAAATTTCAGTGAATCTAAAGTGGCATTGCACAGTTACAAAGAGACTAATCGTATGCTTGTGGACAATAATAACTCCAGCAATATTATGAAGTTCAAAAATGCTTCTTGAAAGCAGACACCACCAAATTACGCACCTCACCGCAACATATTCTCCAAAAGTAATTTTCCCAAGAAAAAGAATAAAATTATCTGCTATAATTGTGGACGACCCAACCACAAAAGTTTCCAATGTCGATATAAACGCTCTAAAATGGATTCCGTAAAAAACGTTGAGAACTCTGAGGAAGAACATACATTTCTATTCACATGTAACTTTGACAATACCACAAACGGTAAAAATCTCCTTGTAAACTGTGGTGCTACAGCGCACGTTATCACCAAGGAATCTGATTTTATTAATTTTGATTCAAACTTTAATCCTCAAAGTCATTTTGTCGAACTTGCCGACGGTAGTCAAATAAATGATATAGTCTTGAAAAGAGGCGATGCTAAAATATACCTAAAAAATAATAATGGCGAAATCTGTAACTGTATTCCAAAAAATGCTCTGTTCATACCTACATATAAGCAAGACATATTTTCCGGCAGGAAACAAGGTGCGAATATACAATTTGGTCAAAATACATCAAAATTGACATACCCCAATGGAACTGTATTTGACATTAAAGAAAATGGCCGACTATATTATTTAAAAAGTATGGTTCCCTCAAAAACTGCCTGTCACGACTTGGAAACCTGGCATAAAATTCTAGGACACTGCAATACAGCTGATATTAAAAAATTACCAAATGTAGTCGAAGGCATGAAAATAATACCTTCAGACGATCTCCCAAATTGTGATGTGTGTGCACAGGGGAAAATGACAAAAGATATAAGCCAAACGCCAGACAAAAAAGCTACGAAAATTCTCTCACTTGTACATTGTGACTTAGTAGGTCCGATCAGCCTGATGGGGAGAAACAATCTAAGGTAGGTTTCGAACTTTATTGATGATTTTTCCGGTTTTCTAAAAAAACAAATCCGACACTCTCCTCGTCACTAAGAAATATTTAGCTGATGTTGCCCCGTACTGTTCAGTAAAATGTATTCGCTCAGACAATGGGACTGAATTTACTAGTAAAGACTTTGAACTTCTATTAATTAACCACCGTATTAAACACGAGAAATCGGCGCTCTACTTCCCCTTCCAAAATGGCACAGCTGAAAGGGCATGGCGAACCCTTTTTGAGATGACAAGATGCCTACTTATCGAATCGAAATTAGCGCATAGTTTATGGACATACGCTTTAATGGCAGCAGCATATATCAGAAATAGATCGTTCAATAAGAGGCTAGGAAAAACGCCGTATGAAGCGTTTTGCGGTGTAAAACCTAAAATGAACAGAATGCGTCTATTTGGTTCTGATTGTTTTGCATTTATAGAAAACACCGGTAAACTAAATACTAAAAGCGAAAAAGGTACTTTCATAAGTTACGATAAAAATAGCCCGGCATACTTAATCTACTTTGCAGCTCAAAATGCCATAAAAAGGGTTAGATGTGTAAAATTCAATGATACATTAAATTTAAAAAATGGCGATCCAGTGAATGAAAAACGTGAACTATTGCCTAGCATCTTAATCGATCACAATGAAAATATTAATAACGACGACAATTACAGGACTTCTGACGAAAACAGTAACCGGGCACGTCGATACCCAATAAGGGAGCGAAAAAGGCCAGACTTCTTACAAATTGAAAAGATACAAGATTATGCCGTGGATTACTGTTATTCGTTGAACAGCGCACCGGAAAGTTATAATGAGGCGATTAATTCAGAAAATCACCAAGAATGGGAACAAGCTATGGTATCCGAATTGAAAGCTTTATCTGAAAATAACACATACGAAATAGTGGCAAAACCAACAGATAAAATATAATTTCTTCACGCTGGGTTTTTTCCAAAAAAAAATCAAAGCTTCTGGCAGTGAAACTTTTAAAGCAAGATTTGTGGCAAAAGGGTTCTCACAAATTCCTGGAGTGGAATATTGTGCAACATTTTCACCAACGATAAATTTAACGACAATTAGAATTTTATTACAACTTGCCACTCAATACAATTTAAAAATACATCAAATGGATGTAAAAAATGCTTATTTAAATACTCTGATTGACTGAAATCTACATTTACCCTCCAGAGGGATTTAAAATGAAAAATAAAAATTGGGTGTGAAAATAAATAAATCGTTATATGGACTAAAACAAAGTGCACACAATTGGAATTTAAAACTCCATAATTATTTAATAGAACAGGAATTCAAACAATGTCCCGTAGACGCGTGCATGTATACCAAAAATGTAGGTAATAAATTGTTGATTTTGGTTTTTGGGTTGACGATATATTACTCGCCTCAAACTGTGACAACGCTTTAAGAGATGTTAAAAATGAATTAAATAAAAAAATTTAAAATGGCCGATCTTGGACGACTGTCATGGTTCCTCGGTATAAAATTTAACTGTGAAAATGAAACTATAACTATGAAGCAATCACGATACATTGAAAAAATTCTGCTCAAGTTCGGAATGCAAGATTGTAAGCCGCGTTGAACTTCCGTCGAAATGGACATAAATAAAAATATAGGGACCGAAACAAAATTCATAGATAACCGAATATACAGGGAAATGGTAGGGAGCCTCATCTACTTGATGACCGCAACAAGGCCTGACATATTTTACACTGTAACAAAGCTATCTCAAAACTTATCGAAACCGACAATTAAAGACCTTAATCGTGCAAAACAAATCCTTCGTTACCTAAAAGGAACCAAGGAACAATCTTTAAGATTTAAAAAATCTACATATCCTCTAAATTTAGAAGGCTTTTTGGATTCGGATTGGGCTAACTCTGAGGATAGAAAGAATATAGCGGGGTATTGTTTTAGACTGTCAAAGACTGGACCTATGATCTCTTGGAAAACTAAAAAGCAACAAATTGTTGCCCTTTCTACTTGTGAAGCAGAATATGTGGCTCTTGCTCATTCCGCGCAGGAGGCAATTTTTCTGAACACCCTTCTAAAATCTATTTTAAAACCAGATCTAAGTAAAAAACCTATAGTAATTCATTGTAATAATCAGAGCAGTATCTTAGCAAATAATTCTATGATTCATCAAAGGTCGAAGCATATTGATATCAGATATAATTTTATAACGGATGAAATAAGAAAAAAATCTATTACTTTTACTTATGTGACGTCTGAAAATAATAAATCCGACATTTTCACTAAACCTATAAAAAGAATAAAATTAAAACATTTTATAACCGAACTTTTTGGAATCTAATTATGAATAAATCTCTTTTCAGAAACCCAAAAGGAGAAGCATGAACAGTTAAAATCACACCAAAAAAAAAAAAAAAAAAAAAAAAATTGTAAATTGTCCCGGGCACGACGTTAAACTGCGACCATTTCTACCTTACTAACCAAATTAACCAATTAATACCTAACATGATGTTTCCAGTTTTTGTTACAAAAAAAAAAAAAAGAAAAAAAAAAGCCACTTGTTAAAACCCTTTTGTAAACTTCCTATTTGTCAAATAGTTCTTTTTGTATCTCTTTTTTTTTTTTGGCAAACATTTGTTAAAACAAAACAAAAAATGTATATTTGTGAATTTTTTGTGCATATGTTTATATGTATTTGAAAAGTATTCTATTTGTATGTTTATATATATTTGAAGTGTTTATTTTTATATGTATCCAAAAAAAAAAAAAAAATGGGCTTCTTTTTGCACACATTATACCAATATATTAATAATTCTTTTTGACCGATGAGAGTAAAAACAAATTCCCACAAAACCAGCAGAACCCCCCCCCTAAAAAAAAAAACAATTATTTTAGTGGTTTATTTTTCTTTGTTCATTTATTTTTCTTTATTTATTTTTCTTTCCTTTTCTCAAGTGAAACCAAAATTGAATCCGAAAGCATTTTTCCATTATATCAAAAAAGGGGGTGTGTAAAAAGTTTTTGACTTGTAATGGGGGTATATATTTAATTGCTGCCCACATCAGCAAAATGTGGCACAAGGCCAGCAAGTGGAAACCCCGCAGGCTCCCCTAAAGAAGGTGCACACCTGCAATTTTAAAAATTGTCTGAGTAACCCTGTCGGCATTCCCCAGTCGGGGCGCCTCAGGCAGCAAGCAATAAACTTACCCCACTGGAAAGCCCGGTGGCAAGGCCTGGGAGGGTGGACCTCCTAGGTATTACCCAGGCAGTGCACCTCAGTCCGACAGGTGTTGGACCGGTTCCCGGCCCCTCACCTGTTGGGCTGAGTGTCAAGTGACGAATCCTTGACGTGTACTACCCTGTCTCCCTGCAGCCAAAGCTGCTAGGAGACACATCCCATCACAATGGACTTGTGATGGGGGTATATATTTAAATGCTGCCCACATCAGCATTATGTGGCACAAGGCCGGAAAGTGGGAACCCCGCAGGCTCCCCTAAAAGAGGGGCACTCCTGCAATTGTAAAAATTGCCTGAGTAACCCCGTCGGCATTCCCCGGTCGGGGCGCCTCAGGCAGCAAGCAATAAACTTGCCCCACCAGAAAGCCCAGTGGCAAGGCCTGGGAGGGTGGACCTCCTAGGTATTACCCAGGCGGCGTACCTCAGTCCAACAGGTGCTTGGCCGGTTTCCGGCCCCTCATCTGTTGGGCTGTGTGTCAAGTGACGAATCCTTGACGTGTACTACCCTGTCTCCATGCAGCCGAAGCTGCTAGGAGACACATCCCATCACAATGGACTTGTGATGGGGGTATGAGACGAATGGATTCGCCAATCATTTTTATAACCAACGGCTGTGCTAAACAACCAATGAAAACGTCCCAAAATTATTATAAAAATTGTCCAATTTTGGATTCAATCAGTTGGCCGTTTACTACGTCACGGACCGCATTTAATTCTTGGCCGCCATCTTGGTTACTGATCTGAACTATGCCGCCATCTTGGATACTGATCTTAACTACGCCGCCATCTTTGTTCAACACAATATCTCAGAACTTAAGAGGTTAACTACACCACGGACCACATTTAATTCTTAATTGTCATCTTGATTACTGATCTGAAATTTCTAACTTCATTTCCCTTTCCTATTTTTTCTCCTATAGAAGCTCCAACCAAGGATACTTGTTGAGCTTTATATTGTCCAGATAAGCCTTCTCTTACAGAATTGAGCTCACTCTTTTCTTCTAACGCACTAAACTATTTATATGTATATATATATATGTATACATATGTATATACATGTATATATATATATATGTATGTATATATATATATATGTGCATACATGTATATCTATATGTATATATGTAAGTATATATATGTATATACATATCTATGTGTATATATGTATATTCATATATATATATGTGTGTATCAACATATATATGTATATATATATTGTATATACCACTTATCAAGGCCCAGAGGCCACTCGAGGGTAAGGGTTGAAAAGTGCACATAGTAAATTGGACAATATAGTAATCGTTAGTAATGGAAATTCGGTAAATTTGTTATAAATATATATATATATATATATATATATATATATATATATATATATATATATAACAAATTTACCGAATTTCTATTACTAACGATTACTATATTATTAGATTTTTTTTGTTTTTTCTTTTTTACACAGTGATCACCACTTATCAAGGCCCGGAAGCCACTCAGGGATAAGGATTATTGCAAGTACATTACGTTAGTGTGGAGATTTGATGAAGTGTTTAATATACAATTATCGTTATAATATGTAAGTGACCTCCTTTGAGTGTGGCTTCATATCTATACTAGCAAAATACCATTCATTTTAGATTAATATACAATCATTGTTATAATATGCAAGTGACCTCCCTTGGATGTAGCTTTAGTGTCGAATATCATTAGGTTGATATACAATCATTGTTATAATATGCAAGTGACCTCTCTTAAATGCAGCTTTGTTGTCAAATACCATTAGAATAATATACAATCATTGTTATAGTATGCAAGTTACCTCCCCTGGATGTAGCTTCATTGCCGAATGCCTTTAGAATAATATACAATCATTGTTATAATATGCGAGTGACCTCCCTTGGGTGTAGCTTCGTTGTCTAATACCATTAGATTAATATACAATCATGTTTATAACATGCGAGTGACCTCCTTTTGGTGGAAATTCATTGTCGACTACCATTAGATTATGCAAGTGGCCTCACTTGGCTGTAGTTTCATTTTCAAATAAAATTAGATTAATATACAATTATTGTTATAATATGCAAGTGGCCTCCCTTGGATGTAGCCTCATTGTCGAATACTATAGGATATGGCTTCATAGCTGGATATTTGTACTAGCATAATACCCAGCGTTGCCGGGGATTGTATAAGAAATGTGGATATATGTACTAGCAAAATACACGACATTGCCTGAAATTGGATGACATGGTTTTCTAGGAGAATTCCTGGGATCGGATCAGATGGGTGGATATTTGTGCTAACAGAATACCCCATATAGGAAGATGGTGTGATTATGTCGTAAAATCATGAAAAATTATTGTCCAGCCCAGATATAGTCTTAAAGTTAATATTTTATTAAGAGGGAGTCGATTATGTGGGTTGCATCATTAAAAATGATTGTAGAAATTAGTAACATATCCAAGAAAAGTGAAAAAGTATGAAATGTGAGATATGTGACTGGTGTGTTTGTAATGAAATTACCAGCACAGACAATGTCTCAAATGTATTAATTTAGTAAGAGGAAGGGTATTATGTGGGTTAACTCATGAAACATGATTGTCGAAATTAATAACATATCCAAGAATTATGAAAAAATTATGAAATGTTAGTTATTTGATGTGCATATTTGTAATGAAATAGACACCCTAGACAATGTCGCATGGTTGTTATTTTAGAAAGAGAGGAACGATTATGCGTGTTAAATCATCGAAAATGATTGTGGAAATTAGTAACATATCCAAGAATTATGAAAAATGATAGAATGTGAGTTATTTGATTGGTGTGTTTATCATGAAATAACCAGTATCACTATCTCAAAGTTTTTATTTTAGCAAGAGAAGAGGGGATTATGTGGGTTAAATCATGAAAACGAATAGAGAAATATACAATTATTGTCATAATATGCGAGTGACCTCCCTTGGGTTTAGCTTCATTGTCGAATTCCATTAGATTAATATGCAATTGTTGTTATAATATGTAAGTGACCTCCCTTGGGTGTAGCTTCATTGTAGAATACCATTAGATTAATATGAAACTATTGTTATATTATATAAGTGACCCCCTTGGATGTAGCTTCATTGTCGAATACCTTTAGAATAATATACAATCATTGTTATAATATTTAAGTGATGTCCCTTTTATGTAGCTTCATTGTCAAATACCATTAGAATAATATACAATCATTGTTATAATATGCAAGTGATCTCCCTTAGATGTAGCTTCATTGTCGAATATCATTACATAAATATACACTCATTGTTATAATATGCGAGTGAGCTCCCCTGAATGTAACTTCATGATGGGGCGATTATGTCGTAAAATCATGAAAAATTATTGTGCAAATAAGTAACATATCCAAGAATTATGGAAAATGATGAACTGTGAGTTATTTGATTGGTGTGTTTGTAATGAAATAAACAGCCCAGATATTGTCTGAAAGTTAGTATTTTAGTAATGAAAAAAAAAAAACCCAGGCAGACAATGTCTCCAAGTTATTATTTTAGTAAGGGGAAGGGGATTATGTGGGTTAAATCATGAAAAAAATGATTGTCGAAATTAGCAACATATCCAAGAAATATGACAAGCAATTTAATGTAAGCTATATGTCTTTATAATGAAATAAACAGCCAATACATAGTCAGAAAGTTATTATTTTAATAAGAGGGGGGTTAATTAAGTGGGTTACATGATAAAAAATGATCGTAAAATTTAGTAACATATCCAAGAATTATTAAAAATGAGTACATTTGAGTTATTTGTTTGGTGTGTTCTTAATAAAATAGAAAGCCAAGATGATGCATTAAAGTTATAATTTTAGTAAGAACGGGGCTATAATTAGTGTTAAATGAAGAAAAATGATTATCGAAATTAGTAAAATATCCAAGAATTATGAAAAATGATTACATGTGAGTAATTTTATTAGTATGTTTGTAATTAAATAGACAGCCCAGACAATTTCTCAAATGTATTATTTTAGTAAGAGGTGGGCGATAATGTTGGGAAACTCATGAAATATGATTGTCGAAATAAGTAACATATCCAAGAATTATGAAAAGTTATGAAATGTAAGTTATTTCTGTTTTTATAATGAAATAAACAGCCGAGAAAAAGCCTCAGAGTTATTTCTTTAAAAGGACGGGATAAATTATGTGGGGTTAATCATGAAAAATGACTGTTGAAATTAGTAACATATCCAGGAATTATGAAAAATGATGAAATGTGAGTTATTTGATCGGTGTGTTTGTAATAAAATAACTAGCCAGATAATATCTCTAAGTTATTATTTTAGTAAGAGGAAAAGGGATTATGTGGGTTAAATCATGAAAAATGTTAAATAAAATAAAACGATTGTCAAAATTTGTAACATATCTAAGAATTATGAAAAATGATAAAATATGAGTTATTTGATTGGTGTGTTTATATAATGAAATAAACAGCCCAGATATTGTCTGAAAGTTTTTATTTTAGTAAGAGGGGGTCGATTATGCGGGTTAAATCTTAAACAATGATTGTCGAAATTAGTAAGATATCATAGAATAATGAAAAATGATTAAATGTGAGTTATTTGATTGGTGTGTTCGTAATGAAATAGACAGGCTAGAAGATGTATCAAAGTTGTTATTTTTGTAAGAGGAACGGGATCATGTCGGTTAATCAGGGGGCGATTATTTGGGTTACTTTATTAACAATAATTCTCGAAATTAGTAACATATCCAAGAATAATGAAAACTGGTAAAATGTGAGTAAATTGATAGGTAAATTGATACAATGTCTGAAAGTTATTATTTTAGTAATAGGAGGTGGCGATAATGTGGATTAACTCTTGAAAAATTATTGTCGAAATTAGTAACACATCCCAGAATTATAAAAAAAATGAAGTTTTAGTTATTTGATTGGTGTGCTTATAATGAAATAAACAGCCCAGTCAATGTAGCAAATTTATGATTTTAATAAGAATTGGGCGATTATATGTGCGCACTCATTAAATTTGATTGTCGAAATTCATAACATATCCAAGAATTATGAAAAATAATGAAATGTGAGGTATTTTATTGATGTGTTTGTAAGGAAATAAATAGCTTAGAAGTGTCTCAAAGGTATTATTTTAGTAAGAGGAGATGAAAATGACGGTTGAAATTAGCAACATATCCAAAAATTATGAAAAATGATGAAATGTGAGTTATTTGATTGGTATATTCATAATGAAGTAGATATACCAGACAATTTATGAAAGTTATTATTTTAGCAAGAGGTGGCGATTATTTGGGTTACTTCATTAAAAACAATCGTCCAAATTAGTAACATATCCAAGAATTATGAAAAATGATATGTGAGTTACTTTGTTGGTGGGTTTGTAATGAAATAACCAGCCATACAATGTCTAAAAGTTATTATTATAGTGATAGAAGGGGGCGATAACGTGGATTTACTCATGAAAATGATAGCAGAAATTAGTAACATACCATAGCCTATGTATTAATGTTTTTATTTTAGTAAGAGTGGAAGCGATAAAGTAAGTTAAATCATGTGACATGGTTGTGTAAATTAGTAACATATCAAAAAAATATGAAAAATGATTAAATGTGAGTTATTTTGATGATGTATTTGTAATGAAAAACCAGCCAAGACAATGTCTATAAGTTATTATTTTAGACAGGTGAGGGACAATGGCGGTTAAATTGTGGAAATGTGCAACAATCCAAGAATTATGGGATTCAACGAGATACGTCAACATATATACTTACAGATTACCAGGAGTCACCCTGGATTCAATGAGATACATGCAAATGTATGCAAGCAGAATACATGGTCACCTGGGATGTAATGAGATAGATGCAAATATATACTAGCAGAATACTTGGTGCTGCCTTGGATTGAATTAGATTGATTGAAATATATACTAACAGAATACCATGCGTCGCCCAGGATTTCATGAGATTGATTGAGATATATACTAGCAAAACACCCAGCGTTGCCAGGGATTGAATGAATTAGGTGAGAATATATATTAGCAAAATACCTGGCATCGCTTGGGATTTGATGAGATAAATGTGTTGCATATTACCTGTCCTTGCATATACATGCTGTAAATTACCTACCCTAGGTAAGATACAATTATTTCATATGTGTAATACCTGTCTTATGTAGGTAAAATATTCTTTTGCTCGAAATAGCAAATGATACATAAACATACAAAATTCCTTTCTCATAAGAATAAGCAATTTTTTCATTATGTGTACGGTCCCGAGCAACACCGGGTAGCCCCGATAGTCTATTATATAAAAGGCAAAAAATGTGTGTGTGTGTGTGTGAGTATGTTTGGATGTCCGCTAAAAGCTTTTGAAAGACGGAACCAAATTTCACGAAGTTGGTATCATATTGAAGCCCCAGCCTTCGGATGACAAATATCGAAAAATTAGCCCAAAAGGAACTTCAGAAGTGGGTCAGCTGATCGATTTTCTGCAGGGCCCCCCCCCCCCCAAGTGACATTTTTTCGTTTTTCCAATGTATTTAAGTAGTAATGATGGATTGATCTAATGATATTTATAAGTAATTAGAAAAACGCTTAGTCATGTCACGTGACGTGACGTCACCATTCAGTAATGGCGATGTCTGTAAATAAACACTTTTCAGGTTTGTATTACTGTACACATAGATTCGATAAAGTTGTCAAAAAACAAATATATAACAAATAAATGTTATCAAAGGTAAGATAAGTTATTTTTCTACCAAAGTGGACATATTTTTCTTGATTTTATTTAATGTAACATGTTTATTCAGCTTGAAAAGCTGACAGTGTTTACCGATGTATTGGAAAATTCAAAATGGCGGCCGACTCTCTCTCGGAGAGGGTAAGTTTGGGAAAAGGTATTATAAATAATAAATTAGACAAAATACTGTTAGAAATTCGCTCAATATATGTTACCGTGACATAAGTTGACATATATTCGGTTGCTTTTTAATAGTATTTTGTCTAGTTTATTATTTATAACATCTTTTGCCAAACTTACCGTGTTACAGAGACAGTCAGGCGCCATTTTGAATTTTCCAATACATCGGTAAACACTGCATGTTTTTCGAGCTGAATAAACATGTTACATTGAATAAAAACACGAAAAATATATCCAGTTTGGTAGAAAAGTAACTTTTCTTGCCTTTGATAACATTTATTTGTTATATATTTGTTTTTTGACAACTTTTTCGAATGTATGTGTATAGTAATACAAACCCCACTTTTCTCATCGATAATTTTGCGAAAATAATTCAACGTCCTATATATATAATATTACACGTCATGAAAATGTTTCCAACGTGATTAACTGGTTTAAAATAGTAATTATACGAGAGTATAATGAAAAATGTCAAGAAAAAATGATAAGGGATCAAAAAAATTCAGCTTAAAAATATTCACCGATAAAAAAAACGATCGTTATATTTAAGCTAAAAAATAAACAGCATTTTCTTTTTTGTATTATTACCACGTGACCTCCTACCTCTGTTAAACTGGAGGGGGGGGGGGAAAGAGGCCGCTTGAAAACCAACAAAAACGGTAATTTTTATTTTATATTAGTAACACTACGATCTAATTCTATTGAGAGGGAGGAAGGGGAGGATGAGTAATTCAGCGACTACAACCTATTTTGTTATATATATATATATATATATTGTTAAATAGGCATTACCAGTTATCAAGGCCCAGAGGCAACTCGAGGATCAGGGTTGAAAAGTGCACAGTAGTCAATGGGACAATATAGTAATCGTTAGTAATGGAAATTCGGTAAATTTGTTATATATATATATATATATATATATTTATTTTTTTTTTGTTAAATAGGCATTACCACTTATCAAGGCCCAGAGGCAACTCGGGGATAAGGGTTGAAAAGTGCACAGTAGTCAATGGGACAATACAGTAATCGTTAGTAATGGAAATTCGGTAAATTTGTTATATATATATATATTTTGTTACATAGGCATTACCACTTATCAAGGCCCAGAGGCCACTCGATGACAAGGGTTGAAAGAGCACAGTAGTCAATTGCACAATATAGTAATCGTAAGTAATGGAAATTCGGTAAATTTTTTATATATATATATATTTTGTCACATAGGCATTACCACTAATCAAGGCCCAGAGGCCACTCGAAGATAAGGGTTGAAAAGTGCACAGTAGTCAATTGGACAATATAGTAATCGTTAGTAATGGAATTCGGGAAATTTGTTATATACCTATTTTTTTGTTACTTAGGCATTACCACTTATCAAGGCCCAGAGGCCACTCGAGGACAAGGGCTGAAAAGTGCACAGTAGTCAATTGGATAATATAGTAATCGTTAGTAATGGAAATTCGGTAAATTTGTCATATATATTTTTTGTTACACAGGCATTACCACTAATCAAGGCCCAGAGGTCACTCGAGGATAAGGGTTGAAAAGTGCACAGTAGTCAATTGGACAATATAGTAATCGTTAGTAATGGAAATTCGGTAAATTTGTTATATATATATATATATTGTTACATAGGCATTACCACTTATCCTCGAGTGACCTCTGGGCCTTGATAAGTGGTAATGCCTATGTAACTATATAGATATATAACAAACTTACCGAATTTCCATCACTAACGATTACTATATTACTATATTATTAGATTAATATACAATTATCGTTATAATATGTAAGTGACCTCCTTTGAGTGTAGCTTCATATCTATACTAGCAAAATACAATTCATTTAGATTAATATACAATCATTGTTATAATATGCAAGTGACCTCCCTTGGATGTAGCTTTAGTGTCGAATATCATTAGGTTGATATACAATCATTGTTATAATATGCAAGTGACCTCTCTTAAATGCAGCTTTGTTGTCGAATACCATTAGAATAATATACAATCATTGTTATAGTATGCAAGTTACCTCCCTTGGATGTAGCTTCATTGCCGAATGCCTTTAGAATAATATACAATCATTGTTATAATATTTAAGTGATGTCCCTTTTATGTAGCTTCATTGTCAAATACCATTAGAATAATATACAATCATTGTTATAATATGCAAGTGATCTCCCTTGGATGTAGCTTCATTGTCGAATATCATTACATAAATATACACTCATTGTTATAATATGCGAGTGAGCTCCCCTGAATGTAACTTCATGATGGGGCGATTATGTCGTAAAATCATGAAAAATTATTGTGCAAATAAGTAACATATCCAAGAATTATGGAAAATGATGAACTGTGGGTTATTTGATTGGTGTGTTTGTAATGAAATAAACAGCCCAGATATTGTCTGAAAGTATTTTAGTAATGAAAAAAAAAAAAAACCCCAGGCAGACAATGTCTCCAAGTTATTATTTTAGTAAGGGGAAGGGGATTATGTGGGTTAAATCATGAAAAAAATGATTGTCGAAATTAGCAACATATCCAAGAAATATGAAAAGCAATTTAATGTAAGCTATATGTCTTTATAATGAAATAAACAGCCCATATATAGTCAGGAAGTTATTATTTTAGTAAGAGGGGGGTTAATTAAGTGGGTTACATGATAAAAAATGATTGTAAAATTTAGTAACATATCCAAGAATTATTAAAAATGAGTAAATTAGAGTTATTTGTTTGGTGTGTTCTTAATAAAATAGAAAGTCAAGATGATGCATTAAAGTTATAATTTTAGTAAGAACGGGGCTATAATTAGTGTTAAATGAAGAAAAATGATTATCGAAATTAATAAAATATCCGAGAATTATGAAAAATGATTACATGTGAGTAATTTTATTAGTATGTTTGTAATTAAATAGACAGCCCAGACAATTTCTCAAATGTATTATTTTAGTAAGAGGTGGGCGATAATGTTGGGAAACTCATGAAATATGATTGTCGAAATAAGTAACATATCCAAGAATTATGAAAAGTTATGAAATGTAAGTTATTTCTGTTTTTATAATGAAATAAACAGCCGAGAAAAAGCCTCAGAGTTATTTCTTTAAAAGGACGGGATAAATTATGTGGGGTTAATCATGAAAAATGACTGTTGAAATTAGTAACATATCCAGGAATTATGAAAAATGATGAAATGTGAGTTATTTGATCGGTGTGTTTGTAATAAAATAACTAGCCAGATAATATCTCTAAGTTATTATTTTAGTAGAGGAAAAGGGATTATGTGGGTTAAATCATGAAAAATGTTAAATAAAATAAAACGATTGTCAAAATTTGTAACATATCTAAGAATTATGAAAAATGATAAAATATGAGTTATTTGATTGGTGTGTTTATATAATGAAATAAACAGCCCAGATATTGTCTGAAAGTTTTTATTTTAGTAAGAGGGGGTCGATTATGCGGGTTAAATCTTAAACAATGATTGTCGAAATTAGTAAGATATCATAGAATAATGAAAAATGATTAAATGTGAGTTATTTGATTGGTGTGTTCGTAATGAAATAGACAGGCTAGAAGATGTATCAAAGTTGTTATTTTTGTAAGAGGAACGGGATCATGTCGGTTAATCAGGGGGCGATTATTTGGGTTACTTTATTAACAATAATTCTCGAAATTAGTAACATATCCAAGAATAATGAAAACTGGTAAAATGTGAGTAAATTGATAGGTAAATTGATACAATGTCTGAAAGTTATTATTTTAGTAATAGGAGGTGGCGATAATGTGGATTAACTCTTGAAAAATTATTGTCGAAATTAGTAACACATCCCAGAATTATAAAAAAAATGAAGTTTTAGTTATTTGATTGGTGTGCTTATAATGAAATAAACAGCCCAGTCAATGTAGCAAATTTATGATTTTAATAAGAATTGGGCGATTATATGTGCGCACTCATTAAATTTGATTGTCGAAATTCATAACATATCCAAGAATTATGAAAAATAATGAAATGTGAGGTATTTTATTGATGTGTTTGTAATGAAATAAATAGCTTAGAAGTGTCTCAAAGGTATTATTTTAGTAAGAGGAGATGAAAATGACGGTTGAAATTAGCAACATATCCAAAAATTATGAAAAATGATGAAATGTGAGTTATTTGATTGGTATATTCATAATGAAGTAGATATACCAGACAATTTATGAAAGTTATTATTTTAGCAAGAGGTGGCGATTATTTGGGTTACTTCATTAAAAACAATCGTCGAAATTAGTAACATATCCAAGAATTATGAAAAATGATATGTGAGTTACTTTGTTGGTGGGTTTGTAATGAAATAACCAGCCATACAATGTCTAAAAGTTATTATTATAGTGATAGAAGGGGGCGATAACGTGGATTTACTCATGAAAATGATAGCAGAAATTAGTAACATACCATAGCCTATGTATTAATGTTTTTATTTTAGTAAGAGTGGAAGCGATAAAGTAAGTTAAATCATGTGACATGGTTGTGTAAATTAGTAACATATCAAAAAAATATGAAAAATGATTAAATGTGAGTTATTTTGATGATGTATTTGTAATGAAAAACCAGCCAAGACAATGTCTATAAGTTATTATTTTAGACAGGTGAGGGACAATGGCGGTTAAATTGTGGAAATGTGCAACAATCCAAGAATTATGGGATTCAACGAGATACGTCAACATATATACTTACAGATTACCAGGAGTCACCCTGGATTCAATGAGATACATGCAAATGTATGCAAGCAGAATACATGGTCACCTGGGATGTAATGAGATAGATGCAAATATATACTAGCAGAATACTTGGTGCTGCCTTGGATTGAATTAGATTGATTGAAATATATACTAACAGAATACCATGCGTCGCCCAGGATTTCATGAGATTGATTGAGATATATACTAGCAAAACACCCAGCGTTGCCAGGGATTGAATGAATTAGGTGAGAATATATATTAGCAAAATACCTGGCATCGCTTGGGATTTGATGAGATAAATGTGTTGCATATTACCTGTCCTTGCATATACATGCTGTAAATTACCTACCCTAGGTAAGATACAATTATTTCATATGTGTAATACCTGTCTTATGTAGGTAAAATATTCTTTTGCTCGAAATAGCAAATGATACATAAACATACAAAATTCCTTTCTCATAAGAATAAGCAATTTTTTCATTATGTGTACGGTCCCGAGCAACACCGGGTAGCCCCGATAGTCTATTATATAAAAGGCAAAAAATGTGTGTGTGTGTGTGTGTGTGTGTGTGTGAGTATGTTTGGATGTCCGCTAAAAGCTTTTGAAAGACGGAACCAAATTTCACGAAGTTGGTATCATATTGAAGCCCCAGCCTTCGGATGACAAATATCGAAAAATTAGCCCAAAAGGAACTTCAGAAGTGGGTCAGCTGATCGATTTTCTGCAGGGCCCCCCCCCCCAAGTGACATTTTTTCGTTTTTCCAATGTATTTAAGTAGTAATGATGGATTGATCTAATGATATTTATAAGTAATTAGAAAAACGCTTAGTCATGTCACGTGACGTGACGTCACCATTCAGTAATGGCGATGTCTGTAAATAAACACTTTTCAGGTTTGTATTACTGTACACATAGATTCGATAAAGTTGTCAAAAAACAAATATATAACAAATAAATGTTATCAAAGGTAAGATAAGTTATTTTTCTACCAAAGTGGACATATTTTTCTTGATTTTATTTAATGTAACATGTTTATTCAGCTTGAAAAGCTGACAGTGTTTACCGATGTATTGGAAAATTCAAAATGGCGGCCGACTCTCTCTCGGAGAGGGTAAGTTTGGGAAAAGGTATTATAAATAATAAATTAGACAAAATACTGTTAGAAATTCGCTCAATATATGTTACCGTGACATAAGTTGACATATATTCGGTTGCTTTTTAATAGTATTTTGTCTAGTTTATTATTTATAACATCTTTTGCCAAACTTACCGTGTTACAGAGACAGTCAGGCGCCATTTTGAATTTTCCAATACATCGGTAAACACTGCATGTTTTTCGAGCTGAATAAACATGTTACATTGAATAAAAACACGAAAAATATATCCAGTTTGGTAGAAAAGTAACTTTTCTTGCCTTTGATAACATTTATTTGTTATATATTTGTTTTTTGACAACTTTTTCGAATGTATGTGTATAGTAATACAAACCCCACTTTTCTCATCGATAATTTTGCGAAAATAATTCAACGTCCTATATATATAATATTACACGTCATGAAAATGTTTCCAACGTGATTAACTGGTTTAAAATAGTAATTATACGAGAGTATAATGAAAAATGTCAAGAAAAAATGATAAGGGATCAAAAAAATTCAGCTTAAAAATATTCACCGATAAAAAAAACGATCGTTATATTTAAGCTAAAAAATAAACAGCATTTTCTTTTTTGTATTATTACCACGTGACCTCCTACCTCTGTTAAACTGGAGGGGGGGGGAAAGAGGCCGCTTGAAAACCAACAAAAACGGTAATTTTTATTTTATATTAGTAACACTACGATCTAATTCTATTGAGAGGGAGGAAGGGGAGGATGAGTAATTCAGCGACTACAACCTATTTTGTTATATATATATATATATATATTGTTAAATAGGCATTACCAGTTATCAAGGCCCAGAGGCAACTCGAGGATCAGGGTTGAAAAGTGCACAGTAGTCAATGGGACAATATAGTAATCGTTAGTAATGGAAATTCGGTAAATTTGTTATATATATATATATATATATATATTTATTTTTTTTTTGTTAAATAGGCATTACCACTTATCAAGGCCCAGAGGCAACTCGGGGATAAGGGTTGAAAAGTGCACAGTAGTCAATGGGACAATACAGTAATCGTTAGTAATGGAAATTCGGTAAATTTGTTATATATATATATATTTTGTTACATAGGCATTACCACTTATCAAGGCCCAGAGGCCACTCGATGACAAGGGTTGAAAGAGCACAGTAGTCAATTGCACAATATAGTAATCGTAAGTAATGGAAATTCGGTAAATTTGTTATATATATATATATTTTGTCACATAGGCATTACCACTAATCAAGGCCCAGAGGCCACTCGAAGATAAGGGTTGAAAAGTGCACAGTAGTCAATTGGACAATATAGTAATCGTTAGTAATGGAATTCGGGAAATTTGTTATATACCTATTTTTTTGTTACTTAGGCATTACCACTTATCAAGGCCCAGAGGCCACTCGAGGACAAGGGCTGAAAAGTGCACAGTAGTCAATTGGATAATATAGTAATCGTTAGTAATGGAAATTCGGTAAATTTGTCATATATATTTTTTGTTACACAGGCATTTTTTGTTACAGAGGTCACTCGAGGATAAGGGTTGAAAAGTGCACAGTAGTCAATTGGACAATATAGTAATCGTTAGTAATGGAAATTCGGTAAATTTGTTATATATATATATATATTGTTACATAGGCATTACCACTTATCCTCGAGTGACCTCTGGGCCTTGATAAGTGGTAATGCCTATGTAACAATATATATATATAACAAACTTACCGAATTTCCATCACTAACGATTACTATATTACTATATTATTAGATTAATATACAATTATCGTTATAATATGTAAGTGACCTCCTTTGAGTGTAGCTTCATATCTATACTAGCAAAATACCATTCATTTAGATTAATATACAATCATTGTTATAATATGCAAGTGACCTCCCTTGGATGTAGCTTTAGTGTCGAATATCATTAGGTTGATATACAATCATTGTTATAATATGCAAGTGACCTCTCTTAAATGCAGCTTTGTTGTCGAATACCATTAGAATAATATACAATCATTGTTATAGTATGCAAGTTACCTCCCTTGGATGTAGCTTCATTGCCGAATGCCTTTAGAATAATATACAATCATTGTTATAATATTTAAGTGATGTCCCTTTTATGTAGCTTCATTGTCAAATACCATTAGAATAATATACAATCATTGTTATAATATGCAAGTGATCTCCCTTGGATGTAGCTTCATTGTCGAATATCATTACATAAATATACACTCATTGTTATAATATGCGAGTGAGCTCCCCTGAATGTAACTTCATGATGGGGCGATTATGTCGTAAAATCATGAAAAATTATTGTGCAAATAAGTAACATATCCAAGAATTATGGAAAATGATGAACTGTGGGTTATTTGATTGGTGTGTTTGTAATGAAATAAACAGCCCAGATATTGTCTGAAAGTATTTTAGTAATGAAAAAAAAAAAAAAACCCCAGGCAGACAATGTCTCCAAGTTATTATTTTAGTAAGGGGAAGGGGATTATGTGGGTTAAATCATGAAAAAAATGATTGTCGAAATTAGCAACATATCCAAGAAATATGAAAAGCAATTTAATGTAAGCTATATGTCTTTATAATGAAATAAACAGCCCATATATAGTCAGGAAGTTATTATTTTAGTAAGAGGGGGGTTAATTAAGTGGGTTACATGATAAAAAATGATTGTAAAATTTAGTAACATATCCAAGAATTATTAAAAATGAGTAAATTAGAGTTATTTGTTTGGTGTGTTCTTAATAAAAAAGAAAGTCAAGATGATGCATTAAAGTTATAATTTTAGTAAGAACGGGGCTATAATTAGTGTTAAATGAAGAAAAATGATTATCGAAATTAATAAAATATCCGAGAATTATGAAAAATGATTACATGTGAGTAATTTTATTAGTATGTTTGTAATTAAATAGACAGCCCAGACAATTTCTCAAATGTATTATTTTAGTAAGAGGTGGGCGATAATGTTGGGAAACTCATGAAATATGATTGTCGAAATGAGTAACATATCCAAGAATTATGAAAAGTTATGAAATGTAAGTTATATTATTTCTGTTTTTATAATGAAATAAACAGCCGAGAAAAAGCCTCAGAGTTATTTCTTTAAAAGGACGGGATAAATTATGTGGGGTTAATCATGAAAAATGACTGTTGAAATTAGTAACATATCCAGGAATTATGAAAAATGATGAAATGTGAGTTATTTGATCGGTGTGTTTGTAATAAAATAACTAGCCAGATAATATCTCTAAGTTATTATTTTAGTAAGAGGAAAAGGGATTATGTGGGTTAAATCATGAAAAATGTTAAATAAAATAAAACGATTGTCAAAATTTGTAACATATCTAAGAATTATGAAAAATGATAAAATATAAGTTATTTAATTGGTGTGTTTATATAATGAAATAAACAGCCCAAATATTGTCTGAAAGTTTTTATTTTAGTAAGAGGGGGTCGATTATGCGGGTTAAATCTTAAACAATGATTGTCGAAATTAGTAAGATATCATAGAATAATGAAAAATGATTAAATGTGAGTTATTTGATTGGTGTGTTCGTAATGAAATAGACAGGCTAGAAGATGTATCAAAGTTGTTATTTTTGTAAGAGGAACGGGATCATGTCGGTTAATCAGGGGGCGATTATTTGGGTTACTTTATTAACAATAATTCTCGAAATTAGTAACATATCCAAGAATAATGAAAACTGGTAAAATGTGAGTAAATTGATAGGCGTGTTTGTAATGAAAAAAAAACAGCCATACAATGTCTGAAAGTTATTATTTTAGTAATAGGAGGTGGCGATAATGTGGATTAACTCTTGAAAAATTATTGTCGAAATTAGTAACACATCCCAGAATTATGAAAAATGAAGTTTTAGTTATTTGATTGGTGTGTTTATAATGAAATAAACAGCCCAGTCAATGTAGCAAATTTATGATTTTAATAAGAATTGGGCGATTATATGTGCGCACTCATTAAATTTGATTGTCGAAATTCATAACATATCCAAGAATTATGAAAAATAATTAAATGTGAGGTATTTTATTGATGTGTTTGTAATGAAATAAACAGCTTAG
The DNA here is from genome assembly GCF_053919585.1 of Euprymna scolopes. Classification (NCBI taxonomy): domain Eukaryota; kingdom Metazoa; phylum Mollusca; class Cephalopoda; order Sepiida; family Sepiolidae; genus Euprymna; species Euprymna scolopes. The sequence goes on from NC_136509.1 coordinate 60,609,107, forward strand.
AAGTGTCTCAAAGGTATTATTTTAGTAAGAGGAGATGAAAATAACGGTTGAAATTAGCAACATATCCAAAAATTATGAAAAATGATGAAATGTGAGTTATTTGATTGGTATATTCATAATGAAGTAGATATACCAGACAATTTATGAAAGTTATTATTTTAGCAAGAGGTGGCGATTATTTGGGTTACTTCATTAAAAACAATCGTCGAAATTAGTAACATATCCAAGAATTATGAAAAATGATATAATGTGAGTTACTTTGTTGGTGGGTTTGTAATGAAATAACCAGCCATACAATGTCTAAAAGTTATTATTATAGTGATAGAAGGGGGCGATAACGTGGATTTACTCATGAAAATGATAGCAGAAATTAGTAACATACCATGGCCTATGTATCAATGTTTTTATTTTAGTAAGAGTGGAAGCAATAATGTAAGTTAAATCATGTGACATGGTTGTGTAAATTAGTAACATATCAAAAAATATATGAAAAATGATTAAATGTGAGTTATTTTGATGATGTATTTGTAATGAAAAACCAGCCAAGACAATGTCTATAAGTTATTATTTTAGACAGGTGAGCGATAATGTGGGTTAAATTGTGGAAATGTGCAACAATCCAAGAATTATGGGATTCAACGAGATACGTCAACATATATACTTACAGATTACCAGGAGTCACCCTGGATTCAATGAGATACATGCAAATGTATGCAAGCAGAATACAGGGTCACCTGGGATGTAATGAGATAGATGCAAATATATACTAGCAGAATACTTGGCGCTGCCTTGGATTGAATTAGAGTGATTGAAATATATACTAACAGAATACCTTGCATCGCCCAGGATTTCATGAGATTGATTGAGATATATACTAGCAAAACACCAAGCGTTGCCCGGGATTGAATGAATTAGGTGAGAATATATATTAGCAAAACACCTGGCATCGCTTGGGATTTGATGAGATAAATGTGTTGCATATTACCTGTCCTTGCATATACATGCTGTAAATTACCTACCCTAGGTAAGATACAATTATTTCATATGTGTAATACCTGTCTTATGTAGGTAAAATATTCTTTTGCTCGAAATAGCAAATGATACATAAACATACAAAATTCCTTTCTCATAGGAATAATCAATTTTTTCATTATGTGTACGGTCCCGAGCAACGCCGGGTAGCCCCGCTTGTCTATATATATAAAAGGCAAAATGTGTGTGCCATTTCGTGTATGTCTTCAAAAGGCTTTTCGGGTTCGTTACTATTGCTTAAAACTGTGTATATAGGTCCTATATAATAATATCTAGGAATTAGGAAACCGCATAGCGTATGGATTTATTTACGTCGATTCTTACAAAATTATTGCTATTTTGGCTTCTCGCGTGTTGATTAGGCTTTTTAGTATAAAAAGTGAAACTAAACTCCAACGACGTGTTCTCGGCATTGCACCGGTACTTGGCCCTCGGGCCAGGATCAAAGTGTAGTAAATTGTAAATATGTTTCCGACTCTTAAACGCTGGGGATTTATTAGTTAGATTAAGATCCATAGAGTGAATGGGGTATTTTGGTAAATGTTGCCAGCCAAGAGTAAGACTCCAAAGTCTACATTTATTACTTTTAATCACTTTAGTCACAAAGACCCTAAACCCTTCCCCTCCCCAATTTCTTGTAGGGCCTTGTGCCTAATTTTGTTGTTTAAAAGTCTTTTGTTTTTTACTTAATTGTATTTTCAAAATTTTAAAAGCAATTAAATATATAAACAGGATCAAAGTGTAGTATCTGTTCCGGCAGATACTGCAAGCAAAGACCATATGTGGGGGCGACCCCACATATAAGACCTTGGTCAATGTAGGGGCAACCCTTCATACCAATTGTCACTATCCAGCTCCCCTACTCCTCGGGGAGTTGGTCCCCATTTCCCCTTCACTCTTCACATTAAAAATCGGCCTTGTGCCTAATTTGCTCGGTGGGGGAGCAAATAAATACCTTCTCGGCATTGCACCGGGAAAATCAGCTTTGATCAGACAGTTCTGGACAATTCGGAGCTGCTTCCCCCCTCCCTAACATCTGTTGGGGGAAGAAACAGTTAAATTTGGGTAAACAAACCCAAACGCTGCATGCTTCTATTTGACCTTCTTAATTAGGTCAAATGGAAGCAGCAGAGTTAACTTTTATTGCGCACGCCTCTTTTTATAGTTAAATAACCTGCTTAATGTTGTCTGTCGGCGTGACACAATGGGTAACGTAGCGCGGTTTTTTTTTCAGACATTAATTTCCAACGGAAGGGTACGGGTTCGATTCTCATACTAACCTACCAAAATATTTTTTTATTATTATTTAACCCCCCCCCCCGGAGTTTTGATTTACCTCAAGACACCCGGGCATCGCCGGGTACCCCCCGCTAGTACTTTCATAAATCAGACTCAATTTTCTGTAGGCTGTTTTGAACCCAGTCACCGATGGGTACTTTTGCTAGTATGTATATATATATATATATATATATATATATATATGTGTGTATATATGTATATGCATATATTTGTATATATATATATATATATATATTTATATATATATATGTGTGTGTGTGTGTGTGCGTGTCTGTGTATATATATGTATTCATATGTATATGCATATATATATATATATATATATATATATATATATATATATGTGTGTGTGTGTGTGTGTGCGAGGCCAAGGGAAACGACCACCTTGTGTTTTAGTCTCGAGTGTTCAAAAAAAAAAACCACAAGTAAAATCCTTAACTGTTTCGCATGAAATTAAAACAAATATTAAAACAAACGCTATTAAAAGTTAAATTCTTCACTAGTTTGGAGACGGAATGCGTTGTTGTGATAAGTGATTTTCTCTATTAATTCGCACTTTTTATTTTAAGATTCAAATATTAATAACTACATTTTATTTCAGTATTTAATTTATGTATTTCTGTTGTATTAAATGCTAGCTTTAATTTTTTTTTTTTTTTTTTTTTTTTTTTTTTTCTCGTCCATAAATGTTTATTTATCTACCGAGTTGATTGCAAAAATAGATTACCTAATTGTACTCATTTTTAGTTCGTGGGAGGGGAATCTATCACCATACTTTCCCTTAAACAGGTCCGTTGGACTTTTATTAAGTACAATACTTAATAGTTATTTTATTTATTTATTTATTTATTTATTTTTTTTTTTTTTTTTTTTTTTGTTTGAATGGAGAGTAGAAAACGCATTGTGGATGCGTTATCGGCAGCTCCTGTTACTCTCGCTTCTTCTTATTTGTCCCTCAGTCCTCATTTTTAAATGAGTGATTTTTCTGACAAAGGGAGAAGAAAAAGCTGTTTTCTAGGTTGGCAGTATTTTTGCGCGAACAGTTGGCAGAGTTGGTGGAAATTTTCTGTTTCTATGTCTATCCTTGTAGCCATGTCACTAGTAAGGGTGCTGGAGGTAAACGTTTTGTCTGGGCTGACGTTATCCGCCTGATAGTCAGGGACCCGAACCTTGGATTAACCACTAAGGAGGCTGTCCTATCAGCAGGTGCAAAGTACTGGGGCTGCTGTATTGCCATTTGGTGAATGGAATCTGGACCATGCAGTAGCTTCTGGTGGGGCCTCTCGATGCCATACTAGTGGGTAATTGTTACGGCTTTACCTTATCATGTGGTACAAAAAAAAAAAAAAAAAAATTCTTCGTTTCTTTTTCTCTCTTAGTTTCCCCTCTCTGTCCTGCTCTAAGTAAATCTGTCGACCTAGTCCACAAATTCCAAAATTTCATCATGACAAGTTTCAAGAAAAAATACTCGATTAAACCCGGTTCTCCAACTTCCAACGTAGACCCCTACTACCATGTCTCCTTCTCCAACATCAGGGGTCTACGTTCTAACCTTCCAGAGGTTGAAACCCAATTACAGGAGACTAAACCAGACCTTTTATTTTTAAGTGAAACTGGCATTGGACAGGCTATTTCCCTTGATGAGTTTGCAATTACAGGATACTCTAACTTAACTTCTAAATCTGACCCCCAAGATCGCCATGGGCATGGAATATGTGCCTATATTAAAGATAGCTTTCCATGTGGGAGGGACATCTCCAGGGAAGATCCTAACTTACCTTATATGTGCTTCCGGGTTGCTTTAGCTCACACTACTGCATTTATATTTACTCTCTATCGCCCCCACAACAGCGGAGTTACTATCTTTCAAAGCATATCTGAGAAAATTGACCAAGTCCTTTCTACTTATCCTTCAGCTAACATTCATGTATGTGGAGACTTCAATGTTCACAACGTCGAATGGTTGACCCACTCAAACAAGACCGATGATGAGGGGAGGTTCTGTCATGATTTCTCCATTGCCTATGACCTCACTCAGATTGTTCAGGAACCTACCCGTGTGCCCGATAATGACGGCCAGTATGCGAGCCTACTAGACCTTTTTCTCACAACTTGCCCTGAACTATGTTCAGTTTCTGTTCTGTCGCCTCTTGGATCTTCCGACCACTCTGTTGTATCAATTAAGATAAAAATGAAATGTAATAAGTCCCCAGACGTACCTCTTCATCGTACAGTATATCGATACACTAAGGCTGACTGGGATAGCTTCCGTACATTTATATCTGATCTACCTCTGCATTCCATGTTTAAAAAGGATGTGTCCTCTATAGTATTAGACCTAACTGAATGGTTAATTGTAGGTATTGACCATTTCATACCCTCTAAAAAGTTTCAGCAAAAACCTAACAGCCAGCCTTGGTTCTCTCCAGAATGTGCTGCTGCCATTGCGCACAGAAATCACTTTTTCCACTGCTTCAAACGTAATAGATGTATGGAAACTAAAGCCGTTTTCAGGACTGCCAGCAACCATTGTAAGAAAGTAATAAGGAACGCAAGAGAGTTGTATGCTCAATCTGTTAAGTCCAAAGTAGCTGAGCAGCGGCTTGGTTCCCACCAGTTTTGGCAAATAGCAAACAGAATTCTGAACAGAAGCGTGTGCTCCATCCCAACTATTATCAATGGATCTGAGGTAATCTCGTCAGCATCAGACAAAGCCAAACTCTTTGTCAAGAACTTTGCAGCTAATTCTACCCTTTGCGACCAAGACCGCCAACCCCCAATATTTCCTCTTGTATCAGAAAACACGCTATGTGATATACGTATATCTGTACGTGATGTTGCCAAGCTAATCAAAAACCTTGATTCCAGTAAAGCAACTGGCCCTGATGGTATTCCAATTATAGTACTCAAAAAACTTCAACCTGAACTAGCGCCCATACTTACAAAACTGTTTAAACGTTGTCTTAAGGAGAATAGTTTCCCATCTCCCTGGAAAATCTCATCAGTATGCCCTGTATTTAAGAATTCAGGTGATCGCTCATCCCCCTCTCAGTACAGGCCAATAAGTCTCCTGTGCGTCATGAGTAAGTTGCTAGAATCTGTATTAAATACAGAAGTAATCAAACATCTCAACAAAAATAACCTTCTTAGTGACACTCAATATGGTTTCCGTTCTGCTAGATCTACAGCAGATGTCCTTACAGTTATATCGCATAGGATTAGCAAATCTCTCGACGGTGGCAATCTTTCTAGGGCAATTGCTCTTGACATATCTAAAGCCTTTGATAGGGTATGGCATAAAGGTTTACTTCATAAGATCGCTAGCTATGGTATAGCTGGAAAAGTCTTCTCAATTATTAAATCATTTCTTTCTGATAGATTCATAAGAGTAGTAGTTGAGGGGCAAAAATCAGAAGCTCACAATATTAATGCCGGTGTCCCTCAGGGATCCATCCTGGGCCCAACTCTTTTCCTGATCTACATTAATGATCTTCCAAATCATATCCTTACATCATTTGTAGACATTTATGCTGACGACACTACCATTTATGGTACCACATCTAAGACAGTAAACGAGCAAGTTCTCTCCAATTCTCTCTCCTCTGATCTTGAGCACGTAGTACAATGGGGAAAGGAGTGGCTGGTTACTTTTAATGCATCTAAAACCAAGCTTCTCTCTTTACATCATCAACATTCTAATCCACATTTGTCATCAATTGAAATGAATGGCTCTCGTCTTCAGGAGGCCTCAAGTTTTGACAAGCTTCTGGGCTTGACCATTACTCCTGATCTTAAATGGAACACGTACATCAAATCTGTTGCCAAGGCCGCTGGAAAAATGGTGGGATCTTTCTATCGATCCAGTAGATATCTCACTGCTGATGCTATTCTCTATCTATATAAGAGCCAGGTACGTCCAAGGATGGAATACTGTTGCCACATCTGGGCAGGAGCTGCTAGAAAGAACTTGTCCTGCCTTGATAGAGTTCAAAATAGACTTCGTAGCCTCGTAGGAGATGTCCTTTTCTCCTCCTTGCAACCTCTATCTCACAGAAGAGATGTTGCGAGTTTGTCTCTGATGTATCGTTATTTTCATGGAAGGTGTTCAACTGAGCTTCAATCTATGGTCCCCCCTCGCCAAACTTTCACAAGAAACACTCGTCTAGCTGTAAACACTATCAATAATTTCCCCCACTCTTTATCTGTGCCTAAACCTAAACGTAGATTCCATGAACAAAGCTTCTTTCTTAGAACTGCACGCCTGTGGAATTGTCTTCCGTTTTCCTGCTTTCCGGCTGACTACAATATGGTTTTGTTCAAGTCTAAAGTAAATAAGTTCTTGATGAGCCGTTCCATATAAGTTATTAAATTTACCAAATTTTCATTACTAATGATTACTATATTGACCAACTTCTACTGTACACTCTTTAACCCTTATCCTTGAGTGGCCTCTGGGCCTTGATAATGTGGTGATGCCTTTGTAAAAAAAAAAAAAAAAAAAAAAAAAAAATATTCTTTACATTTTCAGGCATATTGTAACTGATATTTTTCTCCACTTAAGTAGACCATTTGGCAGTTTACAATCCCATCTCACTAAAGTAAGTCAATGCTATAGTAAAGACAAATTCGGTAAAAAAAAAAAAAGAAATTATGCTAATTTATTTAGAGGATATGAAAACTTTATTTCAAATCATTTCCACCGTGTTATGAATCCAGACTTATTGCATGTCCAATTATTGCATATATTTAAACAAAAAACATATAAATAATTAGATTTATTGAGCTAAACCTGAAACTCTACCATTCGTTAATTTATTGATGGTTTTTCCTTCGCGGCGGTTAAACTTATTTCAACAAATCCTTACGGTGAATATGACTTAAATTCCTTTCCAAAGCTGTACTCAAAACTGCACATTTCCTTTTCAGTTTTTCCGCTTTTCACCTTGTACGTTATATATGCTATTATTTTACGTTATATATGCTATTATTTTATTTCCATCATATTTGTTTTTTTGAAACGCGTATTCAATTGTTAACATTAATATCTCTGAAAACGATACACAAGCAAAGAACTACTGTCGCACCGCCAAATGGAAAACTTTTCACTAAGTGACCCCCCTCCCCCTAAGTTAACCTACCCACTCCCTATTGAATAGATAGCATCTTGGTACCACAAATGCCATTTGACCGTGCGAGGCCAAGGGAAACGACCACCCTGTGTTTTAGTCTCGAGTGTTCAAGAAAAAAAACCAAAGCTAAGTAAAATCGCATGAAATTAAAACAAATATTCTTTACATTTTCAGGCATATTGTAACTGATATTTTTCTCCACTTAAGTAGACCATTTCGCAGTTTACAATCCCATCTCACTTAAGTAAGTCAATGCTATAGTAAAGACAAATTCGGTAAAAAAAAAAGAAAAGAAATTATGCTAATTTATTTAGAGGATATGAAAACTTTATAAGTACAATACTTAATATAATCAGCCATCGAAAGGCAATTTTTTTTTTTTTTTTTTTTAGACATCAGTGACCCCCCCCCTTCCTTGTACACTGCCATTTCCTTTCCGGATCCCTGCTCCGAACTTATGCTCTTGATCCATTATCTCATCTAAAGATGAGGGGCTCTTATGCCTTACACAACAATTTATCAGTCTGTACTATTGTCTATAAACTGATATCATCAACAATTAGATAAGCTGTTTTTAAATTTCCTCTCTTGACAAAATTGCCAACCGAAATACAAACGGATTTTCCTTTGCGATAGAGGATAGAACTGAACAGTATACTTAATATGTACAATACGTGCGTACTAAACTAAACCAACTTTGCTACCTATATACAATCGCCTATACTGAATCCTCATCAGCTCAAAACTCTCTGTATCCCCAGACTCTTAATTTCTCAAATCTTATATCACCAAGACATCCTTCTTAATTGATACAAGAATCCTCCTGAGCAGTTCAACATCCAGTGATCATATATCTAATCCTCATGAAATTGCTTATATCACCCTGAATATTACCTTAAATTTTCATTCTATCCCTAAGCTAAGTAGAACACCTAATAGTACTCTAGTCAACTACTTTTAAAATTAGATAACCCCAGTTTCTATATTAGAAGTGCTTAGTCCCTCACCTTGACTACGGACTTGTACAATAAGCCATGAAACTATTGTACCTAAAATTCCTCTCAAAACTGCAAAATACTGCTGCTTGTATACTAAGTACCTCCTATAGATACTTTACCTCCAAGATGACTGCCTTGTCTGTTTTGCATGACAAACCTTATTATTTTTTACTTAAATTCTCTTTCTCCTGATCACTAACAAATCATAACTGCTCTATTTCCTAAGTTGCCACTAAACCTAATCCGTCTCACGTAACTTAGAGGGGTCCTTGCTCTCCGCCCTTGACCCTAACAAACTCGTAAATCGATACCCATTAACACCTAAAATTTCCTAGGCATGCTCCTGATTATAACTCCTAACCCATAACCAAGCTTCTAAGTAAATACTTACTAGCCATAGTCCTATACATTGACTTAAAGTAATCTATAATGAACAGTAACCATTAATCTCTTTATTAAGAGATAGTATTGCAATAATTATTACACAAACTAAACCGGTACTCATTGAAATAAAAACTTCCGGATATTAAGAGAAAGGTGTAGTCATTCTCCTTCGTTGTAGTCTAAAGGCACCTTACTCAAATTACTCAAATTGTCTAAAATTCCATGCATTCGTATACAATACTACTTATCCATCCATCTATACTTTAACTATACTTACAGAATATGCAATAACCTATATCTATCAGGTATAACTGTACTCCATATCAAATGTTCTCTTGTATCTATACTGAGCATATCTTATCTTTCAGTCTTACTAAATGTCCGGTTTGGGCACCAAATCAGAATTTCTAATAGCAAGTAGATCATACTCTAACACTTTATCCTAATCCTAAACCTACTAAACCATATCTAACCATACATTCCTAAACCTACTAAACCATGTCTAACCATACATTGCTAAACTTACAAAACTATATCTAACCATACATTAACTCGTCTCTCTCGATCCAATACTGTAGCAAATTTAGCTGCTTCCACTGCATGAATTTTTACCTATACCCTCTCCCAGTAAAAATGAAAATGGAAAGCATAATAATGCCCTTTTTTAACCACGCTTGAGGAGTGAAAATTTTCTGTAGAAGCTAACCTAAATGCCCGATTTTTCCAGGAGATATTAACCTAAATAAGCAATAAATATTAACTACGCATGCGGGTCGCAGAAATACCTGGATTAGGACCCAGGCGCGGGGCGAACCCCCTCGGAGCTGATGGACCTGTAGGTCTTCCCAGGCCATCCGTCTAGGAGAAGGAAAACTCTGAAACTAAACCTAGGGGAGGGAGGCCTCTTCAGTCCTGGACGACAACCTTCCTAGAGCTGGTGACTCAAACAAATCACCGGTTGGCAAACCTAAACTGCTTAAGGAGGAGATAGACTCTGTCTATCGCCCGGCTTTCATACTCCTTCTTTGCCTATTGGCCAGGCGTAGAGGTACTATCACAGGGACTCGTCTGAATCACCCAGTGGTTGACCTTGTTTCCTGACTAGGGCAATGAACGCCGCTTTTCCCCACTCCCGCCACATCCCATCCCCCTAAACTGGACACAGTGGGGTGCTTCAGTGCCATATATGTCGGTGCAGTTGGACTGGGCTGGCTTTGCCTAATGGATTGAGGGTACCGGATTGACAGTTCCTGGCTGCTGTTTCCGGCTGATAGTACAGGAGCCCTAACTCTTTGGTAGCGCTTAGAGCGGCTGCTCCATCAACAGTTGTAAAATATCGGGATGTTTGTAGTGCCATGTCGCGCATGGAAAGGGACCCTGCACTCATCCCCGGTGGGCTTTCCTGAGGCCACAATCCTGTGGGTGAGGACAGCTGATGGTCTACTTGTATTGCATGTCTGGTATTCTGCACAACTACTTGTCCAGCACCCCTTCACTCATCCACCCTAACTGAAACTTTTAAATAAAATAAAATGAAATGACAGCTCAAGCAAAAGTTACGTTTAAACCAGGACCAAACTCAAAGAAAACCAACCTGCCTCCTCCCTTGAGGCTTGCATTTACTAATATCCGCGGGCTTAGAACTAACCTAGATGATGTTGAGTCATTTCTCCTTGTAAACACCCCGGATATCTTAGCATTAAGTGAAACTAACCTTCACTCCTCCATTCCCTCTAACCACTTTAACATGCCTGGTTATCTCCCACTCTACCGTAAGGACTCGGACAGACATATGCATGGACTTGGAGTCTATATTCGAAACACCCTCCCTCTAACTAGAGAAATAAAACTAGAATCAGAGGGCCAGGCCTTTATGTGCTTCAGACTAAATATGCAACACAATATTAGCTACTTGTATTTTCTCTACCGCTCTCCCTCAAACCAAGACTGTACCCTAATAAACAAAGTCTCAGACAGCATAGATATAGCACTCTCCCTCGATACTAGCGCACAAATACATGTATTTGGTGACTTCAATGTCCACCACAGTAACTGGCTAGGATTCTCAAATCACACAGACGTAGCTGGTAGCGCAACTCATAGCTTCTCTATATCCCATTCCCTATCTCAGTTGGTTACATTTCCGACACGTTTCCCAGACCAGCACGATCAACATGCCTCACTTCTATATCTCTTTCTGACAACGGTTCCCAATGACTGTACAACAAATGCCCACAGCCCACTCGGGAATGCTGATCATGCTGTGATAATGGTAGAAATCAGCCTAAATTCTCGCCCTAAAACTGAAGACCCACTTCTCAAAACAACGAGGTATTACAAAAAGGCTGATTGGGAAGCCATCAGGGAGCTCATCAGAGATGCCCCATGGCAAAATATCTTTACTCTTCCAGCGGAACAGTGTGCAAATGTGACAACTGAATGGTTCAAAACTGCTATTGAAGCACATGTTCCCGCACGGAAATTCTATAGCAAGCCCCACTCTCCCCAATGGTTTACTTCTGCTTGTGCAGCTGCCATTTGTCAAAGGCAGCATGCGTTCCGCAGATTCAACCGACATAACTCCAGCTCAAATAAACAGAAGTTTATAGAAGCTAGAAATAATTGTAAGAGAGTGATAGAGACAGCTAAGACAGATTACTCTGAAACCACCAGAAAGCCCATCGAAGCACAGAAATTAGGAACCCGGGATTTTTGGAAAATCTACAACAGCGTAGTTAATAATGGACAATCAATTATTCCCCCATTAACAAACAATCATGAGGTTGCTTGCACGGCAACTGAAAAGGCTAATCTGCTTGCCAGTCGGTTTGCCTCAAACTCCACACTGAACTCGGTACACCACTCACTCCCTGATTTTCCTCTGCAAACCGACGCCACACTTGACGATTTGAAAATCACCCCTTCTCAGGTACATGCTATTATAAAAAACCTAGATACCTCAAAAGCATGTGGACCAGATCTCATCCCGGCTGTGCTATTAAAAAAATGCTCTGCCGAGGTTGCTCCAGTTCTCTCCAAACTTTACAATAAATGCCTTAACAAATCTTGCTTTCCCGACTGCTGGAAAACCGCCTCTGTGGTACCAGTCTTCAAGAATTCTGGTTAAAGAACTGACCCACTAAATTATCACCCCATTAGCCTCCTCCCGCTTTTCACCAAAATATTTGAGTCCTTAGTTAATCAAGCCCTAGTCCAGCACCTAACAGCTGCTAAACTCCTGACTGACAAACAATATGGATTCAGGCAAGCCCGTTCAACAGCAGATATCTTAACTGTAGTTTCTGAACGTATATACCGTTCATTGGATAAAACAGGGGAGGGTAGAGCGGTGGCCCTTGATATATCTAAGGCTTTTGACAGGGTATGGCACGATGGTCTTCTAAGGAAAATTAGATCATATGGAATCACTGGAAGAATTCATAATGTAATTAAATCCTTCTTAAGTAATAGAAAAATCAAAGTTGTCCTTGACGGACATACATCCAAACAATATGACATAAATGCGGGAGTACCTCAGGGGTCTATCCTTGGACCTCTATTATTCCTGATATTCATAAACGACCTCCCTGATAATATTGTTTCGGAGATGGGTATATTTGCCGATGACACCACTCTCTATAACAGATATGAGGGGAAAACAAATGAACACATATCCAAGGAAATGGCAGAAACACTAGAGGACGACCTCCAATCCATAGTGGAATGGGGACAAAAATGGTTGGTCACATTCAATGCTGCTAAGACTAAGCTTGTTTCCTTCAATAACTACAAGAAACCTTCTCTACCTCCAATAGCAATGGCCAAGAACACATTGCCTGAAAGTACTTCTTTTAAACTCCTCGGCCTAACGTTTACAGGGAATATGAACTGGAATAGATACATTGAGAGCATTGCCAAGGCTGCTGCAAGGAAGGTTGGCTCCCTCTACTGTGCTAGAAAACTACTTACGCCTGCCAGTATCCTATACCTCTATAAGGCAACCATTCGCCCATGTATGGAGTACTGTTGTCACATCTGGGCTGGTGCATCTGCTGCTTGTCTCTCGCTCCTGGACAGGGTTCAAAAAAGAGTCGCCAACCTCATAGGTCCTGAACTGTCATCTAGGCTTCAACCTCTGTCCCATCGACGAGATGTTGCATCCCTCTGCCTGTTCTACAAATACTTTAATGGTGAATGCTCTGACGAACTGCAAACACTTGTACCTCCCCGACGTAACTACCCCCGACAAACCCGACAAGCTACTAAGTCTCATCCCTTTACAGTAGAGATCCCTAGGTGCAAGAAAGCCTTTTACTCCAATAGTTTCTTCCCCAGAACTGCGGGTCTTTGGAACTCCCTTCCGGGATTCTGCTTTCCCAACTGCAATGATATGCAGAAGTTCAAGTGTAATGTTAACAAACATCTTTCTACTCTTCTCCCCTCATAATGACCCCGCTAATTAATTCCCTAATAGTAGCCCCCTGCTTCAAAGTGGCACTGTGCCTTGTTTGGGGTGAAAATTGAATTAAAAAAAAAAAAAAAAAAAAAATATGTATATATGTGTGTTTTTATTTTTTTTGTTAACGATAATCTTTGAACGAATTCAATTATTGATAGAAAAGTGCATTTTTACCTAAATGCGAGTTGGGAATAATTCTCCCTTTGACCAATTTGGTACCCCCTAAATGGGGAGCGGCATATATATATATTATTAGAAAATATAATTATCCACTGACACGTGTATATATATAATTATCCACTGACACATGTATATATGCATATATTTATAACTATATATATGTATACTAGCTGTACCTGGCCACGCATTGCTGTGACTCAGTTTGTTAAAATGGAACACATTCCTCATAAAAAATTGCATTTTGTATTGTTTATTTATTTTATTATTTTTGCAATTTTTTTTTATTAATAAAAGTTGTATTTTTCCCCCAAGAAAAGGTGAATTTTTTACCATAAATTTTTAGGTGAAAGTTTTTTTTTTTTTTTTTTTCAGGAAAACTTGCCCTTTTTTTAAAGAAAGTTGGTAGTAAACATTTCTTTTTAAAAACAGAATTTTTATTATAAAAAGAAAAGATGAATGCTTTATATGAACACTGTAAATAGTTAGGTGAAAGTAGAGAAAGGTTAGTTTATTTTCAAGAGAATGTACAAATTTTTTTGTCAATAGATGTTAAGAAAATAAACAGAAAAAATACTCCAATCATTAATTAATTCTGCAAAAAAATAAATAAAATGTTGGTTTAGTGTTTCAACATTTGAACAACGCTTGGCTGAATCCGGTGGTTGCCGGTCGAACCCTAAACTAACTGGAATCCGGTGCGGGGGAGAGGGAGGGAGGGTTACATTCTGCATGACTACAATTCTTTTTAATTTTGTCTTTTGTTCAATTTTTTGTGTGGGCTTTTAGCGCTAGCAAACTAACAAATTTAACCAAAATGCAAAAAATGCAACAATTAAATAATTTTAATAAGTGCCCAGCTCCTAATACAAATCTTAGTAAATCAATCCCCCTTATTGGGCAAACTGAAGGGAAGGACGAGACCAAATTATTGCCAGTATGTTAGGGAGAGGTTCTATAGGTGTATCAGAAAGTGGCCATTAAAAAGGATGATCAGAACCTTAATAATTCAACTTACTATTTTTGAAGTTGATAACTACTTGAAAATATAATTAAAATCCTAATTTTTTTCAATTAAAGGAGCAAAGACCAAAATTTAAAAAAATAACAGGTTTAATAGCAAATTATGCAATATTTGTTTCTTCGAAGCGCTTTTCTTTAAAAAAAAAAATATAAAGAAAATCAACATATTTTGACTTGCTGATAAATATATGTATATATATAAAAATACCAAAAAATCACTTACCTAAAAAAAATACTATTAAATGGGTAGTTTCATTCTTCATTGTTAAGAATTTATCCATATTTATATTTTAAATTCCACATATTTTTTAAATAAAAGGATTTTTTAAAGCGAGGGTCCTAGAAAATCGTATTTTTGTAACGTGTTTTGCGTGAAGCGTTAAATAGCTGCTGCTAAAATGAAATTTATGAAGTATGGTTTCGTGCAAGGGCATAAATGTCTCTTTTTTATTGCGTGTGCTAACCAAAATTAGTATTTTTCATCCTCCGTAGTTAAAAAAGAAACGCACATTCACTTATAAGTTTTTACCCTAGAACAAAAAAATCCGCTTCATCGATTGTTAAAAAATTCTTTTAATGAATTACACGAGTTTTGATTGATATATTTTAATACTTCTTCATCGACTAATTTTTTTTTTAAATATCTAAAAAAAGAAAACATTCAATGAAATAGAAAATTTGCAGTCAGCGTTCGGTATTTACTTGACGATGTAAGCATAACATAAGCTTTCATTAAAAAAAAAATCAACGTCTTTTAAAAAAAAAACGGTTTTTACACTTTGGACTTTACAGGTAAATTTCCAAAAAAAAACTATTCTTTTTTGTGTTAAATTAGAATATTTTCTTTATTAATCTTTTATCTTCAATTTGTGACATATAAAACTTTAACACATAAATTAATTATTAAAATTTTAATAAACATTTCAAAATGGGGTTGTGAATTTGAAAAAAAAAGAAGTTTATCTAAAATATTATATTTGGTTTATTGGAAAGAGCATAAAATTTCACATTGACCCTGAAAATATCGTAAAAATTGAACCAATAGAAAAATTTGGATAGATTTTTAAAATTTAAAAATTGAAAAATATTTAACTCGTAAAATTCTATTGATTTTATTACGTAAAAAAATGGCTGCATGAAGGCACGCCGGCATTTTGTAAACACTGTTTTTTTTTAAATAAAAAATAATATTTCTATTATTTTTGAAACAACTTTAATAGTTTATTTTGGAAGTATATTCCATACAGAAAATAAACAACCTACTTTAAAAAGAGAAATTACGAGTTTTTTTAATATTTTATTCGCAGTTTTCTGTTAAGGGTGTCAAAAATTCCTCCAAATTTCTGATACATCTAGAGGTTCTATTCTTTTTTCTTTATTTTTTTCAATATTTTAAGCAGATTTGTCACTCAGCTACCAGATTTGGTGCTTCTACACTTTATTGTTGAAATTGGAGACACCATTTTTTCACGCACTTGCTATCCAAATCTAGGGGAGACATCATTATATGGCCGAACGATTGCTTCTGGAAAGGGAAAGAATACATTTACCAAAATTAACATTTATTACTCCCGGAAACGTTAAATTAACCTAAATAAATTTACCAAAATTAACATTTATTACTCCCTTAAACTAAAATTATCATTTATTACTTCCAGAAACTTGGTAAACCGATATTACTGGAGAAAATGAATCTTGACAATTCAAAAAATGTTTAAAATTATTTATTTGTTCGAAAAAAAAAAAAGAAAAAAAAGAGCCCCCCCAAAAAACAAACAAACACACACACACACACACACACACACACACACACACACACACACGAAAAAATAAACAAACAAAAAAAAACTAATAAATGTTTTGGCTTTGTTTTGGTTTTCAAATGGCGCTCGCCCAGTTTAAACTATTATGAATATGTCATTTCAATTTTCTATTTTTAATAATAATAAAAAAATGTTCCATGAAAAACTTTCCCGTTCTCATTAATTAAATCGAAAGATTTCCAAGTAAACAATTACGGATATATATTCTCTTTCGCTTTCTTTATTTACTTTTAAAGCAACAGTAGACTTTTATAAAATAGTTTCGTTTTTTTTTTTTTTTTTTTCAAACAAATAAATGATTTTAAACATTTTTTTGAATTGTCAAGATTCATTTTCTCCAGTAATATCGGTTTACCAAGTTTCTGGAAGTAATAAATGATAATTTTAGTTTAATTTAACGTTTCCGGAAGTAATAAATGTTAATTTTGGTCAATTTATTCTTTCCCTTTCCGGAAGCAATCGTTCGGTCATATAATGATGTCTCCCCTAAATGTGGATAGCAAGTGCGTGAAAAAAAAATGGCGTCTCCAATTTCGACAATAAAGTGTAGAAGCACTCCAGATTTTTATGGGTCGCTATTTTTGCCATAAATTGTTAGGTGAAAGTTTTTTTTCTTTTAGGAAAACTTGCACTTTTTTTTAAAGAAAGTTGGTAGTAAACGTTTCTTTTTGAAAACAGAATTTTTATTATAAAAAGAAAAGATGAATGCTTTATATGAACACTGTAAATAGTTAGGTGAAAGTAGAGAAAAATTAGATTGTTTTTTTTCAAGAGATTGTACAAATTATTTTTTTGGTCAACAGATGTTAAGAAAATAAACAGAAAAAAATACTCCGATCAGTAATTAATTCTGCAAAAAAATAAATAAAATGTTGGTTTAGTGTTTCAACATTTGAACAACGCTCGACTGAATCTGATCACGATGGCCGGTCGAACCCTAAACTAATTGGAATCCGGTGGGTGGGGGTAAATTCTGTATGAGTACCATTCTTTTTAATTTTGTCTTTTGTTCAATTTTTTGTGTGGCCTTTTAGCGATTGCAAACTAACAAATTTAACCAAAATGCAAAAAATTCAACAATTAAATAATTTTGCTCAGCTTCTAATACAAATCCTAGTAAATCAATCCCTCTTATTAGAACACTGAAGGGAAGGATGAAACCAAATTATTGCCAGTATGTTAGGGAGGGGTTTTATTTATTTTTTTATTTTTTATTTTTTTACAATATTTGAAGCAGATTTGACACTCAGCTACCAGATTTTTATGGGTTGCTCGTTAACTTACGATAAAATTTGCGAAGTATGCGCTGGTTATGATTTGAAAATTTAAATTTCGCTCCGTTTTAATCTTTTTTTTTTAATTGTGCTTCTCCCAAACAAATATAATCAAAAGAATAACATTCAACAATTGTACTTTATATATATAAAACACGAAATATAAAAAAAAATATATTAACGAAAGAGAAATAATTCCATTTTTAAACGAAAAAAGTCAATTTGGTATATAAAAGTTCCGTTTAGTGATGTCACGTGGTGTGAAAATTGTCCCCAAATAAAAAAATGGCCCATCCGTACAAAGAGAACCACCTATTTATTATAGAAAAATTAAGTATAATGTTATAATTAAAAAGAGATACATAAAAACATGATTGGCTACGGTAAACATATTATACGAAAATGCTGAAGCAATTATTCCAGTGGTTATTTAGACTACTAATTACGAACGAACCAAGAGTTACATGCATATATTTGTGTATATATATATATGTATATATATATGTACATGCATATATTTGTGTATATATATATGTTTAGGGGTACAAAATTTATATGTTATTGAATAAAATGTACAGGAATTTCTCGAGAGCTCTTTCGGCTCTCATCTCCCCAGGAAAAATCGATAGCATATAAAAACAATATTACTGGCGAAATTAAAGAGAACTACGGGGGAATTTGGATGTGCCAGAAATTTAAAAAAAAACGATTAAAAGAAAGATTTAATAAGAAATTGCGTGTAAAAACGATTAAAACTAAACCTTGGTATAACGAGGGGAAAGGAGGGGCGGGGGAAAACGGGTCAAAGTTCCCCAAACAGAAATAACGTTTTCGTTGTCTCCTTTTGCCGGCATAAAGGTTTTCAAACCGCAATAGAGACAGACTCCAAAATCTTTAAATGGTTTTTGGAGTCTGCTCTGTGTAGCACCTCGAACGATTCCATTTTATATTTTTCAGCACAGCATGGATCGTCAACCAAATGCTTGACCAATAGCAGAGTCCAGGGCTACAGAAGGAGGGAGACTACCAGATCCTACCCTCCCCTGTCTGATTTTGGATGGAACGTGCTGGTTTATATGAGATCAAATGCAAAGATGTTCGCCCAACATAACCAGCATCGCACTGGCATTTAAACTGATAAACAATATTACTAATTTGGGTGTAAGGCAAACTATCTTTGCGAAAAGAAGGAAAAGCAGATCTCGTAGTGTATACCAAACGCAAGGAAACAGAGTAGAAGCACTTATAAACACTTCTAACAATCTGTTTTGACAATTTGATACTATTGCCCCCAATCCACGGTAATTTTAAATAAACCGGCCACTTCGGAGGCCCAAACGTTTTAGGGGATTTGAAATCATCAACCTTCTTGTCAATGTTGTCTTCAATAAGGTCTAAGGGATAACCATTATTGATAAATATTTCTCTGATCTTATCAAGTTCGGAGTCTAATCTATTAGGTAAACATATCATGTCATGATATCTTCACCTAATAGATTAGACTCTTGTTCAACCCTGCTTAGTATATACCCATTCGCCCTTTCGCCTTGAATCATCACCATAATACCCCTCCCAAAATTATACACCAATCCATAGTGCTGTTGTCATGTCGGTTGCATCTGTCAAAAATGACCTTCCATAGATAATAGATACCTTACACACCGATAAAATAGAACTACCACCCATCCACACTATACCCCCACTTTAACCTTAAAACATAGATTCCATACATTTAAGACTATTATAAAAACCCTATACACCTTTCTACATTACACTCTATATAATACGCTCCTCCTTTATTTAGAATTCGATAAAATTGAGAGATCAAAAAGGAACAAACCAAGTTATGTGTTCATCAACGTTTCGTCTTCATTGTGAAATTTCCTTTGGATGAAAACAAAACACCAGTACAAATATCTGAAATCAACGAATACTAACATTAACTGAATCGCCTTTTAACGTAGTGAATAATTTTCATCAATAATAAAGCTTACTTGAAAATGTGTCAAACTTCCACACAGAGATATACTGTGTGTGTCAGTATCTCATTTGGAAAAAAATCATGTTTTTCAAATGGCGGGTATTTCAAATCTTGAGATCACAATTATGAACAGGCATGCAGAAAATATCTCAGCTGTAAATGAAATAAATCCATTTATTTCTCCAAAGTTGAAAACGAATTACTAAGTGTTATTTATTTAAATTTTGATTTCACTATTTTAATTTTTTATTATTTTTGTTTATTTAACCAGTATTACCTATTTATTATTTGTTTCTGCTTTTGTTTTACGATATTATTATTATTATTATTATTATTATTTAGCTATGCATTTTAGCTAGTCTCGCAGGAAATGAAATCTGCAGACTGCATTCATAGACGCATACATATATACATGCACATGAACTCATCTAGGGAAGTGGTCGGCCCTATGCCAGTTTCGCTTAGGAAGAATATGTCCGGTTTCATCTCCTATAATTGGGTTTCAACCTCTGGAAGGTTGGAACGTAGAACCCTGATGTTGGAGAAGTAGGGGTCTACATTGGAGGATGGGGTTCTAGGTTTATTCGTGTTTTTTTCTGGAGATATTTCAAGTTGAGGTTTTCGGATTTGTAGAACTTGGTTAGAGCAAGACAGAGAGGGAAAGTAAGAGAGAAAGAGACAGGATTTTTTTTTGTAGCACATGATAAGGTAAAGCCGTAACAATTACCCACTGGTAAGGCCCCACCAGAAACTACTGCACGGTCCAGAATCCATTCACCAAATAGCAATACAGCAGCCCCAGTGTTTCATACCTGCTGATAGGACAGCTTCCTTAGTGGTTAATCCAAGGTTTGGGTCCCTGACTATCAGGCAGATAACGTCAGCCCAGATGAAACGTTTACCTCCAGCACCCTTACTAGTGACATGACCACAAGGATAGACATAGAAACAGAAAATTTCCGACATCTCAGGCTACTGTTCACGAAGTATTACCAACCTGGAAAGCAGTTTTTTCTTCACCCTTTGTCAGAAAAATCACTCATTGGAAATGAGGACTGAGGAACAAAAAAGGAGAAGTGAAAGTTACTGGAGCTGCCGATAACATATCCACAGTGCATTATCTACTCTCCAAGAGTAGTGGTTGATGGGCAGAAATCAGAGGCCCAGATTATTAATGCTGGAATCCCTCAGGGGTCCATCCTGGGCCCAACTCTCTTCCTGATCGACACCAATACTTAAATCATTCGTTGACATTCCTGCTGATGACCATCTATGGCAAAACATCAAAAGCCATAAATGAGAAAGTTCTCTCTGATTCTCTCTCCTCTGATGTTGAGCATGTGGTACAATGGGGGAAGAGGTGGCTGGTTACTTTCAATGCATCTAAAACCAAGCTCCTATCTTTACAACATCAACGCTCTGATCCCCATCTGGCATCAATTGAAATGGATGGCTCTCGTCTTGGGGAGGCTCCATGTTTTGACAAACTTCTGGGTTTGACCTTTACTCCTGATCTGAAATGGAACACATACATTAAGCCTGTTGCCAAGGTCACTGGGAAAATGGTGAGATCTTTCTACCGCTCCAGAAGATATCTCACTACTGATGCAATTCTCTATCTATATAAAAGCCAAGTACATCCAAGGATGGAGTACTGCTGCCACATCTTGGCAGGAGCTGCTAAAATTAGCCTATCTTGCCTTGACAGAATATAAATACTTTGTGGCCTAATGAGGGATGGCCTTTTCTCATCCCTGCAACCTCTCTCCCACAGAAGAGACATTGCAAGCCTGTTTTTGTTTTATCGTTATTTCCATGGCAAGTGCTCGTCTGAGCTCCAATCTCTGGTCCCCCCTCGCCAATCTTTCATGATAAACACCCGTCTAGCTGAAACCACTGTCAATAATTTTCCCCACTCTTTATCTGTGCCTAAATCAAAATGTAGATTCCATGAACAAAGCTTCTTTCTTAGAAGTGCACGCCTGTGGAACTCTCTTCCGTTTGCCTGTTTCCCACCTGACTACAACTTGGCTGTCTTCAAGTCCAACATAAACAAATTCCTGATGAACCGCCCCCTTAAGTAAGGCACTTTATCAAAACTCCAATACTAACGATTACTACGATACTATCTCATTGATTACTGTACACGCAATAACCCTTATCCCCGAGTGGCTTCTGGGCCTTGATAAGTGGTGACCACCATGTAAAAAAAACATATATATACATATATATATATATATATATATATATATATATATATATATATATATCCATGTGTGTTTATATGTGTATGCATATACATATATTACATTTCAAAATATCATTATTAGTACATATTTTTTCATTAATTAACTTTTTATCTAATCTTCATAGAAGTCAATATTACTTTTTTATTACTAGATTTTTACTATGTCAATTAACTAATATATATATATATATATATATATATATATATATATATATATATATATATTAGTGAATGAATGACAAATGTCTATATGTCAAAGTTTATGATGTTTACCATTTAGAATTTATTTCTTTAATTCAGTTGACATTTACAATTCTGTACAGTATCTGTTTCGTAGCGCAAAATCAATTATTTAATTATAGTATCAATTAGTGAATCTATTTTGCCCTTAATTCATCAGAAGAAATAGCAACAATCAATCCGTCTAAAGGAAATAAAGTGCGTTTTGACATGAAGAAAATCCGAAAATTGTAAGAGAAACTGTAAATAATGTTTCCATTACGGCATTTTGAATTTAGAAATAAAGTCACTCCACCCTATTTATTCGCACCAACAAGTTATATTAACTTATGTATATTCTGCCAAAAATGTTCTATTTAATAATTAGTAAATTTATTAATTATAATTAATTTATCCATATTTATGAAAATAACATCAATAATTATAATCTATTAGACATGTTTGCACATACGAAAAAAAAAAACTGTTTACAATTTACGATTATATTAAATTATTTATTAATTTGAATTTGAAACTATACATAATTAAGTTCACTTAACTGTTATAATCAAGTTTATTATTACTTCAATTATAATTCTTAGTATTAGTCAATTTCAAACCTATAATTACGTTTGGTTGAGATTTATAATTTCACTAAATGATCCTTTACCGTCGATATGGATTTGAATATCGCATGAATATATTATGATATATATAAGTTTGTTTATCATTCATTCTTAACATTTTACATCCTTTAATTCTACTAAAAAGTATTGTTTATACAGTTCTAATATCTTTCACTTAATATTATTTTATGATTAATTTAGTGTATATTATAAATTAATTAACAAATACGTTGAATATAAAATTTCAGTATTAAAACCATTCAATCGATAGTCATAAGTCAGTAAGTTATAATTCATTTATGCTTAATATCTAATTATAAATTAATTATTTCTTACATCAACATTTATTTTTTGTTCATCAATATTATTATTATTATTATTATTACTATTATTAAAACCAACACAAAGTCAAGTATCTCGATTCCTTTGTGTTCTTAAACCAAAGGAAATGGTTGATTGTTGAATTGCGCCCCCGTTGTATCAAAGTACCTGCAGAATGTCTTCTTGGTTCCTCCTCTTCTCTTTTCTCTCTCCCAACAAAACTCTAAAGCACGTCTGACAGCACTGACTTCTGCCAACAGTCTGCCCCTCCTCTTAACAACACAGGCTTTTTATATCGCAAAATCGTTCACCTCTATTTGCATATTCTTCTAACTCACATGATCACTACTCTATAAATAAGAGTCTTGACCGTTTCTTTTCGTTCTTTTTATTTATTTTCGGTGACCGACCCGCACGTGGTCTATCCAGGTAAGTCACGCATTTCTCCACAATTATTATTATTATTATTATTAAAGTAATATTTGAAAATTCATGTTTCACATACTTTTACTAATCTAATATTCAACAATCTAGTATTAATAAACATTTCCCAAAGTAGTTACTTAGTTAAGTCTAATTTTAGTTTAACATTGAATAGATCCTAATTCCCCTAATAATTAAATTACAAAGTATCCTAATCACGTAGTATGTTCTTTTAGCTATGATTAGTTAAATAGATATTTAAGTGAAATCTAATTCTTGTTTTACTTTTAGTTATTTCAGAATTATTAATGTTACTTAGACAAAATATGATAGATTATGTTTACTTCCGATTTACCTTTACTTTAGCCCCTCCTGCCTTATGCATTCCCTTCCATTTCCCTTTTAATTTCTAAATAAATATATATACGTTTAGTTAATGTATATTATATATATATATATATAGCCAGTAGAGTTTAGTTTCCTAGAAGTACATCCAATGAAACAACATGTGTCTACCAAAATAGTGCTCAATGAGTGAACAGAGCAGGTATATTAATTTTATTTATACAAACATTAATGGCTACATATGTGCATACATGTTTCTGTAATCACCCACGTTGGGGGATTACGTCTTCAGGCCAAGAATTATCGTCGAAAGTCTCAACGATAATTCTTAGCCTGAAGACGTAATCTCCCAACGTGGGTGATTACAGAAACATGTATGCACATATGTAGCCATTAATGTTTGTATAAATAAAATTAATATATATATATATATAGTTAACCTTAATTAATGTGCAATAGATATACCTTATTATGTTTTTACATCTATGTTAACAATTAAAGCATTTGGATTTGAGTCAACACATCACTCGCGTTATAATCACTTGTTTCAACATATACAGTTGATTTTTAGGTCAATATTTGGAATCCGAATACTATAAATACATTTTTAATATTATGATTATTACAAATCTATCATTCCAATCCATAAACTAATATTCTTAGCAAACTAAAGTTTAACATGTCTAAACAGTACGATCGATCCATAAGTTATAATATTTCGATTAACTACTATTCTCTATTCTAATTTAATATTTCATTTTTCATCCACATCTAATTATAGAATATAGTTATATGCTCTTATTTATCACTCTACAATTAAATACTACATTATGTGAGATATATTAGCATACTTACCTTCATGGTTCATTTAAAATATTAATTTAGTTATATCTTGCCATCATATTTGCTATCATTATCTAAATACATTTGGCATATTTAATTAGTTAATTTAATTAGTTTTACTATTATTATTCTATTTATCTTTATTAGCTAATTATATTTTAGATAAAATATTTATCTACATAGAGAAAATTCTTAAATTACCATGTTATAATAGTTTAATATATTTTCTTCTAATCTATTCTTCAAACACGTTATATTTAAGCCGAAATCTTATTAAATATCCGTTTATCATATACTGCTTACTTAGTACATTTAATTAAACTAGTTATGGATTAAATTTATAGAATTCAATACTATTTATACTATATCTTATCGCGATATTTTGAAATCCGTCAATACAATATCAAAAATTAATATCCTTTCCATTTATTTTATGATTTTATTATTATTAAAATTAGTGTTATACTTAATTTAGATTTATTTATTTACCTAAATATTATCATTACTTTAGTGTTAATATTTTTATTTTCAATCTTATTTATTTATATATTAATCTCTATGAATTAAAATTAAATTCTCATACTTTGTAAGTTGATTTAATCTAAATTAATGTATGCTTCTAATCATGTTTTAGTCGAGATAATGTATATGTAGATCTATGTAAACAGTCTTGAATTACTTCCTGGCGTTTGTTAAAAAGGTTTACTTTAGATATTATTATCTATATATTAATACGCTTGTAACTATCTATCTATCTATGTGTGTCACACTTTCCGGCAAATTTGATTGGTTGAGAAGATTTTATTCTGGAATAGCGGATTACACATTAAACGAACGCTCAAGGCAGAGATCAGGGTTGCCAGGTTGGCTTCATATATATTAATTTGCTTGTACGTACGGTGTCATATATATTAATTTGCTTGTACGTACGGTGTCACGTAATCATCATCGCAAACATTAATTAATGAAACGCGTCATCATCATCGCAAACATAAATTAATGTGAATTATCTCCCTTTATTGTTCAATCTTTATCATTCCCAAAAGTTCCCGAACAAAAAAAAAAAATAAAAAATAATAATAATAACTGTCTATTTATGGTTCCGGATTATTTTAAAGGCAATTATGCATAGAAGGTATCGTTCCACAGTTTAAATATAGTATAGTATTTTACTTACATTTTTAACGATGTCTTCTGTTTATTATTGTAGTGAATACGGAACGCTTCTTATTTTTTTTTTATTCAATAATAAATATATTTTTTACATTTAACGCTACGAGTTCGTTTTTTTTTTATTGTGCCATTTTATCTTTTTTATTATTTTTTTTTACTTTTGAGTGAGCCTTACATAACAAAAAATATGTTTAGAAATAAATGTTACAAAAGTCAAGAATGACTTTATTAAATAAATTACCAGTCACCATTGGCAAATACACTGAGTAACACAGTCAAAACATATTTTACGTCTTGTTCTGTTTTGTTTTTGTTTTACGGCATATCAATCCTTTTTCGTGTTATTTAATGCTGAATCGAGTAATTTTGTAACATTTATACAGAGCTTCACGTTGTTTACATAGTTATTACTTATGTTTTGTCTGTTTTATTTTGCTTCTTTTACAGGCATTCATCATCTTCTAATGCCCACCGACAGGGCATACATATTTAAATACTATAAAAAATGGACACAACAATTTTTTTAAATATTTGTTTCATTACTTACGATTTAATTTATTTAAAGAAATATTTGGGTTTGTATTACTGTACACATAGATTCGAAAAAGTTGTCAAAAAACAAATATATAACAAATAAATGTTATCAAAGGCAAGATAAGTTACTTTTCTACCTAACTGGATATATTTTTCGTGTTTTTATTCAATGTAACATGTTTATTCAGCTCGAAAAACATACAGTGTTTACCGATGTATTGGAACATTCAAGATGGAGTCTGATTCTCTCTTTAACACGGTAAGTTTGGTAAAAGATGTTATAAATAAAAAAAACGGATAAAATACTGTTAAAAACTCGCTCAATACATGTTACTGTGACATAGGTTGACATGTATTCGGCGGGTTTTTAATAGTATTTTGTATAGTTTTTTATTTATAACACCTTTTTCCAAACTTACGGTGTTAAAGAGGGTGTGAGACGCCATCTTGAATTTTCGAATACATCGGTAAACACTGTTTTTCGAGCTGAATAAACATGTTACATTGAATAAAAACACGAAAAATATATCCAGTTTGGTAGAAAAGTAACTTATCTTGCCTTTGATAACATTTATTGGTACTTATACAGTTTAATGACGACATTAAAAAATGGAAATATTGAAAAAAATTTTTTTTGTACGTACCTGTTATAGACTGAAGTTCTTCGAAAAAAAATTTCACTTTATTTGATCAAGTAGTTTTTTTTTACAGCGAAAAACAATTATTTATCACGGCTACGTCAACGTGGCCATTTTGGAAATGTTATTGCAGCGCCCAGGAATTCCCTAAGGGCAGGTAACTTTCCCCAAGGGCAGGTAACTGCCCTACGTAGCAGAATACCTCCATTTTAGGCCAACTAGCCCCTTTTTTTTCCACCAGAATGAGAATTTTTTTTTTTTTTTTTTTTTTTTGCGAAGACAGATGCCATTTTTGGAGTGTTTTTTTTTTTTTTTTTTTTTTAATTTGTAACAGAAGAAAATAAAAAGAATAAAATATTAGAAAAATTAGAAATGTGCAACCGAAATTTTCGAATTTAAAAAAAAAAAACTTAGGGTTTGTATTACTGTATATGGATATGTTTTTAGTGTTTTTATTCAATGTAACATGTTTATTCAGCTCGAAAAGCATACAGTGTTTACCGATGTATTAGAAAATTCAAAATGGCGCCAGAGTCTCTCTTTAACACAGTAACTTCAGGAAAAGACGTTATAAATAATAAACTAGACAAAGTACTGTTAGAAATTCGCTCAATATATATTACCGTGACATAAGTTGACATATATTCGGTGTTTTTTAAATAGTATTTTGTGTAGTTTATTATTTATAACACCTTTTCCCAAACTTACCATGTTAAAGAGAGTGTCGGGCACCATTTTGAATTTTCCAATACATCGGTAAACACTACTACTGCGCATGTTTCGAAAATAATCGCGTAAAAAAATTTTCAGTTCTTTGCATTCTTCAATTTCTTGGCATATTCAATAGTATTCTGCTTTAAAAATAAAAAAAAAAAAACGGAAAAAAAGTTGCAGATGTGATGTGCGCATCTCATTCTGGCGAAAAAAAAAAAAAAAAGGCTAGATTGCGAAATCTGGCCTAAAATGGAGGTATTCTGTTAGGTACATTTCCAAAATGGGCACGTTGACGTCGTCGTGATAAATAATTGTTTTTCGCTGTAAAAAAAAAAAAAACTACTTGATCAAATAAAGTGAAATTTTTTTTCGAAGAACTTCAGTCTATAACAGGTACGTACAAAAAAAAATTTTTTTTCAATATTTCCATTTTTTAATGTCGTCATTAAACTGTATAAGTACCCATTTATTTGTTATATATTTGTTTTTTGACAACTTCTTCGAATCTATGTGTACAGTAATACAAACCCAAATATTTATTTCCTATTTAAAGATTTTCAGTATATTTTATTTACCTAAATAATTTTTCCATTATTTTTATTACATTGTTCCTCCCCACGGGACAGAGTTAGACACCGGGGTCGTTCTTTAACGTGGAGAAAAGGAACAAAAATAAAAATTGTCTCAGTCATGAAGGATTTCTCCTCCACTGACAGAGAACAAGAAATTGAAGTGGAGCATATGAAGAACAGATACTACACTGTGATCTTGTCCCGAAGGCCAAGAAGAAAAAAAAATGGCTTTCAGCATGATTCTTACAATAGCGGTATCAAAGATTTTCTTTCCTTATTTTAAAACAAATTATTAAAAAAAGATACAAGACCATTAAATTTTTTTTCATTAAATCGCTATTTAGGTGAAGGTCCAAAATAGGAATGTAAGAAAACCGGTCCCTTATTGAATAAATATCGATTGAAAATGCGGGAAATTTATTCACTGAGTCCCGTGAAGGTTATCCCACGTGGTTCATGTTAATAAGTCTAGAAAAATCAGGACATGAAAAAATAAAGACAAGGAAATACCTTTAAGACTAAAAAAAATATTGACATTTTATTGAGGGAAAAGAAAGCATAAGGGTTGGAGAAAGAAGGCAGCAAAGCTGCAAAGTTCAATTATTGAGAAAAAAGTTTATATGTTCAATTTACAAGAGAAAATACAGTTTATATGTTCAATTTATAAGAGAAAATACAGTTTATGTTCACCAATTCGACTGCCAAAAAATGTCCTTATGGCAAGCACTAAAGGCTTAATTAACACTAGAGAGAGAGTACAGAAATAAGAGAAAATTAGAATAAGAGAACTTACTGCGTAAAACAATGATTTCGTTTTTTTAACCTTTCTTTTTTTATCTTTATATATATGTGTGTGAGTCTTTTTTTTTTACATATATATTTTCTTCACGCCACTCCAAATCGATCTGTCCTCACTTCAGTGACAGAATCCTTGAAAGTTCTTTTGAAAATAATCCTTGAATTTGAAAACTCAATGTTGTTTCGTTCGTCCTTCTTGTCAGATGGTTACAACATGGAAAGACAATTCGGTTTCCACACGCCGACATTTAATCGCATCTCGTGCGTCCAGTTTATAGATCAATTCTTCTTAGAATTGATTCTTTCTTTTCTTTTCGAGTCAACCAACTTGATTCGACTCTTACTGAAACTCATTATTCATTCCTATGAACAATGAAATAACTTTTACTATTTTTAAGACTTGAATGTCTGAGTAGGACCAGAGCTCGTAACTTGCGTGTTACCCTCGTGGAATCTCTGTCCAAAACTGACTTTCGCTCCGCTCTCTCTAGTGCACTTGTTGAATTTTCGCGGGAAAAGTATCTCTTAGTAGAACCAATTGTGGCGTGATTCTTTCAGCAGCAGCAGCAGCTCGTTAAAAAGACGTAAAGTTAAAGAAGGAAAGAAGGGAGAAAAGATAAAAGACAACGACGAAAAGAAGGAAGAAATTAAATTTCTGACAAAAACACATTTTATGATCGTTCTTGAAGGAGATATTGTTTTTTAAAATAGACTATAGCCCCCATAATATTTTAAAAAAATATTTTTACTTGTTTAATGTTTTTTTTTGTTTTTTGTTTTTTTAAAATAAAATCGATTTTCTAAGTGTCCGTTTTCTATCTAACTGGCTAAGCTCTTAGTGGCTTCACTTATTTTAAAGCGTTTATTATGTTCATAAACGAGACCGCATATTTTTTTTTTATATTAATATAAAAAGAATTTACTTATTTACTGTTGTTTATAAAACGGTAAAATCGATTTTTCTACCTCGCCGACTGTTGTTTGTTGTTTAATTTATTTGGAATCGTTTATTCGGTAAAGAAAAAAAAAAAAACACAGAAAACAAACAAAAAACATGTCGAGTGTTACGTGAGATCGAGAAATAATGTCCGGTATATCACATCTTCTTGATAATCGCTAAAAAATAGAAAATTAAAGAAATTACTGAGGGAGATTTGGTTTTAAAAAGAAAATAATAAATTTTAATATTTTTTAAAATATAATTTAGGGGGGGGGTAAAACTATATCTCCCTCCGAAAAACAACCAACAAAAAATGAAATTAAAAAGATTCTTGATAAACGATAGCGGAGTTTTCAATAAAATTGATTAATAAATTTATTTTAGAATTTTGAAGTAAAAATTAAAAAAATTAAAAATGAGTTAACGAGAGATTGTTAGCACATGGCATCGCCAAAAAATATTTCGCTTTTAATTTATTAGTTAATTTTTGCAAAATTTGACAGGACGACAATAAATGTTGATACTTGATAAAATTATAATTTTAAATAACGTATGAGTGTATTTGGTATGAGAGAAAACAAAAACATAACAAAAAAAAAAAACAAACAAAAAAAACTATCATAATTAAAATCCAAAACAAAAAGTAACAAAGAATCGCATCGCTCCGTTTTTTAATTTTTTGGTTTTGCTTTTTATTATTGTTTTTATGACTCCAAAAAACATCGTTAAAATAAGAACAAAAAAAAATTTTGTAATTAACTTTGTATGAACATAAAATAAGTGAAACCACTAAGAACTTAGCCAGTTAGGTAGAAAACGGACACTTAGAAAATCAATTTTATTTAAAAAAAAAACAAAAAAAAAACATGTAACAAGTAAAAATGTTTTTTTTAATATTATGGGGGTGCTATAGTCTATTTAAAAAAAAAAACAATATCTCCTTCAAGAATGATCATAAAATGTGTTTTCAATTGATATTTATTCAATAAGGGACCAGTTTTCCTACCTAGCGAAAGGGTACGAGTTTTCCGGAGACGAGTTTTCCCGGGACGAGTTTTCCGGGCACCCCAAAATAGTTAACCCTTCTCCCTATAACCGTTTTTTTTATGCAGTAAAATACTTTGTTTCAATAATTATGGTTTAAATAAATATTTATTCCTAACTAAAAGATTTACAGAATATTTTATTTAACTGAAGAAATATTTATTGTTCATACATATATTTTCCCTTATTTTTTTACATTGTTAAGTGTAGTTTCAGAATAGTTAACCCCCCTCCCCATATTAAGAATGGCTTTCAGCATGATTCTTACAATAGTGCTATCAAAGTTTATTGAGAGCTGCTCAATATTCTGGCTTAATGGATCATTTATCAAGGAATGAAGATGGTTATTCTGGTGTACCAATTATTCTACCATTTACATTTACAGGAAATCTACAACAGCTTTATCAAGATGCAATGGCAGTTTTTTTGTGACCTATTCATTACTCACACGTGTAATCCAAAATGTCCTGAAATATCAAACAACTTGGGGTCATCAGAACTTTCACAAAATCGATGTCAACAATGTCACACAGTTTTTTAAAATTCACAGTCTAACTCCCCAGAACCTGCTGACTGACCACTATTCTCACTCCAAGCAGCTGATCGACGTCCCTGTCACCGCCTCAATCATCACCAGCACTTCCTGACAATATCAACAGCATCAGTTACGATCGCATTGGCCTTCAATAAAAGTTTAAACTAAAGTTCTTTGTTTGTTCTACTTGCTTCCATACATTAATTTTTGTAATATAACAATAAGGAATTTCTTACTGATGTGTTTTAAAAGATTTTAACTACCGTGGAATTTCCACGGGTCCTGCTAGTATGGTATGATTCAAGATTGCAAAGCTTACACCAGCCAGTCTTATTTGGTGAATATTTACTAGCACTTCTCAATCTTCAATTTGTATTCAATTTTTATTTTTAATTCCCTTATCCAATTTATTGGATAAGGGAATTAAATGATATTGTTTTCTTTTTATTGTTAGCATCTGGTATTTTGAAGGATGCTGTGTGATTATTAAATCTATCTTTAAAGCTACAAACTGTGGCCCCAATATATATTGGAGTTCGTTTATTATCTGTTACTTCACATATAAATGTACATATACTATATTGGAAATTATACATTTACATGGTGAGTTAAGGGCA
The DNA here is from genome assembly GCF_053919585.1 of Euprymna scolopes. Taxonomy (NCBI): domain Eukaryota; kingdom Metazoa; phylum Mollusca; class Cephalopoda; order Sepiida; family Sepiolidae; genus Euprymna; species Euprymna scolopes. Next base: position 60,641,276 of record NC_136509.1, read on the forward strand.
AAATAGATTCACTAATAGTTATAATAATTAAGTGATTGATTTTGTGCTACGAAACAGATACTGTCAAGAATAGTAAATGTCAACTGAATTAAAGGAATAAATTAGAAGATGGTGAACTTTGGAATATAGACTGTTGTCATTCATTCACTATATTGCTCTATAATTACATTGAGCTTTTTAAATAAGGATTATTATATATTATAAAGAAATAAAGTAGATTTCCACAGAAATATATATATATATATATATATTGATTTTCAAACATTCGCAATAAAAATAATCTTAAATTTCTTTCTTTTGACATCGAATATCACCAATCCTATTAAATAAGTCCCTCTTAATGGCACGAAAAATAACTGATATAACACCAGACGAAATTAAAATAATACTATTAGCGAGAAAATCTTTAATAACCTTGACAACAAATATTGGACCAGACACAGTACCCCTGACCATTTTAACGTTTTAATGGGTTCGACCGACTCAGCTCAGTTCTCTGATCTGTTTGGCCTTTTCCTCTTAGATGAAATTCATAATATACTCCACGAACAATCGAAATTGGAAGGAGGGGCCTATACAGAGATGATGCACTTTTTGTAACAAACTCCACAAATAAAAATTACGAAAAAGCAATTAAATCCTACATAAATTCTTTAAAAATGATGGACTTACTATAAAAATCGACCCTAATAAAAAAATAGTTAATTTCTTAGACGTAACCTTAAATTTTGAAAACTCTACTTTTGAACCCTATCATAAACTAAACCAATCTGTACTATATGTCCATAAGTCAATATTGAAATCAACAGTTCCCAATGTTTCTTTAAGAATTTCTAAACTATCTTCTAACAATCTATATTTAACAAAAACACTTAAAGGCCCTTAAAAACTCAGGATACAAATCACAAATTAAATACCTAAATAAAAATAATAAAAACACAAACTGCACAGAAAACGACAATAATTGCAATAAACCTACTAAAAACATAATAACCTATAATACGGCCACGTCATCCCACATACGAATGGCAAAAAATAATCTAGCTACAATACAAAACCAAATTAAACCACAAGCATTAGCCACTAACACAAAGAAACCACAAAGCAAAACCTGTAAGCGTAAAAACAGACGTAAGGAAATCCTATGGTTCAACCCTCCATATTCTAAAAATCTTGAGACAAACTTAGCCAGGTAATTCTTTAAAATATTAGAAAAAACTTTAAAGCCCCTCATAGATACAAAATCTTTAATAAGAACACTATCAAAGTGTCTTACTCAACTATGCCAAACCTTTTTTTTTTTTTTTACATAGGCATCACCACATTATCAAGGCCAAGAGGCCACTCAAGGATAAGGGTTAAAGAGTGTTCAGTAGAAATTGGACATTATAGTAATCATTAGTAATGAAAATTTGGTAAAGTTGATAACTTATATGGAACTGCTCATCAAGAACTTATTTACGTTAGACTTGAAGACAACCATATTGTAGTCAGCCGGAAAGCAGGAAAACGGAAGACAATTCCACAGGCGTGCAGTTCTAAGAAAAAAGCTTTGTTCATGGAATCTACGTTTAGGTTTAGGCACAGATAAAGAGTGGGGAGAATTATTGATAGTGTTTACAGCTAGACGAGTGTTTCTTGTGAAAGTTTGGCGAGGGGGGACCATAGATTGAAGCTCATTCGAACACTTTCCATGAAAATAACGATACATCAGAGACAAACTTGCAACATCTCTTCTGTGAGATAAAGGTTGCAAGGAAAAGAAAAGGACATCTCCTACGAGGCTACGAAGTCTATTTTGTACTCTATCAAGGCAGGCCAAGTCCTTTCTAGCAGCTCCTGCCCAGATGTGGCAACAGTACTCCATCCTTGGACGTACCTGGCTCTTATATAGATAGAGAATAGCATCAGCAGTGAGATATCTACCGGATCGATAGAAAGATCCCACCATTTTTCCAGCGCCCTTGGCAACAGATTTGATGTACGTGTTCCATTTAAGATCAGGAGTAATGGTCAAGCCAAGAAGTTTGTCAAAACTTGAGGCCTCCTGAAGACGAGAGCCATTCGTTTCAATTGATGTCAGATGTGGCTCAGAATGTTGATGATGTAAAGAGAGAAGCTTGGTTTTAGATGCATTAAAAGTAACCAGCCATTATTTACCCTATTGTACTACGTGCTCAAGATCAGAGGAGAGAGGAGAGAGAATTGGAAAGAACTTGGTCATTTACTGTCTTAGATGTGCTACCATAAATGGTAGTGTCGTCAGCATAGATGTCTACAAATGATGTAAGGATGTGATTTGGAAGATCATTAATGTAAATCAGGAAAAGAGTTGGGCCCAGGATGGACCCCTGAGGGACACCAGCATTAATACTGTGAGCTTCTGATTTTTGCCCCTCAACTACTACTCTTATGAACCTATCAGAAAGAAATGATTTAATAATTGAGAAGACATTTCCAGCAATACCATAGCTAGAGATCTTATGAAGTAAACCTTTATGCCATACCCTATCAAAGGCCTTAGATATGTCAAGAGCAATTGCCCTAGAAAGGTTGCCTCCGTCGAGAGATTTGCTAATCCTATGAGATATAACTGTAAGCACATCTGCTGTAGATCTAGCAGAACGGAAACCATATTGAGTGTCACTAAGAAGGTTATTTTTGTTGAGATGGTTGATTACTTCTGTATTTAACACAGATTCCAGCAACTTACTCATGACGCACAGGAGACTTATTGGCCTGTACTGAGAGGGGGATGAGCGATCACCTGAATTCTTAAATACAGGGCATACTGATGAGATTTTCCAGGGAGATGGGAAACTATTCTCCTTAAGACAACGTTTAAACAGTTTTGTAAGTATGGGCGCTAGTTCAGGTTGAAGTTTTTTGAGTACTATAATTGGAATACCGTCAGGGCCAGTTGCTTTACTGGAATCAAGGTTTTTGATTAGCTTGGCAACATCACGTACAGATATACGTATATCACATAGCGTGTTTTCTGATACAGGAGGAAATATTGGGGGTTGGCAGCCTTGATCGCAAAGGGTAGAATTAGCTGCAAAGTTCTTGACAAAGAGTTTGGCTTTGTCTGATGCTGACGAGATTACCTCAGGTCCATTGATAATAGTTGGGATGGAGCACACGCTTCTATTCATGATTCTGTTTGCTATTTGCCAAAACTGGTGGGAACCAAGCCGCTGCTCAGCTACTTCGGACTTAACAGATTGAGCATACAACTCTCTTGCATTCTTTATTACTTTCTTACAATGGTTGCTGGCAGTCCTGAAAGCGGCTTTAGTATTCATACATCTATTATGTTGGAAGCAGTGGAAAAAGTGATTTCTGTGCGCAATTGCAGCAGCACATTCTGGAGAGAACCATGGCTGGCTGTTAGGTTTTTGCTGAAACTTTTTCGAGGGTATGAAACGGTCAATACCTACAATTAACCATTCCGTCAGGTCTAATACTATAGAGGACACATCCTTTTTAAACATGGAATGCAGAGGTAGATCAGACATAAATGTACGGAAGCTATCCCAGTCAGCCTTAGTGTATCGATATACTGTACGATGGAGAGGTACGTCTGGGGACTTATTACATTTCATTTTTATCTTAACTGATACAACAGAGTGGTCATTTTTATCTTAACTGATACAACAGAGTGGTCGGAACCTACATCAAAAAATAATTAGTTCCAATGATAAAAAAATTAGTAAGATACAAAATGCAAATATAAAAACTATAGCAGGCTGTCACTGTAGAAGAAAAAATAAATGCCCTTTACAACGTACCACTAAAATAAAAAATGTGATTTATAGCTGCATAGTGTCACAAACCCCAAATATAAATTATGTTAATAGAAACCATATAAATCCCTTCTTACAGACTAACTCCACCACACAGTTAACCAATAACAGCACCTCCATTAACGAATCTACCAATCAAATACAACCAAACCTATTATATACTAATATCACTCTTAATCTAGCTGACAACAAATATATTAAACAAAATGCAATTTACTTCGGGTCCGCATCTGGATTTATTAAACACAGGATTTCCACACATAATCACTCCTTCAAAAATCTTTCCTTGAAAAAAAACAGACTTCTTTATCTAAACATATTTGGCGACTTAATGATAGAAGTATTCCCTTCAATTTAAAATTGAAAATAATAGGATCTTATAAAGCATATATGCCGGGGACAAATTCTGCGCACTTTGTAGATATGAAGCCCCTAATATTTTAAAATATAATGACACTAAATCCATTCTATTAAACTTAAAAGACGAAATTCTCATGGGATGCATTCATAAACGTTGGTTTAAGTTTTTTTTTTTACATGGGGGTCACCACTTATCAAGGCGCAGAGGCCACTCGAGGATAAGGGTTAATGGGTATACATTAGTCATTGTGATTTTAGTGTAGTAAACATTAGTGCGAATTTTACAACTTGGGGGGACGGTTCAATAAGAACTTGTTCACGTTAGACTTGAAGACAATCAGATTGCAGTTAGCCAAAAGCAGGCAAACGGAATAGAGTTCCACAGGCGAGCAGTTCTAAGAAAGAAGCCCTGTTCATGGAATCTACATTTAGGTTTAGGCACAGATAAAGAGTGTGAGAAATTGTTGATAGTGGTTTTGGCTGGACTAGTGTTTTTCATGAAAGTCTGGCAAAGGGAGGACCATAGATTAAAGTTCAGATGAGCACCCGCCATGAAAACAACGACAAAGCAGAGACAGGCTGGCTACGTCTCTTCTGTGGTAAAGCGGTTGCATGGAAGAGAAAAGGGCATCCCCCACTAAGCTATGAAGTCTATTTTGAACTCTGTCAAGACAGGATAAGCTGCTTCTAACAGCTCCAAGCCATTATAACCGCACAAGTAATAAGGCCAGGTGTATAAAATAAACAGTAATTTTTTTTATATATATGAGAGAGGCACGTTCGAAATGAATGTTTCTCTTTGGAACACAATTGAACCATGATACTTGACTTTTGCATTTTATTCTTTAATTCAAGCTATTGCATATAATTTCGACAAATATTGCATATAGGTTCGACAAATATTGCATATAGGTTCGACAAATATTGCATATCGGTTCGACAAATATTGCATATAGGTTCGACAAATATTGCATATAGGTTCGACAAATATTGCATATAGGTTCAACAAATATTGCATATAATTTCGACAAATATTGCATATAATTCCGACAAATATTGCATATAGGTTCGACAAATATTGCATATAGGTTCGACAAATATTGCATATAGGTTCGACAAATATTGCATATAGGTTCGACAAATATTGCATATAATTTCGACAAATATTGCATATAGGTTCACCAAATATTGCATATAATTTCGACAAATATTGCATATAGGTTCAACAAATATTGCATATAGGTTCGACAAATATTGCATATAGGTTCAACAAATATTGCATATAATTTCGACATATTGCATATAGGTTCGACAAATTTTGCATATAAGTCCGACAAATATTGCATATAGGTTTGACAAATATTGCATATAGGTTCGACAAATATTGCATATAGGTCCGACAAATATTGCATATAGGTCCGACAAATATTGCATATAGGTTAAAAAAATACTGCATATAATTTCGACAAATATTGCATATAGGTTCGACAAATATTGCATATAGGTTCAACAAATATTGCATATAATTTTGAAAAATATTGCATATAGGTTGGACAAATATTGCATATAGGTTCGACAAATGTTGCATATAATTTGGACAAATATTGCATATAGGTTCGACAAATATTGCATATATGTTGGACAAATATTGCATATAGGTTCAACAAATATTGCATATAAATTCAACAAATATTGCATATAGGTTCGACAAATGTTGCATATAATTTCGACAAATATTGCATATAGGTTCGACAAATATTGCATATAGGTTGGACAAATATTGCATATAGGTTCAACAAATATTGCATAAATATTCAACAAATATTGCATATAGGTTCGACAAATTTTGCATATTGGTTCGAAAAATATTGCATATAATTTCAACAAATATTGCATATAATTTCGACAAATATTGCATATACTTTCGACAAATATTGCATATAGTTTCAACAAATATTGCATATATGTTCGACAAATATTGCATATAGGTTTGAAAAATATTGCATATAATTTCGACAAATATTGCATATAGGTTCGACAACTATTGCATATAGGTTCAACAAATATTGCATATAGTTTCGACAAATATTGCATATAGGTTAGACAAATATTGCATATAGGTTCGACAAATATTGCATATGGGTTCGACAAATACTGCCTATAATTTCGACAAATATTGCATATAATTTCGACAAATATTGCATATAGGTTCGACAAATAATGCATATAGGTTCGACAAATATTGCATATAATTTCGACAAATATTGCATATAGGTTCGACAAATATTGCATAAAGGTTCGACAAATATTGCATATAATTTCAGCAAATATTGCATATAGGTTCGACAAATATTGCATATAGGTTCGATAAATATTGCATATAGGTTCGACAAATATTGCATATAATTTCGACAAATATTGCATATAATTCCGACAAATATTGCATATAATTTTGACAAATATTGCATATAAGTTCGACAAATATTGCATATAGGTTGGACAAATATTGCATATAGGTTCAACAAATATTGCATATAATTTCGACATATTGCATACATGTTCGACAAATTTTGCATATAGGTTCGACAAATATTGCATATAGGTTCGACACATATTGCATATAATTTCGACATATTGCATATATGTTCGACAAATTTTGCATATAGGTTTGACAAATATTGCATATAGGTTCGACAAATATTGCATATGGGTTCGACAAATATTGCATATAATTTCAACAAATATTGCATATAATTTCGACAAATATTGCATATAGGTTCGACAAATATTGCATATAGGTTCGACAAATATTGCATATAGGTTCGACAAATATTGCATATAGGTTCGACAAATATTGCATATGGGTTCGACAAATACTGCATATAATTTCGACAAAAATTGCATATAATTTCGACAAATATTGCATATAGGTTCGACAAATATTGCATATAGGTTCGACAAATATTGCATATAATTTCGACAAATATTGCATATAGGTTCGACAAATATTGCATATAGGTTCGACAAATATTGCATATAGGTTCGACAAATATTACATATAGGTTCGACAAATATTGCATATTGGTTCGACAAATATTGCATAAAGGTTCGACAAATATTGCATATAATTTCAGCAAATATTGCATATAATTTCGACAAATATTGCATATAGGTTCGATAAATATTGCATATAGGTTCAACAAATATTGCATAGAATTTCGACAAATATTGCATATAACTTGGACAAATATTGCATATACTTTCGACAAATATTGCATATACTTTCGACAAATAATACATATAGGTTCAACAAATATTGCATATAGGTTCAACAAATATTGCATATAGGTTCAACAAATATTGCATATAGGTTCGACAAATATTGCATATAATTTCGACAAATAGTGCATATAGGTCCGACAAATATTGCATATAGGTTCGACAAATATTGCATATAGTTTCGACAAATATTGCATGTAATTCCAACAAATATTGCATATAGGTTCGACAAATTTTGCATATAGGTTCGACAAATATTGCATATAGGTTCGACAAATATTGCATATAATTTCAACAAATATTGCATATAGGTTCGACAAATATTGCGTATAATTTCGACAAATATTGCATATAGGTTCAACAAATATTGCATATAGGTTCGACAAATATTGTATATAGGTTCAACAAATATTGCATATAATTTCGACATATTGCATATAGGTTCGACAAATTTTGCATATAGGTCCGACAAATATTGCATATAGGTTCGAAAAATATTGCATATAGGTTCGACAAATATTGCATATAGGTTCGACAAATATTGCATATAATTTCGACAAATATTGCATATAATTTCGACAAATATTGCATATAGGTTCGACAAATATTGCATATAGGTTCAACAAATATTGCATATAATTTCGACAAATATTGCATATTGGTTCGACACATATTGCATATAGGTTCGACAAATATTGCATATAGGTTCGACAAATATTGCATATAGGTTCGACAAATATTGCATATATATTCGACAAATATTGCATATAATTTTGACAAATATTGCATATAATTTCCACAAATATTGCATATAGGTTCGACAAATATTGCATATAATTTCGACAAATATTACATATAGGTTCAACAAATATTGCATATTTGTTCGACAAATATTGCATAAAGGTTCGACAAATATTGCATAAAGGTTCGACAAATATTGCATAAAGGTTCGACAAATATTGCATAAAGGTTCGACAAATATTACATATAGGTTCGACAAATATTGCATTAAGGTTCGAAAAATATTGCATACAATTGTTAAAAATATTACATATAGGTTCGATAAATATTGCATATAGGTTCGACAAATATTGCATATAGGTGCAACAAATATTGCATATTATTTCGAAAAATATTGCATATAATTCCGACAAATATTGCATACCATTTTGACAAATATTGCATATAGGTTCGACAAATATTGCATATAGGTTCAACAAATATTGCATATAATTTCGACATATTGCATATATGTTCGATAGATTTTGCATACAGGTTTGACAAATATTGCATATAGGTTCGACACATATTGCATATAGGTTCGACAAATATTGCATATAGGTTCGACAAATATTGCATATAGGTTCGACAAATATTGCATATAGTTTCGACAAATATTGCATATAGGTTCGACAAATATTGCATATAGGTTCAACAAATATTGCATACGGGTTCGACAAATACTGCATATAATTTCGACACATATTGCATATAATTTCGACAAATATTGCGTATAGGTTGGACAAATATTGCATATAGGTTCGACAAATATTGCATATAATTTCGAGAAATATTGCATATAGGTTCGACAAATATTGCATATAATTCCGACAAATATTACATATAGGTTAAACAAATATTGCATATTGGTTCAACAAATATTGCATAAAGGTTCGACAAATATTGCATATAATTTCAGCAAATATTGCATATAATTTCGACAAATATTGCATATAGGTTCGATAAATATTGCATATAGGTTCGACAAATATTGCATATAATTTCGACACATATTGCATATAATTTCGACACATATTGCATATAATTTTGACAAATATTGCATATAGGTTCGACAAATATTGGATATAGGTTCGAAAATATTGCATATAGGTTCAGCAAATATTGCATATAATTTCCACATATTGCATATATGTTCGAAAAACTTTGCATATAGGTTCGACAAATATTGCATATAGGTTCGACAAATATTGCATATAATTTCGACAAATATTGCATATAATTTCGACAAATATTGCATATAGTTTCGACAAATATTGCATATAGGTTCGACAAATATTGCATATAGGTTCGACAAATATTGCATATAATTTCGACAAATATTGCATATAATTTCGACAAATATTGCATATAATTTTGAGAAATATTGCATATAGGTTCGACAAATATTGCATACAGGTTCAACAAATATTGCATATAATTTCGACATATTGCATGTATGTTCGACAAATTTTTCATATAGGTTCGACAAATATTGCTTTTAGGTGCGACACATATTGCATATAATTTCAACAAATAATGCATATAGGTTCGACAAATATTGCATATAGGTTCGACACATATTGCATATAGTTTCGACAAATATTGCATATTGGTTCGACACATATTGCATATAGGTTCGACAAATATTGCATATAGGTTCGACAAATATTGCATATAGGTTCGACAAATATTGCATATATATTCGACAAATATTGCATATAATTTTGACAAATATTGCATATAATTTCGACAAATATTGCATATAGGTTCGACAAATATTGCATATAATTTCGACAAATATTACATATAGGTTCAACAAATATTGCATATTGGTTCGACAAATATTGCATAAAGGTTCGACAAATATTGCATAAAGGTTCGACAAATATTGCATAAAGGTTCGACAAATATTGCATAAAGGTTCGACAAATATTACATATAGGTTCGACAAATATTGCATATAGGTTCGACAAATATTGCATATAGGTTCGAAAAATATTGCATACAATTGTCACAAATATTACATATAGGTTCGATAAATATTGCATATAGGTTCGACAAATATTGCATATAGGTGCAACAAATATTGCATATTATTTCGAAAAATATTGCATATAATTCCGACAAATATTGCATATAATTTTGACAAATATTGCATATAGGTTCGACAAATATTGCATATAGGTTCGACAAATATTGCATATAGGTTCAACAAATATTGCATAGAATTTCGACATATTGAATATATGTTCGACCGATTTTGCATACAGGTTTGACAAATATTGCATATAGGTTCGACACATATTGCATATAATTTCGACAAATATTGCATATAGGTTCGACAAATATTGCATATAGGTTCGACAAATATTGCATATAGGTTCGACAAATATTGCATATAGTTTCGACAAATATTGCATATAGGTTCGACAAATATTGCATATAGGTTCGACAAATATTGCATACGGGTTCGACAAATACTGCATATAATTTCGACAAAAATTGCATATAATTTCGACAAATATTGCGTATAGGTTCGACAAATATTGCATATAGGTTCGACAAATATTGCATATAGGTTCGACAAATATTGCATATAGGTTCGACAAATATTGCATATAATTTCGACAAATATTACATATAGGTTAAACAAATATTGCATATTGGTTCAACAAATATTGCATAAAGGTTCGACAAATATTGCATATAATTTCAGCAAATATTGCATATAATTTCGACAAATATTGCATATAATTTTGACAAATATTGCATATAAGTTCGACAAATATTGCATATACGTTCGACAAATATTGCATATAGGTTCGACAAATATTGCATATAGGTTCAACAAATATTGCATATAATTTCGACATATTGCATATATGTTCGACAAATTTTGTATATAGGTTCGACAAATATTGCATATAGGTTCGACAAATATTGCATATAATTTCGACATTATGCATATATGTTCGACAAATTTTGCATATAGGTTTGACAAATATTGGATATAGGTTCGACACATATTGCATATCATTTCGACAAATATTGCATATAGGTTCGACAAATATTGCATATAGGTTCGACAAATATTGCATATAGGTTCGACAAATATTGCATATGGGTTCGACAAATACTGCATATAATTTCGACAAAAATTGCATATAATTTCGACAAATATTGCATATAGGTTCGACAAATATTGCATATAGGTTCGACAAATATTGCATATAATTTCGACAAATATTGCATATAGGTTCGACAAATATTGCATATAGGTTCGACAAATATTGCATATAGGTTCGACAAATATTACATATAGGTTCGACAAATATTGCATATTGGTTCGACAAATATTGCATAAAGGTTCGACAAATATTGCATATAATTTCAGCAAATATTGCATATAATTTCGACAAATATTGCATAGAGGTTCAATAAATATTGCATATATGTTCGACAAATATTGCATATAATTTCGAACAATATTGCATATAATTCCGAAAATATTGCATAGAATTTTGACAAATATTGCATATACGTTCGACAAATATTGCATATAGGTTCAATAAATATTGCCTATAACTTCGACATATTGCATATATGTTCGAAAAATTTGCATATAGGTTCGACACATATTGCATATAATTTCAACAAATAATGCATATAGGTTCGACAAATATTGCATATAGGTTCGACAAATATTGCATATAATTTCGACAAATATTGCATATAATTTCAACAAATATTGCATATAGGTTCGACAAATATTGCATATAGGTTCAACAAATACTGCATATAGGTTCGACAAATATTGCATATAATTTCAACAAATATTGCATATAGGTTCGACAAATATTGCATATAGGTTCGACAAATATTGCATATAGGTTCAACAAATATTGCATATAGGTTCGACAAATATTGCGTATAATTTCGACAAATATTGCATATAGGTTCAATAAATATTGCATATAGGTTCGACAAATATTGTATATAGGTTCAACAAATATTGCATATAATTTCGACATATTGCATATAGGTTCGACAAATTTTGCATATAGGTCAGACAAATATTGCATATAGGTCTGACAAATATTGCATATAGGTTCGACAAATATTGCATATAGGTTCGACAAATATTGCATATAATTTCGACAAATATTGCATATAATTTCGACAAATATTGCATATAGGTTCGACAAATATTGCATATAGGTTCAACAAATATTGCATATAATTTCGACAAATATTGCATATAGGTTCGACAAATATTGCATATTGGTTCGACACATATTGCATATAGGTTCGACAAATATTGCATATAGGTTCGACAAATATTGCATATAGGTTCGACAAATATTGCATATATATTCGACAAATATTGCATATAATTTTGACAAATATTGCATATACTTTCGACAAATATTGCATATAGGTTCGACAAATATTGCATATAATTTCGACAAATATTACATATAGGTTCAACAAATATTGCATATTGGTTCGACAAATATTGCATAAAGGTTCGACAAATATTGCATAAAGGTTCGACAAATATTGCATAAAGGTTCGACAAATATTGCATAAAGGTTCGACAAATATTACATATAGGTTCGACAAATATTGCATATAGGTTCGACAAATATTGCATAAAGGTTCGAAAAATATTGCATACAATTGTTACAAATATTACATATAGGTTCGATAAGTATTGCATATAGGTTCGACAAATATTGCATATAGGTGCAACAAATATTGCATATTATTTCGAAAAATATTGCATATAATTCCGACAAATATTGCATACCATTTTGACAAATATTGCATATAGGTTCGACAAATATTGCATATAGGTTCGACAAATATTGCATATAGGTTCAACAAATATTGCATATAATTTCGACATATTGCATATATGTTCGACAGATTTTGCATACAGGTTTGACAAATATTGCATATAGGTTCGACAAATATTGCATATAGGTTCGACAAATATTGCATATAGGTTCGACAAATATTGCATATAGGTTCGACAAATATTGCATATAGTTTCGACAAATATTGCATATAGGTTCGACAAATATTGCATATAGGTTCGACAAATATTGCATACGGGTTCGACAAATACTGCATATAATTTCGACAAAAATTGCATATAATTTCGACAAATATTGCGTATAGGTTCGACAAATATTGCATATAGGTTCGACAAATATTGCATATAATTTCGAGAAATATTGCATATAGGTTCGACAAATATTGCATATAATTCCGACAAATATTACATATAGGTTAAACAAATATTGCATATTGGTTCAACAAATATTGCATAAAGGTTCGACAAATATTGCATATAATTTCAGCAAATATTGCATATAATTTCGACAAATATTGCATATAGGTTCGATAAATATTGCATATAGGTTCGACAAATATTGCATATAATTTCGACACATATTGCATATAATTCCGACAAATATTGCATATAATTTTGACAAATATTGCATATAGGTTCGACAAATATTGGATATAGGTTCGAAAATATTGCATATAGGTTCAGCAAATATTGCATATAATTTCGACATATTGCATATATGTTCGAAAAACTTTGCATATAGGTTCGACAAATATTGCATATAGGTTCGACACATATTGCATATAATTTCGACACATATTGCATACCATTTCGACACATAATGCAGATAGGTTCGACAAATATTGCATATAGGTTCGACAAATATTGCATATAATTTCGACAAATATTGCATATAATTTCGACAAATATTGCATATAGTTTCGACAAATATTGCATATAGGTTCGACAAATATTGCATATAGGTTCGACAAATATTGCATATAATTTCGACAAATATTGCATATAATTTCGAAAATATTGCATATAATTTTGAGAAATATTGCATATAGGTTCGACAAATATTGCATACAGGTTCAACAAATATTGCGTAGAGGTTCAACAAATATTGCATATAGTTTCGAAAAATATTGCATATAGGTTAGACAAATATTGCTTTTAGGTGCGACACATATTGCATATAATTTCAACAAATAATGCATATAGGTTCGACAAATATTGCATATTGGTTCGACACATATTGCATATAGGTTCGACAAATATTGCATATAGGTTCGACAAATATTGCATATAGGTTCGACAAATATTGCATATATATTCGACAAATATTGCATATAATTTTGACAAATATTGCATATAATTTCGACAAATATTGCATATAGGTTCGATAAATATTGCATATAGGTTCGACAAATATTGCATATAATTTCGACACATATTGCATATAATTCCGACAAATATTGCATATAATTTTGACAAATATTGCATATAGGTTCGACAAATATTGGATATAGGTTCGAAAATATTGCATATAGGTTCAGCAAATATTGCATATAATTTCGACATATTGCATATATGTTCGAAAAACTTTGCATATAGGTTCGACAAATATTGCATATAGGTTCGACACATATTGCATATAATTTCGACACATATTGCATACCATTTCGACACATAATGCACATAGGTTCGACAAATATTGCATATAGGTTCGACAAATATTGCATATAATTTCGACAAATATTGCATATAATTTCGACAAATATTGCATATAGTTTCGACAAATATTGCATATAGGTTCGACAAATATTGCATATAGGTTCGATAAATATTGCATATAGGTTCGACAAATATTGCATATAATTTCGACACATATTGCATATAATTCCGACAAATATTGCATATAATTTTGACAAATATTGCATATAGGTTCGACAAATATTGGATATAGGTTCGAAAATATTGCATATAGGTTCAGCAAATATTGCATATAATTTCGACATATTGCATATATGTTCGAAAAACTTTGCATATAGGTTCGACAAATATTGCATATAGGTTCGACACATATTGCATATAATTTCGACACATATTGCATACCATTTCGACACATAATGCACATAGGTTCGACAAATATTGCATATAGGTTCGACAAATATTGCATATAATTTCGACAAATATTGCATATAATTTCGACAAATATTGCATATAGTTTCGACAAATATTGCATATAGGTTCGACAAATATTGCATATAGGTTCGACAAATATTGCATATAATTTCGACAAATATTGCATATAATTTCGAAAATATTGCATATAATTTTGAGAAATATTGCATATAGGTTCGACAAATATTGCATACAGGTTCAACAAATATTGCATAGAGGTTCAACAAATATTGCATATAGTTTCGAAAAATATTGCATATAGGTTCGACAAATATTGCTTTTAGGTGCGACACATATTGCATATAATTTCAACAAATAATGCATATAGGTTCGACAAATATTGCATATTGGTTCGACACATATTGCATATAGGTTCGACAAATATTGCATATAGGTTCGACAAATATTGCATATAGGTTCGACAAATATTGCATATATATTCGACAAATATTGCATATAATTTTGAAAAATATTGCATATAATTTCGACAAATATTGCATATAGGTTCGACAAATATTGCATATAGGTTCGATAAATATTGCATATAGGTTAGACAAATATTGCATATAATTTCGACACATATTGCATATAATTCCGACAAATATTGCATATAATTTTGACAAATATTGCATATAGGTTCGACAAATATTGGATATAGGTTCGAAAATATTGCATATAGGTTCAGCAAATATTGCATATAATTTCGACATATTGCATATATGTTCGAAAAAATTGCATATAGGTTCGACAAATATTGCATATAGTTTCGACACATATTGCATATAATTTCGACACATATTGCATACCATTTCGACACATAATGCACATAGGTTCGACAAATATTGCATATAGGTTCGACAAATATTGCATATAATTTTGACAAATATTGCATATAATTTCGACAAATATTGCATATAGTTTCGACAAATATTGCATATAGGTTCGACAAATATTGCATATAGGTTCGACAAATATTGCATATAATTTCGACAAATATTGCATATAATTTCGAAAATATTGCATATAATTTTGAGAAATATTGCATATAGGTTCGACAAATATTGCATACAGGTTCAACAAATATTGCATAGAGGTTCAACAAATATTGCATATAGTTTCGAAAAATATTGCATATAGGTTCGACAAATATTGCTTTTAGGTGCGACACATATTGCATATAATTTCAACAAATAATGCATATAGGTTCGACAAATATTGCATATTGGTTCGACACATATTGCATATAGGTTCGACAAATATTGCATATAGGTTCGACAAATATTGCATATAGATTCGACAAATATTGCATATATATTCAACAAATATTGCATATAATTTTGACAAATATTGCATATAATTTCGACAAATATTGCATATAGGTTCGACAAATATTGCATATAGGTTCGATAAATATTGCATATAGGTTAGACAAATATTGCATATAATTTCGACACATATTGCATATAATTCCGACAAATATTGCATATAATTTTGACAAATTTTGCATATAGGTTCGACAAATATTGGATATAGGTTCGAAAATATTGCATATAGGTTCAGAAAATATTGCATATAATTTCGACATATTGCATATATGTTCGAAAAAATTGCATATAGGTTCGACAAATATTGCATATAGGTTCGACACATATTGCATATAATTTCGACACATATTGCATACCATTTCGACACATAATGCACATAGGTTCGACAAATATTGCATATAGGTTCGACAAATATTGCATATAATTTCGACAAATATTGCATATAATTTAAACAAATATTGCATATAGTTTCGACAAATATTGCATATAGGTTCGACAAATATTGCATATAGGTTGGACAAATATTGCATATAATTTCGACAAATATTGCATATAATTTCGACAAATATTGCATATAATTTTGAGAAATATTGCATATAGGTTCGACAAATATTGCATACAGGTTCAACAAATATTGCATATAATTTCGACATATTGCATGTATGTTCGACAAATTTTGCATATAGGTTCGACAAATATTGCTTTTAGGTGCGACACATATTGCATATAATTTCAACAAATAATGCATATAGTTTCGACAAATATTGCATATAGGTTCGACACATATTGCATATATATTCGACAAATATTGCATATAATTTTGACAAATATTGCATATAATTTCGACAAATATTGCATATAGGTTCTACAAATATTGCATATAATTTCGACAAATATTACATATAGGTTCAACAAATATTGCATATTTGTTCGACAAATATTGCATAAAGGTTCGACAAATATTGCATAAAGGTTCGACAAATATTGCATAAAGGTTCGACAAATATTGCATAAAGGTTCGACAAATATTACATATAGGTTCGACAAATATTGCATATAGGTTCGACAAATATTGCATAAAGGTTCGAAAAATATTGCATACAATTGTTACAAATATTACATATAGGTTCGATAAATAATGCATATAGGTTCGACAAATATTGCATATAGGTGCAACAAATATTGCATATAATTCCGACAAATATTGCATACCATTTTGACAAATATTGCATATAGGTTCGACAAATATTGCATATAGGTTCGACAAATATTGCATATAGGTTCAACAAATATTGCATATAATTTCGACATATTGCATATATGTTCGACAGATTTTGCATACAGGTTTGACAAATATTGCATATAGGTTCGACACATATTGCATATAGGTTCGACAAATATTGCATATAGGTGCGACAAATATTGCATAGAGGTTCGACAAATATTGCATATAGTTTCGACAAATATTGCATATAGGTTCGACAAATATTGCATATAGGTTCGACAAATATTGCATACGGGTCTGACAAATACTGCATATAATTTCGACAAAAATTGCATATAATTTCGACAAATATTGCGTATAGGTTCGACAAATATTGCATATAGGTTCGACAAATATTGCATATAATTTCGAGAAATATTGCATATAGGTTCGACAAATATTGCATATAATTCTGACAAATATTACATATAGGTTAAACAAATATTGCATATTGGTTCAACAAATATTGCATAAAGGTTCGACAAATATTGCATATAATTTCAGCAAATATTGCATATAATTTCGACAAATATTGCATATAGGTTCGACAAATATTGCATATAGGTTCGACAAATATTGCATATAATTTCGACACATATTGCATAAAATTCCGACAAATATTGCATATAATTTTGACAAATATTGCATATAGGTTCGACAAATATTGGATATAGGTTCGAAAATATTGCATATAGGTTCAGCAAATATTGCATAGTATTTCGACATATTGCATATATGTTTGAAAAACTTTGCATATAGGTTCGACAAATATTGCATATAGGTTCGACACATATTGCATATAATTTCGACACATATTGCATACCATTTCGACACATAATGCACATAGGTTAGACAAATATTGCATATAGGTTCGACAAATATTGCATATAATTTCGACAAATATTGCATATAATTTCGACAAATATTGCATATAGTTTCAACAAATATTGCATATAGGTCCGACAAATATTGCATATAGGTTCGACAAATATTGCATATAATTTCGACAATATTGCATATAGGTTCGACAAATATTGCATATAGGTCCGACAAATATTGCATATAGGTTCGACAAATATTGCATATAGGTTCAACAAATATTGCATATAGGTTCGACAAATATTGCATATAATTTCGACAAATATTGCATATAGGTTCAACAAATATTGCATATAGGTTCGACAAATATTGTATAAAGGTTCAACAAATATTGCATATAATTTCGACATATTGCATATAAGTTCGACAAATTTTGCATATAGGTCCGACAAATATTGCATATAGGTCCGACAAATATTGCATATAGGTTCGACAAATATTGCATATAATTTCGACAAATATTGCATATAGGTTCGACAAATATTGCATATAGGTTCCACAAATATTGCATATAATTTCGACAAATATTGCATATAATTTCGACAAATATTGCATATAGGTTCGACAAATAATGCATATAGGTTCGACAAATATTGCATATAGTTTCGACAAATATTGCATATAGGTTCGCCAAATATTGCATATAATTTCGACAAATATTGCATATAGGTTCGACAAATTTTGCATATTTGTTCGACAAATATTGCATATAATTTCAACAAATATTGCATATAATTTCGACAAATATTGCATATCGGTTTGACAAATATTGCATATAGGTTCGACAAATATTGCATATAGGTTCGACAAATATTGCATATAGGTTCGACAAATATTGCATACGGGTTCGACAAATATTGCATATAATTTCGAGAAATATTGCATATAGGTTCGACAAATATTGCATATAATTTCGACAAATATTACATATAGGTTCGACAAATATTGCATAAAGGTTCGACAAATATTGCATATAAGTTCAACAAATATTGAATATAATTTCGACAAATATTGCATATAGGTTCGATAAATATTGCATATAGGTTTGACAAATATTGCATATAATTTCGACAAATATTGCATATAATTCCAGCAAATATTGCATATAATTTTGAGAAATATTGCATATAGGTTCGACAAATATTGCATACAGGTTCAACAAATATTGCATATAGGTTCAACAAATATTGCATATAATTCCGACATATTGCATGTATGTTCGACAAATTTTGCATATAGGTTCGACAAATATTGCTTTTAGGTGCGACACATATTGCATATAATTTCAACAAATAATTCATATAGGTTCGACAAATATTGCATATAGGTTCGACAAATATTGCATATAGTTTCGACAAATATTGCAAATAGGTTCGACAAATATTGCATATAGGTTCGACAAATATTGCATATGGGTTCGACAAATACTGGATATAATTTCGAAAAATATTGCATATAATTTCGACAAATATTGCATATAGGTTCGACAAATATTGCATATGGGTTCGACAAATATTGCATATAGGTTCGACAAATATTGCATATAATTTCGACAAATATTACATATAGGTTCGACAAATATTGCATAAAGGTTCGACAAATATTGCATATAAGTTCAACAAATATTGAATATAATTTCGACAAATATTGCATATAGGTTCGATAAATATTGCATATAGGTTTGACAAATATTGCATATAATTTCGACAAATATTGCATATAATTCCAGCAAATATTGCATATAATTTTGAGAAATATTGCATATAGGTTCGACAAATATTGCATACAGGTTCAACAAATATTGCATATAGGTTCAACAAATATTGCTTATAATTCCGACATATTGCATATATGTTCGACAAATTTTGCATATAGGTGCGACAAATATTGCTTTTAGGTGCGACACATATTGCATATAATTTCAACAAATAATTCATATAGGTTCGACAAATATTGCATATAGGTTCGACAAATATTGCATATAGTTTCGACAAATATTGCAAATAGGTTCGACAAATATTGCATATAGGTTCGACAAATATTGCATATGGGTTCGACAAATACTGGATATAATTTCGACAAATATTGCATATAGGTTCGACAAATATTGCATATAGGTTCGACAAATATTGCATATGGGTTCGACAAATATTGCATATAGGTTCGACAAATATTGCATATAATTTCGACAAATATTACATATAGGTTCGAGAAATATTGCATATAGGTTCGACAAATATTACATATAGGTTCGACAAATATTGCATATGGGTTCGACAAATATTGCATATAATTCCGACAAATATTGCATATAATGTTGACAAATATTGCATATAGGCTCGACAAATATTGCATAAGGTTCGACAAATATTGCATATAGGCTCGACAAATATTGCATATAGGTTCGACATATTGCATATAATTTCGACAAATTTTGCATATAGGTTCGACAGATATTGCATATAGGTTCGACAAATATTGCATATAATTTCGACAAATAGTGCATAAAGGTTCGACAAATATTGCATATAGGTTCGACAAATATTGCATATAATTTCGACAAATATTGCATATAATTTCGACAAATATTGCATATATGTTCGACAAATATTGCATATAGGTTCGACAAATATTGCATATAGGTTCGACAAATATTGCATATCGGTTCGACAAATATTGCATATAATTTCGACAAATATTGCATATAGGTTCGACAAATATTGCATATAGGTTCGACAAATATTGCATATAGGTTCGACAAATATTGCATATAGGTTCGACAAATATTGCATATAGGTTCGACAAATATTGCATATAGGTTCGACCAATATTGCATATAATTTTGACAAATATTGCATATAGGTTCGACAAATATTGCATATAATTTGTACAAATATTGCATATAGGTTCGACAAATATTGCATATAGGTTCGACAAATATTGCATATAGGTTCAACAAATATTGCATATAGGTTCAACAAATATTGCATATAATTTCGACAAATATTGCATATAGGTTCGACAAATTTTGCATATAGGTTCGAAAAATATTGCATATAGGTTCAACAAATATTGCATATAATTTCGACAAATATTGCATATAACTTGGACAAATATTGCATATACTTTCGACAAATATTGCATATACTTTCGACAAATATTACATATAGGTTCAACAAATATTGCATATAGGTTCAACAAATATTGCATATAGGTTCAACAAATATTGCATATAGGTTCGACAAATATTGCATATAATTTCGACAAATAGTGCATATAGGTCCGACAAATATTGCATATAGGTTCGACAAATATTGCATATAGTTTCGACAAATATTGCAAATAGGTTCGACAAATATTGCATATAGGTTCGACAAATATTGCATATGGGTTCGACAAATACTGGATATAATTTCGAAAAATATTGCATATAATTTCGACAAATATTGCATATAGGTTCGACAAATATTGCATATGGGTTCGACAAATATTGCATATAGGTTCGACAAATATTGCATATAATTTCGACAAATATTACATATAGGTTCGACAAATATTGCATATAGGTTCGACAAATATTGCATATGGGTTCGACAAATATTGCATATAATTCCGACAAATATTGCATATAATGTTGACAAATATTGCATATAGGTTCGACAAATATTGCATAAAGGTTCGACAAATATTGCATATAGGCTCGACAAATATTGCATATAGGTTCTACATATTGCATATAATTTCGACAAATTTTGCATATAGGTTCGACAAATATTGCATATAGGTTCGACAGATATTGCATATAATTTCGACAAATAATGCATAAAGGTTCGACAAATATTGCATATAGGTTCGACAAATATTGCATATAATTTCGACAAATATTGCATATAATTTCGACAAATATTGCATATATGTTCGACAAATATTGCATATAGGTTCGACAAATATTGCATATAGGTTCGACAAATATTGCATATCGGTTCGACAAATATTGCATATAATTTCGACAAATATTGCATATAGGTTCGACAAATATTGCATATAGGTTCGACAAATATTGCATATAGGTTCGACAAATATTGCATATAGGTTCGACAAATATTGCATATAGGTTCGACAAATATTGCATATAGGTTCGACAAATATTGCATATAGGTTCGACAAATATTGCATATAGGTTCGACAAATATTGCATATAGGTTCGACCAATATTGCATATAATTTTGACAAATATTGCATATAGGTTCGACAAATATTGCATATAATTTGTACAAATATTGCATATAGGTTCGACAAATATTGCATATAGGTTCGACAAATATTGCATATAGGTTCGACAATTATTGCATATAGGTTCAACAAATATTGCATATAGGTTCAACAAATATTGCATATAATTTCGACAAATATTGCATATAGGTTCGACAAATTTTGCATATAGGTTCGAAAAATATTGCATATAGGTTCAACAAATATTGCATATAATTTCGACAAATATTGCATATAACTTGGACAAATATTGCATATACTTTCGACAAATATTGCATATACTTTCGACAAATATTACATATAGGTTCAACAAATATTGCATATAGGTTCAACAAATATTGCATATAGGTTCAACAAATATTGCATATAGGTTCGACAAATATTGCATATAATTTCGACAAATAGTGCATATAGGTCCGACAAATATTGCATATAGGTTCGACAAATATTGCATATAGTTTCGACAAATATTGCAAATAGGTTCGACAAATATTGCATATAGGTTCGACAAATATTGCATATAGGTTCGACAAATATTGCATATGGGTTCGACAAATACTGGATATAATTTCGAAAAATATTGCATATAATTTCGACAAATATTGCATATAGGTTCGACAAATATTGCATATGGGTTCGACAAATATTGCATATAGGTTCGACAAATATTGCATATAATTTCGACAAATATTACATATAGGTTCGACAAATATTGCATATAGGTTCGACAAATATTGCATATGGGTTCGACAAATATTGCATATAATTCCGACAAATATTGCATATAATGTTGACAAATATTGCATATAGGTTCGACAAATATTGCATAAAGGTTCGACAAATATTGCATATAGGCTCGACAAATATTGCATATAGGTTCGACATATTGCATATAATTTCGACAAATTTTGCATATAGGTTCGACAAATATTGCATATAGGTTCGACAAATATTGCATATAATTTCGACAAATAATGCATAAAGGTTCGACAAATATTGCATATAGGTTCGACAAATATTGCATATAATTTCGACAAATATTGCATATAATTTCGACAAATATTGCATATATGTTCGACAAATATTGCATATAGGTTCGACAAATATTGCATATAGGTTCGACAAATATTGCATATAGGTTCGACAAATATTGCATATCGGTTCGACAAATATTGCATATAATTTCGACAAATATGGCATATAGGTTCGACAAATATTGCATATAGGTTCGACCAATATTGCATATAATTTTGACAAATATTGCATATAGGTTTGACAAATATTGCATATAATTTGTACAAATATTGCATATAGGTTCGACAAATATTGCATATAGGGTCGACAAATACTGCATATAGGTTCGACAATTATTGCATATAGGTTCAACAAATATTGCATATAGGTTCAACAAATATTGCATATAATTTCGACAAATATTGCATATAGGGTCGACAAATTTTGCATATAGGTTCGAAAAATATTGCATATAGGTTCAACAAATATTGCATATAATTTCGACAAATATTGCATATAACTTGGACAAATATTGCATATACTTTCGACAAATATTGCATATACTTTCGACAAATATTACATATAGGTTCGACAAATAGTGCATATAGGTCCGACAAATATTGCATATAGGTTCAACAAATATTGCATATAGTTTCGACAAATATTGCAAATAGGTTCGACAAATATTGCATATAGGTTCGACAAATATTGCATATGGGTTCGACAAATACTGGATATAATTTCGAAAAATATTGCATATAATTTCGACAAATATTGCATATAGGTTCGACAAATATTGCATATGGGTTCGACAAATATTGCATATAGGTTCGACAAATATTGCATATAATTTCGACAAATATTACATATAGGTTCGACAAATATTGCATATAGGTTCGACAAATATTGCATATGGGTTCGACAAATATTGTATATAATTCCGACAAATATTGCATATAATGTTGACAAATATTGCATATAGGTTCGACAAATATTGCATAAAGGTTCGACAAATATTGCATATAGGCTCGACAAATATTGCATATAGGTTCGACATATTGCATATAATTTCGACAAATTTTGCATATAGGTTCGACAAATATTGCATATAGGTTCGCCAAATATTGCATATAATTTCGACAAATAATGCATAAAGGTTCGACAAATATTGCATATAGGTTCGACAAATATTGCATATAATTTCGACAAATATTGCATATAATTTCGACAAATATTGCATATATGTTCGACAAATATTGCATATAGGTTCGACAAATATTGCATATAGGTTCGACAAATATTGCATATCGGTTCGACAAATATTGCATATAATTTCGACAAATATTGCATATAGGTTCGACAAATATTGCATATAGGTTCGACAAATATTGCATATAGGTTCGAAAAATATTGCATATAAATTCGACAAATATTGCATATAGGTTCGACAAATATTGCATATAGGATCGACAAATATTGCATATAGGTTCGACCAATATTGCATATAGGTTCGACCAATATTGCATATAATTTTGACAAATATTGCATATAGGTTCGACAAATATTGCATATAATTTGTACAAATATTGCATATAGGTTCGACAAATATTGCATATAGGTTCGACAAATATTGCATATAGGTTCGACAAATATAGCATATAGGTTCAACAAATATTGCATATAATTTCGACAAATATTGCATATAGGTTCGACAAATTTTGCATATAGGTTCGAAAAATATTGCATATAGGTTCAACAAATATTGCATATAATTTCGACAAATATTGCATATAACTTGGACAAATATTGCATATACTTTCGACAAATATTGCATATACTTTCGACAAATATTACATATAGGTTCAACAAATATTGCATATAGGTTCAACAAATATTGCATATAGGTTCAACAAATATTGCATATAGGTTCGACAAATATTGCATATAATTTCGACAAATAGTGCATATAGGTCCGACAAATATTGCATATAGGTTCGACAAATATTGCATATAGTCTCGACAAATATTGCATGTAATTCCAACAAATATTGCATATAGGTTCGACAAATTTTGCATATAGGTTCGACAAATATTGCATATAGGTTCGACAAATATTGCATATAGGTTCGACAAATATTGCATATGGGTTCGACAAATATTGCATATAATTTCGACAAATATTGCATATAGGTTCGACAAATATTGCATATAGGTTCAACAAATATTGCATATAATTTCGACAAATATTGCATATAGGTTCGACAAATATTTCATATACGTTCGACAAATATTGCATATAGGTTCGACAAATATTGCATATAATTTGTACAAATATTGCATATAGGTTCGACAAATATTGCATATAGGTTCGAAAAATATTGCATATAGGTTCGACAATTATTGCATATAGGTTCAACAAATATTGCATATAGGTTCGACAAATATTGCATATAATTTCGACAAATATTGCATATAGGTTCGACAAATTTTGTATATAGGTTCGAAAAATATTGCATATAGGTTCAACAAATATTGCATATAATTTCGACAAATATTGCATATAACTTGGACAAATATTGCATACACTTTCGACAAATATTGCATATACTTTCGACAAATATTACATATAGGTTCAACAAATATTGCATATAGGTTCAACAAATATTGCATATAGGTTCAACAAATATTGCATATAGGTTCGACAAATATTGCATATAATTTCGACAAATAGTGCATATAGGTCTGACAAATATTGCATATAGGTTCGACAAATATTGCATATAGTTTCGACAAATATTGCATGTAATTCCAACAAATATTGCATATAGGTTCGACAAATTTTGCATATAGGTTCGACAAATATTGCATATAGGTTCGACAAATATTGCATATAATTTCGACAAATATTGCATATGGGTTCGACAAATATTGCATATAATTTCGACAAATATTGCATATAGGTTCGACAAATATTGCATATAGGTTCGACAAATATTGCATATAATTTCGACAAATATTGCATATAGGTTCGACAAATATTTCATATACGTTCGACAAATATTGCATATAGGTTCGACAAATATTGCATATAATTTGTACAAATATTGCATATAGGTTCGACAAATATTGCATATAGGTTCGACAAATATTGCATATAGGTTCGACAATTATTGCATATAGGTTCAACAAATATTGCATATAGGTTCGACAAATATTGCATATAATTTCGACAAATATTGCATATAGGTTCGACAAATTTTGCATATAGGTTCGAAAAATATTGCATATAGGTTCAACAAATATTGCATATAATTTCGACAAATATTGCATATAACTTGGACAAATATTGCATACACTTTCGACAAATATTGCATATACTTTCGACAAATATTACATATAGGTTCAACAAATATTGCATATAGGTTCAACAAATATTGCATATAGGTTCAACAAATATTGCATATAGGTTCGACAAATATTGCATATAATTTCGACAAATAGTGCATATAGGTCCGACAAATATTGCATATAGGTTCGACAAATATTGCATATAGTTTCGACAAATATTGCAAATAGATTCGACAAATATTGCATATAGGTTCGACAAATATTGCATATGGGTTCGACAAATACTGGATATAATTTCGAAAAATATTGCATATAATTTCGACAAATATTGCATATAGGTTCGACAAATATTGCATATGGGTTCGACAAATATTGCATATAGGTTCGACAAATATTGCATATAATTTCGACAAATATTACATATAGGTTCGACAAATATTGCATATAGGTTCGACAAATATTGCATATGGGTTCGACAAATATTGCATATAATTCCGACAAATATTGCATATAATGTTGACAAATATTGCATATAGGTTCGACAAATATTGCATAAAGGTTCGACAAATATTGCATATAGGCTCGACAAATATTGCATATAGGTTCGACATATTGCATATAATTTCGACAAATTTTGCATATAGGTTCGACAAATATTGCATATAGGTTCGACAAATATTGCATATAATTTCGACAAATAATGCATAAAGGTTCGACAAATATTGCATATAGGTTCGACAAATATTGCATATAATTTCGACAAATATTGCATATAATTTCGACAAATATCGCATATATGTTCGACAAATATTGCATATAGGTTCGACAAATATTGCATATAGGTTCGACAAATATTGCATATCGGTTCGACAAATATTGCATATAATTTCGACAAATATTGCATATAGGTTCGACAAATATTGCATATAATTTGTACAAATATTGCATATAGGTTCGACAAATATTGCATATAGGTTCGACAAATATTGCATATAGGTTCGACAAATATTGCATATAGGTTCGACAAATATTGCATATAGGTTCGACCAATATTGCATATAATTTTGACAAATATTGCATATAGGTTCGACAAATATTGCATATAATTTGTACAAATATTGCATATAGGTTCGACAAATATTGCATATAGGTTCGACAAATATTGCATATAGGTTCGACAATTATTGCATATAGGTTCAACAAATATTGCATATAGGTTCAACAAATATTGCATATAATTTCGACAAATATTGCATATAGGTTCGACAAATATTGCATATAGGTTCGACAAATATTGCATATAGGTTCGACAATTATTGCATATAGGTTCAACAAATATTGCATATAGGTTCAACAAATATTGCATATAATTTCGACAAATATTGCATATAGGTTCGACAAATTTTGCATATAGGTTCGAAAAATATTGCATATAGGTTCAACAAATATTGCATATAATTTCGACAAATATTGCATATAACTTGGACAAATATTGCATATACTTTCGACAAATATTGCATATACTTTCGACAAATATTACATATAGGTTCAACAAATATTGCATATAGGTTCAACAAATATTGCATATAGGTTCAACAAATATTGCATATAGGTTCGACAAATATTGCATATAATTTCGACAAATAGTGCATATAGGTCCGACAAATTTTGCATATAGGTTCGAAAAATATTGCATATAGGTTCAACAAATATTGCATATAATTTCGACAAATATTGCATATAACTTGGACAAATATTGCATATACTTTCGACAAATATTGCATATACTTTCGACAAATATTACATATAGGTTCAACAAATATTGCATATAGGTTCAACAAATATTGCATATAGGTTCAACAAATATTGCATATAGGTTCGACAAATATTGCATATAATTTCGACAAATAGTGCATATAGGTCCGACAAATATTGCATATAGGTTCGACAAATATTGCATATAGTTTCGACAAATATTGCAAATAGGTTCGACAAATATTGCATATAGGTTCGACAAATATTGCATATGGGTTCGACAAATACTGGATATAATTTCGAAAAATATTGCATATAATTTCGACAAATATTGCATATAGGTTCGACAAATATTGCATAAAGGTTCGACAAATATTGCATATAGGCTCGACAAATATTGCATATAGGTTCGACATATTGCATATAATTTCGACAAATTTTGCATATAGGTTCGACAAATATTGCATATAGGTTCGACAAATATTGCATATAATTTCGACAAATAATGCATAAAGGTTCGACAAATATTGCATATAGGTTCGACAAATATTGCATATAATTTCGACAAATATTGCATATAATTTCGACAAATATTGGATATATGTTCGACAAATATTGCATATAGGTTCGACAAATATTGCATATAGGTTCGACAAATATTGCATATCGGTTCGACAAATATTGCATATAATTTCGACAAATATTGCATATAGGTTCGACAAATATTGCATATAGGTTCGACAAATATTGCATATAGGTTCGAAAAATATTGCATATAGGTTCGACAAATATTGCATATAGGTTCGACAAATATTGCATATAGGTTCGACAAATATTGCATATAGGTTCGACCAATATTGCATATAATTTTGACAAATATTGCATATAGGTTCGACAAATATTGCATATAATTTGTACAAATATTGCATATAGGTTCGACAAATATTGCATATAGGGTCGACAAATATTGCATATAGGTTCGACAATTATTGCATATAGGTTCAACAAATATTGCATATAGGTTCAACAAATATTGCATATAATTTCGACAAATATTGCATATAGGGTCGACAAATTTTGCATATAGGTTCGAAAAATATTGCATATAGGTTCAACAAATATTGCATATAATTTCGACAAATATTGCATATAACTTGGACAAATATTGCATATACTTTCGACAAATATTGCATATACTTTCGACAAATATTACATATAGGTTCGACAAATAGTGCATATAGGTCCGACAAATATTGCATATAGGTTCAACAAATATTGCATATAGTTTCGACAAATATTGCAAATAGGTTCGACAAATATTGCATATAGGTTCGACAAATATTGCATATGGGTTCGACAAATACTGGATATAATTTCGAAAAATATTGCATATAATTTCGACAAATATTGCATATAGGTTCGACAAATATTGCATATGGGTTCGACAAATATTGCATATAGGTTCGACAAATATTGCATATAATTTCGACAAATATTACATATAGGTTCGACAAATATTGCATATAGGTTCAACAAATATTGCATATGGGTTCGACAAATATTGCATATAATTCCGACAAATATTGCATATAATGTTGACAAATATTGCATATAGGTTCGACAAATATTGCATAAAGGTTCGACAAATATTGCATATAGGCTCGACAAATATTGCATATAGGTTCGACATATTGCATATAATTTCGACAAATTTTGCATATAGGTTCGACAAATATTGCATATAGGTTCGACAAATATTGCATATAATTTCGACAAATAATGCATAAAGGTTCGACAAATATTGCATATAGGTTCGACAAATATTGCATATAATTTCGACAAATATTGCATATAATTTCGACAAATATTGCATATATGTTCGACAAATATTGCATATAGGTTCGACAAATATTGCATATAGGTTCGACAAATATTGCATATCGGTTCGACAAATATTGCATATAATTTCGACAAATATTGCATATAGGTTCGACAAATATTGCATATAGGTTCGACAAATATTGCATATAGGTTCAAAAAATATTGCATATAGGTTCGACAAATATTGCATATAGGTTCGACAAATATTGCATATAGGTTCGACAAATATTGCATATAGGTTCGACCAATATTGCATATAGGTTCGACCAATATTGCATATAATTTTGACAAATATTGCATATAGGTTCGACAAATATTGCATATAATTTGTACAAATATTGCATATAGGTTCGACAAATATTGCATATAGGTTCGACAAATATTGCATATAGGTTCGACAATTATTGCATATAGGTTCAACAAATATAGCATATAGGTTCAACAAATATTGCATATAATTTCGACAAATATTGCATATAGGTTCGACAAATTTTGCATATAGGTTCGAAAAATATTGCATATAACTTGGACAAATATTGCATATACTTTCGACAAATATTGCATATACTTTCGACAAATATTGCATATAGGTTCAACAAATATTGCATATAGGTTCAACAAATATTGCATATAGGTTCAACAAATATTGCATATAGGTTCGACAAATATTGCATATAATTTCGACAAATAGTGCATATAGGTCCGACAAATATTGCATATAGGTTCGACAAATATTGCATATAGTTTCGACAAATATTGCATGTAATTCCAACAAATATTGCATATAGGTTCGACAAATTTTGCATATAGGTTCGACAAATATTGCATATAGGTTCGACAAATATTGCATATAGGTTCGACAAATATTGCATATGGGTTCGACAAATATTGCATATAATTTCGACAAATATTGCATATAGGTTCGACAAATATTGCATATAGGTTCAACAAATATTGCATATAATTTCGACAAATATTGCATATAGGTTCGACAAATATTTCATATACGTTCGACAAATATTGCATATAGGTTCGACAAATATTGCATATAATTTGTACAAATATTGCATATAGGTTCGACAAATATTGCATATAGGTTCGACAAATATTGCATATAGGTTCGACAATTATTGCATATAGGTTCAACAAATATTGCATATAGGTTCGACAAATATTGCATATAATTTCGACAAATATTGCATATAGGTTCGACAAATTTTGCATATAGGTTCGAAAAATATTGCATATAGGTTCAACAAATATTGCATATAATTTCGACAAATATTGCATATAACTTGGACAAATATTGCATACACTTTCGACAAATATTGCATATACTTTCGACAAATATTACATATAGGTTCAACAAATATTGCATATAGGTTCAACAAATATTGCATATAGGTTCAACAAATATTGCATATAGGTTCGACAAATATTGCATATAATTTAGACAAATAGTGCATATAGGTCCGACAAATATTGCATATAGGTTCGACAAATATTGCATATAGTTTCGACAAATATTGCATGTAATTCCAACAAATATTGCATATAGGTTCGACAAATTTTGCATATAGGTTCGACAAATATTGCATATAGGTTCGACAAATATTGGATATAATTTCGACAAATATTGCATATGGGTTCGACAAATATTGCATATAATTTCGACAAATATTGCATATAGGTTCGACAAATATTGCATATAGGTTCGACAAATATTGCATATAATTTCGACAAATATTGCATATAGGTTCGACAAATATTTCATATACGTTCGACAAATATTGCATATAGGTTCGACAAATATTGCATATAATTTGTACAAATATTGCATATAGGTTCGACAAATATTGCATATAGGTTCGACAAATATTGCATATAGGTTCGACAATTATTGCATATAGGGTCAACAAATATTGCATATAGGTTCGACAAATATTGCATATAATTTCGACAAATATTGCATATAGGTTCGACAAATTTTGCATATAGGTTCGAAAAATATTGCATATAGGTTCAACAAATATTGCATATAATTTCGACAAATATTGCATATAACTTGGACAAATATTGCATACACTTTCGACAAATATTGCATATACTTTCGACAAATATTACATATAGGTTCAACAAATATTGCATATAGGTTCAACAAATATTGCATATAGGTTCGACAAATATTGCATATAATTTCGACAAATAGTGCATATAGGTCCGACAAATATTGCATATAGGTTCAACAAATATTGCATATAGTTTCGACAAATATTGCAAATAGGTTCGACAAATATTGCATATAGGTTCGACAAATATTGCATATGGGTTCGACAAATACTGGATATAATTTCGAAAAATATTGCATATAATTTCGACAAATATTGCATATAGGTTCGACAAATATTGCATATGGGTTCGACAAATATTGCATATAGGTTCGACAAATATTGCATATAATTTCGACAAATATTACATATAGGTTCGACAAATATTGCATATAGGTTCAACAAATATTGCATATGGGTTCGACAAATATTGCATATAATTCCGACAAATATTGCATATAATGTTGACAAATATTGCATATAGGTTCGACAAATATTGCATAAAGGTTCGACAAATATTGCATATAGGCTCGACAAATATTGCATATAGGTTCGACATATTGCATATAATTTCGACAAATTTTGCATATAGGTTCGACAAATATTGCATATAGGTTCGACAAATATTGCATATAATTTCGACAAATAATGCATAAAGGTTCGACAAATATTGCATATAGGTTCGACAAATATTGCATATAATTTCGACAAATATTGCATATAATTTCGACAAATATTGCATATATGTTCGACAAATATTGCATATAGGTTCGACAAATATTGCATATAGGTTCGACAAATATTGCATATCGGTTCGACAAATATTGCATATAATTTCGACAAATATTGCATATAGGTTCGACAAATATTGCATATAGGTTCGACAAATATTGCATATAGGTTCGAAAAATATTGCATATAGGTTCGACAAATATTGCATATAGGTTCGACAAATATTGCATATAGGTTCGACAAATATTGCATATAGGTTCGACCAATATTGCATATAGGTTCGACCAATATTGCATATAATTTTGACAAATATTGCATATAGGTTCGACAAATATTGCATATAATTTGTACAAATATTGCATATAGGTTCGACAAATATTGCATATAGGTTCGACAAATATTGCATATAGGTTCGACAATTATTGCATATAGGTTCAACAAATATAGCATATAGGTTCAACAAATATTGCATGTAATTTCGACAAATATTGCATATAGGTTCGACAAATTTTGCATATAGGTTCGAAAAATATTGCATATAACTTGGACAAATATTGCATATACTTTCGACAAATATTGCATATACTTTCGACAAATATTGCATATAGGTTCAACAAATATTGCATATAGGTTCAACAAATATTGCATATAGGTTCAACAAATATTGCATATAGGTTCGACAAATATTGCATATAATTTCGACAAATAGTGCATATAGGTCCGACAAATATTGCATATAGGTTCGACAAATATTGCATATAGTTTCGACAAATATTGCATGTAATTCCAACAAATATTGCATATAGGTTCGACAAATTTTGCATATAGGTTCGACAAATATTGCATATAGGTTCGACAAATATTGCATATAGGTTCGACAAATATTGCATATGGGTTCGACAAATATTGCATATAATTTCGACAAATATTGCATATAGGTTCGACAAATATTGCATATAGGTTCAACAAATATTGCATATAATTTCGACAAATATTGCATATAGGTTCGACAAATATTTCATATACGTTCGACAAATATTGCATATAGGTTCGACAAATATTGCATATAATTTGTACAAATATTGCATATAGGTTCGACAAATATTGCATATAGGTTCGACAAATATTGCATATAGGTTCGACAATTATTGCATATAGGTTCAACAAATATTGCATATAGGTTCGACAAATATTGCATATAATTTCGACAAATATTGCATATAGGTTCGACAAATTTTGCATATAGGTTCGAAAAATATTGCATATAGGTTCAACAAATATTGCATATAATTTCGACAAATATTGCATATAACTTGGACAAATATTGCATACACTTTCGACAAATATTGCATATACTTTCGACAAATATTACATATAGGTTCAACAAATATTGCATATAGGTTCAACAAATATTGCATATAGGTTCAACAAATATTGCATATAGGTTCGACAAATATTGCATATAATTTCGACAAATAGTGCATATAGGTCCGACAAATATTGCATATAGGTTCGACAAATATTGCATATAGTTTCGACAAATATTGCATGTAATTCCAACAAATATTGCATATAGGTTCGACAAATTTTGCATATAGGTTCGACAAATATTGCATATAGGTTCGACAAATATTGGATATAATTTCGACAAATATTGCATATGGGTTCGACAAATATTGCATATAATTTCGACAAATATTGCATATAGGTTCGACAAATATTGCATATAGGTTCGACAAATATTGCATATAATTTCGACAAATATTGCATATAGGTTCGACAAATATTTCATATACGTTCGACAAATATTGCATATAGGTTCGACAAATATTGCATATAATTTGTACAAATATTGCATATAGGTTCGACAAATATTGCATATAGGTTCGACAAATATTGCATATAGGTTCGACAATTATTGCATATAGGGTCAACAAATATTGCATATAGGTTCGACAAATATTGCATATAATTTCGACAAATATTGCATATAGGTTCGACAAATTTTGCATATAGGTTCGAAAAATATTGCATATAGGTTCAACAAATATTGCATATAATTTCGACAAATATTGCATATAACTTGGACAAATATTGCATACACTTTCGACAAATATTGCATATACTTTCGACAAATATTACATATAGGTTCAACAAATATTGCATATAGGTTCAACAAATATTGCATATAGGTTCGACAAATATTGCATATAATTTCGACAAATAGTGCATATAGGTCCGACAAATATTGCATATAGGTTCGACAAATATTGCATATAGTTTCGACAAATATTGCAAATAGGTTCGACAAACATTGCATATAGGTTCGACAAATATTGCATTATGGGTTCGACAAATACTGGATATAATTTCGAAAAATATTGCATATAATTTCGACAAATATTGCATATAGGTTCGACAAATATTGCATATGGGTTCGACAAATATTGCATATAGGTTCGACAAATATTGCATATAATTTCGACAAATATTACATATAGGTTCGACAAATATTGCATATAGGTTCGACAAATATTGCATAAAGGTTCGACAAATATTGCATATAGGCTCGACAAATATTGCATATAGGTTCGACATATTGCATATAATTTCGACAAATTTTGCATATAGGTTCGACAAATATTGCATATAGGTTCGACAAATATTGCATATAATTTCGACAAATAATGCATAAAGGTTCGACAAATATTGTATATAGGTTTCGACAAATATTGCATATAATTTCGACAAATATTGCATATAATTTCGACAAATATTGCATACATGTTCGACAAATATTGCATATAGGTTCGACAAATATTGCATATAGGTTCGACAAATATTGCATATCGGTTCGACAAATATTGCATATAATTTCGACAAATATTGCATATAGGTTCGACAAATATTGCATATAGGTTCGACAAATATTGCATATAGGTTCGAAAAATATTGCATATAGGTTCGACAAATATTGCATATAGGTTGGACAAATATTGCATATAGGTTCGACAAATATTGCATATAGGTTCGACCAATATTGCATATAATTTTGACAAATATTGCATATAGGTTCGACAAATATTGCATATAATTTGTACAAATATTGCATATAGGTTCGACAAATATTGCATATAGGTTCGACAAATATTGCATATAGGTTCGACAATTATTGCATATAGGTTCAACAAATATTGCATATAGGTTCAACAAATATTGCATATAATTTCGACAAATATTGCATATAGGTTCGACAAATTTTGCATATAGGTTCGACAAATTTTGCATATAGGTTCAACAAATATTGCATATAATTTCGACAAATATTGCATATAACTTGGACAAATATTGCATATACTTTCGACAAATATTGCATATACTTTCGACAAATATTACATATAGGTTCAACAAATATTGCATATAGGTTCAACAAATATTGCATATAGGTTCAACAAATATTGCATATAGGTTCGACAAATATTGCATATAATTCTGACAAATAGTGCATATAGGTCCGACAAATATTGCATATAGGTTCAACAAATATTGCATATAGTTTCGACAAATATTGCAAATAGGTTCGACAAATATTGCATATAGGTTCGACAAATATTGCATATGGGTTCGACAAATACTGGATATAATTTCGAAAAATATTGCATATAATTTCGACAAATATTGCATATAGGTTCGACAAATATTGCATATGGGTTCGACAAATATTGCATATAGGTTCGACAAATATTGCATATAATTTCGACAAATATTACATATAGGTTCGACAAATATTGCATATAGGTTCGACAAATATTGCATATGGGTTCGACAAATATTGCATATAATTCCGACAAATATTGCATATAATGTTGACAAATATTGCATATAGGTTCGACAAATATTGCATAAAGGTTCGACAAATATTGCATATAGGCTCGACAAATATTGCATATAGGTTCGACATATTGCATATAATTTCGACAAATTTTGCATATAGGTTCGACAAATATTGCATATAGGTTCGACAAATATTGCATATAATTTCGACAAATAATGCATAAAGGTTCGACAAATATTGCATATAGGTTCGACAAATATTGCATATAATTTCGACAAATATTGCATATAATTTCGACAAATATTGCATATATGTTCGACAAATATTGCATATAGGTTCAACAAATATTGCATATAGGTTCGACAAATATTGCATATCGGTTCGACAAATATTGCATATAATTTCGACAAATATTGCATATAGGTTCGACAAATATTGCATATAGGTTCGACAAATATTGCATATAGGTTCGAAAAATATTGCATATAGGTTCGACAAATATTGCATATAGGTTCGACAAATATTGCATATAGGTTCGACAAATATTGCATATAGGTTCGACAAATATTGCATATAGGTTCGACCAATATTGCATATAATTTTGACAAATATTGCATATAGGTTCGACAAATATTGCATATAATTTGTACAAATATTGCATATAGGTTCGACAAATATTGCATATAGGTTCGACAAATATTGCATATAGGTTCGACAATTATTGCATATAGGTTCAACAAATATAGCATATAGGTTCAACAAATATTGCATATAATTTCGACAAATATTGCATATAGGTTCGACAAATTTTGCATATAGGTTCGAAAAATATTGCATATAGGTTCAACAAATATTGCATATAATTTCGACAAATATTGCATATAACTTGGACAAATATTGCATATACTTTCGACAAATATTGCATATACTTTCGACAAATATTACATATAGGTTCAACAAATATTGCATATAGGTTCAACAAATATTGCATATAGGTTCAACAAATATTGCATATAGGTTCGACAAATATTGCATATAATTTCGACAAATAGTGCATATAGGTCCGACAAATATTGCATATAGGTTCGACAAATATTGCATATAGTTTCGACAAATATTGCATATAATTTCAACAAATATTGCATATAGGTTCGACAAATTTTTTCATATAGGTTCGACAAATATTGCATATAGGTTCGACAAATATTGCATATAGGTTCGACAAATATTGCATATGGGTTCGACAAATATTGCATATAGGTTCGACAAATATTGCATATAGGTTCGACAAATATTGCATATAGGTTCGACAAATATTGTATATAATTTCGACAAATATTGCATATAGGTTCGACAAATATTTCATATACGTTCGACAAATATTGCATATAGGTTTGACAAATATTGCATATAATTTCGACAAATATTACATATAGGTTCGACAAATATTGCATATACGTTCGACAAATATTGCATAAAGGTTCGACAAATATTGCATATAATTTCAGCAAATATTGCATATAATTTCGACAAATATTGCATATAGGTTCGATAAATATTGCATATAGGTTCGACAAATATTGCATATAATTTCGACAAATATTGCATATAATTCCGACAAATATTGCATATAATTTTGACAAATATTGCATATAGGTTCAACAAATATTGCATATAGGTTCGACAAATATTGCATATAGGTTCAACAAATATTCCATATTGGTTTGACAAATATTGCATATAGGTTCGACAAATATTGCATATAGGTTCGACAAATATTGCATATAGGTTCGACAAATTTTGCATATACGTTCGACAAATATTGCATATAATTTCGACAAATATTGCATATAGGTTCGACAAATATTGCATATAGGTTCGACAAATTTAAGCCACCATAAATCATAAAACTTTGTTATTACTAATTTATTTTAAAATTTATAATTTATAACTTAATAACTATTATCATTATAGTTTTATTATTATTATTATTATTATTATTATTATTATTATTAATAAAAAAAAATAGAAAATTGTGATAAAATATCAAATAAAATTTGATATTTTACCATTATTTTCTAATTTAATTTTGAATTTATATGTTATTATTTTTATTAATATTAGTTCTATAAATATTATAGTCACTATTATAAATAATATTATTATTTAATTACTCCCAAAAAGACTCATGTTATTACTAATATTGATTTTATTAATATTACTATATTTAAAACATTATATAAAAAATAACTATTTATTTTTATTTATTTATTGCTATC
Source organism: Euprymna scolopes (assembly GCF_053919585.1). Classification (NCBI taxonomy): domain Eukaryota; kingdom Metazoa; phylum Mollusca; class Cephalopoda; order Sepiida; family Sepiolidae; genus Euprymna; species Euprymna scolopes. Next base: position 60,681,238 of record NC_136509.1, read on the forward strand.
GACAGTTGGGGACGAAGCCTTGCAGAAAATGAAAGGCTACATAATAGATTAACATCAAAGCATCTATGAACACATACCCGCATACAAATTGCACACACACACATGTACCCACATTTTTCTTCATGGAATTACTACTAATGTGAGGGAATACATACGACTAATAAAATTGAATAATGCATATTGCATGTAGAACCCCTCCCCCCCCGGCCCACCAACAATAGAATTTTTTTCTCTTTTTTCCTTTTTCTTCCTTTTAATGAATAACATTATTTTAATGAACTTCCGTAATGGGGGTGGGGGGCACTTCTTACCACAAAATAGGAAAAAAGGATTACAATTCAGTCTATGTACTGCCGAAGCATGTACTCTCCTGCCCGATCTCGAATTGCTCAGCACCGAGAAATTAAGCTCATTTTGTAGTTTCCAGCTTCACACGCACACAAGATTATGCGAGAACGCACGTAATAAAATCTTTGTTTTTCCTTTTCTCGGCCTGAACTCACTCGCTGAGCACCCACGGTAAGACTTCTGTTTTTCTTAGCTTCTGACCACACGCCCCCCCTGATCTCAAGATCATATTTCGTAGTCTCTCATCCACTGTGGCGGTCGCCTCTCTCTACTTGGCCTCTGAGGTGTCTCGTCCTCCTCCTGTTGCTGTACATTCCCCTCCATTGCTTCGCCTTCCACTGGTCTGATGTCGAGAATATGCCTCGGTACTCCGTCCACCACAATGTTGTTTCTGGTGTTCCTCCCAGTCACGCGACCTCTACTCCATTGTGTGGTCCAGCGCGCCCCCGGTGGCTTCACCCATACCTCATCCCCGAGTTTAATGGTTCCTGTGGCCTCTGCCTCTCTGCCTGCCGGCTCAACCCTGGGATGTCTCCAGGAATATGCGAACGTTGACAGTTGCAGAACCGTCTCTGGCACTTGTCCCAATCTAGGCGACATATTATACCAGTAAACGGCTTGCTCAGGTGAGGTACCTCCTCTCTCCACAACTGCTTTTATGGTGCGGTGGTTTCTCTCTACGATCCCTTTGCCACTGGCAGCTTTGAAAAATTGTTGGATATTCCACCTCCTCATTACTTCCGTCACTGCTACTGACTTGAATACGGTCCCGTTGTCGGTTAACAACTCTTCCACGGGACCTCGCTCCAAAAACACCTCATAGAGGATTGCCGCTATTTCATTGCCTGTTCCTCCACGTAGCTTCTTCCATAGGGACAAATCGCCCGGACCCGCAGTCAATCATGGTCAGGTAAAGTCCACCCCTATAATGGGTGATATCGCATGCCAGTCTCTATCAGGTCCCACTCACCCCCAATTGACCAGTTTCATGCATGCTTGGAGTAGGATCAATCGACTGACATCTGTCGTATGTCCTGACCACTTGCCTCACTTGCTCCTTGGTGACACTCGGGTCGACTTTCTTCATCAAGTACCACGTCCTCTCTACCTCCATATGATGCAGATTGTGCAGCTCTCACACGCCAACATCATCTAGATCCGATGCAGCAACAACATTTTTCTTTGGCTAAAGCCAACTCTTCTTCACTCTCGTGAGAGTATTTGCTCGGTTCTTCTCAGAAGCCACCATGTCTACGTGAAGCTTCAAACAAAACTCCTGCAACAGCTCAGCTAGCATCCCAAGCCTGCGCTTCATGAACATCTCTGCTACCCCTTTCGTTCTTATCCTTTTTTCACTTCAAATGAGGGACTTTAGCCAAGCAAACACAGTGGCAGAGTCTGTTTTGATGCAGCTGTCACGCAGTCCCAATTTCAAGGCCAGATTGACACCTTTGATTACTGCATCTAATCCCGCTTACATCATTCTTCTTCCTTAACCAGGCCGCATCTTCTGCAACCACTCCTCTAACTTCCAAAACGACCCCTGTTGCAATGCTGCTTGCATCACACCACACGACTCCATCCAATGTTCGTGGTACGTTCCAGGTTCCTCGGACTGGGTCTTGCCGTTCTGCTTCTTTCAGGAGCTCTTCCATCATGCCGACCGCACTTCCGCCCACTTTATCATCCCATCTTCTTCCTTCAGCATGCCTCTTTATGTAGCTCCATGCTGGTCTAAGCCAGTCAGCAATGGGGTAATGTCCGATCAACTTCCCGCATATGGAAAAAAGTTCCCATTTGTTGAGATCTTGCTTCAGTTGTGGGATCTTGTTCCCCCTTCGAAACTCTAGGCTGCCCGACGCACCTCGTTTCAGCCTTAGTCCCAAAGCAGCCCCTCCATCTAATTTTTCTGGTGCTTTGGCGGCCAACCCAAACCATTTCAAATCAGTCACCACCTCCTTGGCAGTTACCAGAATCTCATTCACAAGAATGTCGTCTATGTATGAACTCACTGCCCCATCTCCTTTTCCCATTGTCTCCAGAATCTTCCTGAGGATAGTTGACATGATCTTGGGTGCTGAATTCAACCCGAACCCGAACCCCACTCGCGTAAGGTAGTAAGTTTTGCCTTTGTACCTGACTAACTGGTATTTCCAGAGCTTCTTGGCGATGTGGAGTTGCAAATAGGCAGATTTTAGATCTACCAACATAGACGCACCATTCATCTGCCTCCATTCTCTAATGGTCTCACTGCACACATCTACGGTGTCACCTTCAGTATGACACTCAACATATTGGTTCAGCTCTTGGAAATCCAGGACCGGTCTTACTTTCACTTTAGTTAGTTTCAGAATGGCCATCAACGGCAAAATGCCCGACTCAACGTCATCCGTCCAAGGCAGCAGTACACCCTCCTCAATCCATCGGTCCACTTCTTGTTCAAATTCCTTTCTCGCCCCTCCTCTAAGCGAATTAGTGTAGCACGCCACCCTGTTTGTCAGCGATGGCGCTTGATGTTTCCATGCCCACTCCACCGTCCACTGCTCTCCGTCGAATTTGGCTCGGAAGTCCTGATCTTTGATCGACATTTTTCTTTCCTACCCGGCCTTGTGGGTCCCTCTGGAAGCTTGCTCTGTCACTGCGTACTCAGCTAGTCCGAACCTCACGTTGTTGCATGTGATGGTAACGCCTCCAAGTCGGCATATCACATCCATTCCAATGATGGCTTGGACGCCAGGCATCAGATGATCGGTGACAATTGCATGGACCCTCATCCGGTGTTTAGCAATATCAATAGTGACGGTCTTCCTCCCTCGACACTTCACTCGCGACCCATCGAAAGCCACTACTTCACCCTTCCCTTTCTATCTTCCGACCAGGGTTGTGTGCACCATAATAGTGGTACAGCCTGTGTCGATCAGGGCCATAACTCCCCGTCCTTCCACCACGATCTTCTGCTTGGGCATCTGCTGCGAGTTCGGCACTATTCCCGAATCGGGGTGGCTGCTGGCGCTTTGGCTTCCCCTTGCCTGTTTCCCAAACTCGTGCCTTTCACCGCTAAATGGCCTCACCGATTGCATTTGTAACATACTGTCCATTGTAAGAACTTCCTGCAGTCTCTTCTCATGTGTGGTTCCCCACATTCGAAGCATGCCACCCTCGGGTTCGGCAGACTCCTGCCCACATCCTGCTGTACCGTTGCTGTTGTCCCTCCAGACTCCGTGAGCTGGGTGCTCACCAAGATCTTTGCAGTTTTGAGCAGCTCACTCACATCTAGCATCTCCACTCCCAGGACCTGCTGCAAACGTTTCGATATCTCTTCTGGGTACCCGGTAACGAATGTCATTTTGACTCGTGGCGTGTCTCCTGATGCCCGACAACACAACCAATCTCCTTATCTCGTTCGCGTAGACATCAACAGATTCACCAGTCCACCTCTTCTCCAACTTATTAAAAGCCTCGAAAGGCCCTTCTGTAAAAGCTTCGATCAGTCGACCTTTGATGGCGTCCATGTCACCCTGATGTCGCGCGCTGAGATCCAAATAGAGGGCCAGCATGTCCCTTCTAGAAACAGTGGTATTATTGCGGCCACATCGTCCAACTTTTGAATCCTTGCCACAAGATCCACTTTTTTAAGCTACACCACCACATCACCATCACCATTAAAAGGCTTAATCATGTTGCTTAAGCCAGCGTTGGCCATCGCCAAAATAGCTTGCACCTCCAGGGGGGGGGGTCACCTCAAACACACAAAAGAGAATAAATCCGAGAAAGTAGAATCTCCATTCCCATTGCACCTAGTCTCCTGCCAGATCTGGAATCTCTCCAACACCGAAAAATGGAGCTCGTTTTGTAGTTTCCAGCTTCACGCACACCCACAGTAGACTTCTGTTTTTCTTAGCTTCTGACCACATCCTTACGAATAAGGCATTGATAACACACAAACTTCAAATCTTAAAATTTGGATATTGCGATAGCTGACGTATAATATTCGAGATTTTGGGGAGTGGAAAAGCATCAAGAAATATAGTGGCAAAATAGTCAATGACCATTTGATTGTGAATCACCAAGACCAGGGCACACCCTGGGAAATTAGATTTAGTTATAATTCCTTCTTTAAAGATTTTCTGTACTTCATTCAGAAGAAATTCATGATGAGATACAGAGTAATTCCTGCCTTTTGTTGCAATTGGTTTACAGTAATTTGATAGATTGGCAAAAAGAGCAGGTGGCTCTGTTTTAATCTGTGCGATGTTACACATTTGTAAGGGGGGTGTTTTTCGTTAAAGAGGAATTCTACACGGTTATGTAGCTGCATGAATTCTTATATATATAGTATAATAGGAGTACAGAAGTTGGGTAGAATAGAAAAACGTATATTAGTATTTGTCCATTAATTGTGATAGGTGCAACACAGTGACTGTCGGTTGCGTGACACTGCTGTCCCAACTTTCACTTTCTGGTTACCACTTGACGCGTCTTCTCTCCCACTCCAAAACGAACTTCTGCAACTTTAGCTTTTCTCTCCCCAGAATCCGACTTTTCTCTTCTACAAATACAACTTCTCTGCTCGCAATCTAACTTCAGAATGCCTTCCTTCCCCAAATCACTCCTCTTTTATCTCCAATCAGGAGCATCTCATTTGCATACCTCGTGGTCACCCTGTAGGCATATAAAGAAACAGGGCAGCCATTTTTGTTTCTTTCTTCTTCATTATGAACACGAGGTAAGCCACACAAAAACGCGGTCGGTCGTTCTTGTTTCTTTTTTCTTCATTTACACCACACGCCCACCTGATCTTCAAGATCAATAGGATACTTCGTAATCCTCCATCCAAGCAGGCTGCCTCCTCTCACGTCGAGGCCTCTGGGGGACAATTTCTCGGGGGTTAACGTTTTCAGGTTCACTACAACACGTGCCTAAGTCAGGTCGAGCAGCATCATTTGCTTCTCGGTGGCCCTCGATTTCCCCTTCTTCACTGCCCTCACTGCATACTGGCAATGTCACACGCCGCAGGTATAAGATATGCCGGGGAACGCCATTCACCATCACATTGTTCTTCGACTGCAATCCTGTTACGACCCCTCTTTTCCAACGAGTGGTACACTGTGCATTGGGGGGTTTCACCCACACCTCTTCACCTACTTTGATAGTGGCTTCTTCACTCTCAATTCCTGCTGTTTTGTTGCACGGATGCCGCCACTTATATGTGAAAACGGCCCTATGAGGCACAGTTGTCTCATCTTGTTTGGTCTTCGGCGAGATGTTATACCAAAACACCGCCTCTATGGGTGATACGTTGCTTTTTTCCGCAGCGGCTTTAATGGTGCGATGATTCCTATCCACTATTCCGTTGCCACTCGGCCGATACGCTGCTCTGAAAAATTGCCTTACTCCCCACTTATCGCACACCCCTTTAAAGGCTTCTGATCAGAAAGCGGGGCCATTGTCCATTAAGAGTTCCTCAACCGGCCCTCTCTCCAAAAATATCTCCTCGATGACCCCTCTGATTGCCCATGCAGCTTCTGCCCTGATCTCTCTCCAGATGGCAAACCTTCCCGGTCCACAGTCGACCATCGACAGATACAATTTGTGGCGATAGTGTGTCACATCAATGGCCAATCACTTCCAGTCCTCCACAACGTGTAGCTCTCCTGCTTCGTGTCTGGACGGTCCAGGGTCAATTGATTGCCACTCTCGACAGTTCTCCACCACCTCCCTAACCTCCTCCTCGGTGGTCTCCGGGTAAACCTCTCTGGCTAGGAATAACGTTCGTTCTCGACCAAAGTGGTGCATTTCATGTGACTCTTTGACTTCTTCCCCTGCACAGTATACCGAGGAGACCTCCTTTCCCTCCTGCAGCCAGGCCTTCTTCACGCGTGTCATCGAATCTGCCTTGTTTTTTTCTGACGGGACCAACACAACAGATACTCTCAACTGGAATTCCGCTATCCTCCACAGTTACACCTCCTATCTCTAGTACGACGCCCAAAGCCAGGTTACTGGCATCGCACCAAACCACACCCGCGTCTTCGCCGCTAACATACCATTTCCCTTTCACTGGGTCCTCATTCCTCACTCTCGCAATGACTTCTTGCAGCATGTTCATGACCTCCTTCGTCACACGGCCCTCCCAGCCATCAGTGCCTGTTTGTCGTTTAATAAAGCTGCATGCTATCCTTAGCCAGCCAGCGATAGGATAGTGCCCGACCAGCCTCCCGCAGACTGAGAAGAGTTCTCACCTCGTCAACTCAGATCCGACTTCGGGTATTGCATTCCCTCGTTCGAAGACAAGGCTTTCTTTTCCATCTCGCCTTAGTTTCAACCCCAGCACCGCTCCTCCATCTAGGGCCTCCACCGGTTTTGCAGTTAACCCATACTTCTCGACATGGCTTCTTACTTTCTCTGCTGTCACCTCTGCCTCCTCCACCAGGATGTCGTCAATGTACGAACTAGTGGCCTCCTCCACTGTACAGTCTTTGCTCAGCACTGTCTTCAGCACGGCAGTCATAATTTTGGGGGCTGAACTCAGCCCAAAGCCTAACCTCATCAGACAATACACCCGCCCCTTGTACCGGACCAGTTGGTACTGCCAGAGTTTTTCATCTACATGGATCTGCAGATATGCCGATTTCAGATCGACAATCTTAGTGGCCCGCCCCATTCTTCTCCATTTCCTCATGACCTCCTCACATACGTCGATCCCCATTCCAGTGTGGCAGGCTACGTGTCTGTTCAATTCCCTAAAATCCAGCACGGGCCTAATCTTGTTTTTGGTAGGCTGAACAACCGCCAGTAGTGGCAACACTCCTTTTTCTTCCCCTGTCCACGGTTTCAGAATTCCTTCTTTTATCCACCTCTCCACTTCTTCCTCGAATCCTTTTCTTATTTCTCCTCGCAGGGTGTTTTCGTAGCAGCCCACCTTATTCTGTAGTTCTGGGGGCCCGGAGATCCATTTCCATTCCACCGTCCACCTCACGCCATCAAACTTCGCCAGGAAATCTTTGTCCTCAATGCAGCAAACCTCCGGTTTTGGGGTTCTGACGGTTCTATCACCTTCCACTCCTGCCATCCCCACTGCGCCGAGACGTCCAAACGTCACTTGGCCCCCTCTTAACGTAGCGCCCCCCAGTCGGTTAATTGCACTCATACCTATAATCACGTCGACACCACCGACCAGATGATTCAACACTAGGGCTTGCAGTCCAATGGGCACCCCTGCACCATTACTTCCGCTGTCGTCTCTCCTAGGCATTTCACATCCCTGCCATCCACGGTCCTAATAATCCTGGTTCCGCTCCATGACCTCGCGACATTCCTCGCTAACAACGTTGTAGTGCAGCCTGTGTCGACAAGGGCTATGGCTCTCTTCCCATTGACTACCACCGGTAACCGAGGCAATGTTCCATCATGCGCCATTTTCACACAGAAGGGGTAACCACTGGCGCAATAGCTCCCCTTCACTCGTTTCCCTGGTCCCGTGCAGCAACACAATAGCGGCTAATATGCCCCACTTGTCCACATCGGTAGCACGTGATCCCCGGTCTCGGCTCTTTGCAGTCCTTGATCAGATGAGGACCCTGGCACCGGAAACACTTGATGGCAGGTCTTCCCTCCTGTCGCCTCGCCGGCTGCCTCTCATTCAAGTGAGGCCTCATGCACATATTTCCACTCACAGCTGCAGCCACGATTGGGCTTTTAACATTTTTCACTAGGACTCTGGCGTGGACTAAGAGATCGTCCACTTCCATAGAATGGATCCTCGTGATTCTCTGCATGTTCGCAGAGATTTCCTCTGGGAAGCCGTTCACTAGGTACAGCTTTAACGTCATCTCTAGGCTCCTCCCCACGTAACCAGCCAACCCTGCCAGTCTCCTGATCTCTGCCGCAAAGACGTCAACGGACTCACCGGTCCACCTCAAACTTGACAGCTTGCCAAGTGCTTCAAATGGGCCCTCAGCGAAGGCCAATTTCAGCCTTTGCTCCACTAAGGCAAGGTCTTCCTTGTTTTCATCTCGCATCTGCTGGTAAATCATGAGGGCTTCCCCCTCTAAGTATAGCGGCAGCAGGGTGACCACATCTTCTATCTTTTGCAGCTTCGCCACCATTTTTAATTTCTCCAGCCACTTAATCAGGTCACTCTCCCCAGTAAAGGGTCTCAACATCTGAGTGCTCAGTCTCCACTCAGCCATGTTAATTTGCTTGATGTGCCGAAATAGCTTGTTGGTTGCGTGACACTGCTGTCCCAACTTTCACTTTCTGGTTACCACTTGACGCGTCTTCTCTCCCACTCCAAAACGAACTTCTGCAACTGTAGCTTTTCTCTCCCCAGAATCCGACTTTTCTCTTCTACAAATACAACTTCTCTGCTCGCAATTTAACTTCAGAATGCCTTCCTTCCCCAAATCACTCCTCTTTTATCTCCAATCAGGAGCATCTCATTTGCATACCTCGTGGTCACCCTGTAGGCATATAAAGAAACAGGGCAGCCATTTTTGTTTCTTTCTTCTTCATTATGAACACGAGGTAAGCCACACAAAAACGCGGTCGGTCGTTCTTGTTTCTTTTTTCTTCATTTACACCACAGTGACCTTGAATTTTGCTTGTAACGTTTGAGGAAGCCATCCTTACTGTGTCACTAAAATATATGAATGCTCAGTTATGAAATATGATAATTTTGTAGCTTACAGTTTAAGTGAAACCGCAATTTATGGTAGTTATAAATTGCCAAACTACAGTAAATTGGGGTTTCACTTAATGCCTTAACTAGCAAATTCTAGCATTGCTACAAATATAATTTGCTGATTTCTTTATGTCCTCTGATAAGAAGAATAATAAGAATAGCATTCTTTGAAATGCTGTGGAATAAAGACTTTGTAAATTGTTTTTTGGAGTATTCAGTCGAACAATAAATTTTGATTGTAAAGTTCAACTAACAGTTTTAATTTTCTTTCTCTTATAATAAGTTCTACTCTCTATTGCGTATTGAGCTTTTTTTATTCGGTTGGGATTACATTTTCTATATATAAATACGGTTATTTATATTAGTTTGAAGTTTACCATTGCGTATATCAGGTAAACACTTTGTTTTCATTAATATATATATATAAAAAGCCCCCTAACTTTCACCTTTTTATAAATTTGACTTCATATTAAGACCATTTTCTTCAATCCGTTCCCCCATAATGACTTCTTGCTTATAAATTCCAAATCAACGGTTCGTTGGTGGAGTCGCTTTCTCATCTATCCCGGATATTTTGAAACCGAAGCATAAATTAAATGAACCAATTAGCGTTTTTCAACTCGAATACAAACATATGAATAGAAATTCATATAATCTATGTAATCATATAATCATCGATTCTTAGCTATTATTCCTAACAGTTTCTTTTCTATCGAAAAACGATCTGTAACTAAATATACAAAACGATGATTTTTCTCATTTTGGAGCTGTTTTCATCTCATGAAAACAACTGCATCTGTCAGACGTTCATATAAACGTTCGTTTGTTGCAGTGTGCCTACCATTGAGTGACCATTCAGCAATCCAGCATTATTAACCTCTCCCAAATCGTACATAAAATGACTGTTGTAATATTTTTATTTGGGGCTAAACATTTGAAAGGAAATTAAAACGGATTGCTCCAATTGAATTACCAAATATGAAATCTATATATATAAAAATGTAAATTTCGTTCGTTCCAAACGAATAAAACCATATTTCTACATTACCAATTTATTTGAAATTTTCAGACAACCCATCTTTAGAGTCGAGGCATGTTTTTATGTTATTAAAATAAATTTACCTCGCGAATTATTAAAATATTAAATAAAATAAATATATTTTTTTAACCGTGGTGCGAATCTGTTCTGTTGATAAAACTGAACTTCCAGTTCGATTCATTTCACAGCAACGAATTGACGAAAGATTTCATTTTCTGTTTAGTAAGTAAAAAAACAAAACAAAACAAAAACATAATTCATTTGTTTATCTTCCAAATTTTTTAATTTACACATTTTTTCTTTATTATATAAGGCCAAAAAAAAAAAAGTTTGTCGCTTGCTTTTTGAGTTTTTTTTATTTTTCGATATAAGATTGGTTGGAATAAAAAAAAAAACACGATTTAAAAAATAGCGCGGATCACTTTCTACATTAGCACCGAAAAATGTTACTAAACATTTATTAATAATTATTAAATTAATAATTTCTCACTTTTACAAACATTTGATTTTAAATTTCTTTTTAAATGACGACTTTTATCGACTTTTTTTTTTAAATACCCCCCCCCCCCTCCAATGGTGTTTATTCCGAAATCCGTTGTTAACATGGAGAGGTTGTGGGTGTTTATTCTGAAAGTCGTTCTTAACATTTGTGGAGGTGGACCTAATGTAAAAAAAATAAATAAATAAATAAATAAATAAATTAAAAAAAAAAAACTAAATCACTTCTGATAACTTCTCACTTTTACAAATATTTTTTAATTTACATGGGCGGATGAACAAATTGTTGAATAGTGCGAAAACAAAACGTTTTTGCAATAAACTTTGGGATAATTTTTTGGGTAAATATTTACATTTAGGTCCACCTCCACAATTTTCTTTTTTAAATTACGACTTTTATTGATAAATAAATTTACTTCTCCGCAGCTTTTATTGATAAATAAATCTACTTCTCTGCCATGGGCACTGAACTTTTTAATAGTATTTTTGGGTGGGTATGCTGACAACAAATATCAGTTAAATTTTGCAAATAGCCACCCCCCTCCAAAAGTGGTGTTTATTCCGGAAGCTGTTCTTAAGATTTGGAGGTTGGGGGGGGGGGTGATTCCAAGGTTTTTTTTTTTTTTTTTTTTTTTTTTATTATTATAATTTCACCCCAAACAAGGCACATTGCCACTTTGGTGTAGGGGGCTACTATCAGGGGAAACATCTACTGGGGCACTACGTAGGGATTAGGGCAGCGAGATGTTGGTTCACGTTGCACTTGAACTTATGCATGTCAGTACAGTTGGGGAAGCAGTGACCTGGAATGGAATTCCAAAGTCTAGCAGTTCTGGGGAAGAAACTACTGGAGTAGAACGATCTTTTACATCTAGGGATCTCTACAGTGTGGGGGTGGGATTTTGCAGCTTGTCGGGTCTGTCGAGGGTGTTCACGTCGTGGGGGCACAAGTGCTTGCAGTTCTTCAGAGCATTCACCATTATAATACTTGTAGAACAGGCAGAGGGATGCAACGTTTCGACGATGGGACAGAGGCTGAAGTTTTGATGCCAGTTTAGGGCCTATCAGATTTGCGACTCTCTTTTGAACCCTGTCAAGGAGAGAGAGACTAGTAGCCGATGCACCGGCCCAAATATGACAGCAATACTCCATACATGGGCGAATAGTGGCCTTATAGAGGTACAGGATACTTTCGGGTGTTAGAAGTTTTCTAGCATGGTAGAGAGAGCCCACCTTCCTTGCAGCGGCCCTGGCAATGCCCTCGATGTAATTGTTCCAGCTCATGTTTCCTGTGAACGTTAGGCCAAGGAGCTTGAAAGACATACTCTCAGCTAAAGAGTTGTTGGCCATTGCTATAGGTGGTAGAGAAGGTTTCCTGTAATTATTGAATGAAACCAGTTTTGTCTTGGTGGCATTGAACGTTACCATCCATTTTTGTCCCCATTCCACTACTGATTTGAGGTCATCCTCTAGTGTTTCTGCCATTACTTTAGATATATGTTCATTTGTTTTCCTGTCGTGCCTGCTATAGAGTGTGGTGTCATCAGCATATATACCCATCTCAGAGGCAATTTTATCGGGGAGGTCATTTATGAATATCAGGAACAGCAGAGGACCAAGGATAGATCCCTGGGGCACTCCGGCATTTATATTATATTGTTTAGACGTACGACCGTCGAGGACAACCTGGATTTTTCTCTTATCTAAGAAGGATTTAATTATGTTAAGTATTCTACCAGTGATACCGTAAGATCTAATCTTCCTGAGGAGACCCTCATGCCATACCCTGTCAAAAGCCTTAGATATATCTAGAGCTACCGCTCTGCCCTCTCCCGCTTTGTCCAGTGAATGGTATATGCGTTCAGAGATTACAGTGAGGATGTCTGCCGTGGAACGGGCTTGTCTAAATCTATATTGATGGTCGGTCAGAAGTTTAGCATCTGTAAGGTGCTGGACTAGAGCATGGTTAATTAAGGTCTCAAATATTTTGGCAAAAAGTGGGAGGAGGCTAATAGGGTGATAATTTAATGGGTCAGTTCTTTCGCCAGAATTCTTGAATACTGGTACCACAGAAGCAGTTTTCCAGCAGCTCGGAAAGCAAGATTTGGACCTAATCTAAAAAAAAAAAAAAAAAGAAAGTTTTTTATGCGCACATACGCAACTATTTTTTTATTAACTTTTTTTTTTACTTTTTTATTTAAAAATTAGTAAATTTCAATGAATACAATAATAAATCATTTATCATTGATATGTGTTTTTGGTTTTGTGTTGAATGAAACTTTTTTTTTTTTCATTACAACAATAATGAACCAATTTAAATCTTCCGGCATGCGTTTAAGGGTTACGAAATTATCAATAAATCGTTTAGTTACTAAGCCAACGTCAGTAAATAAAAAAAATGTTACGTGCGCATGCATTAGCCTTGCTGGGGGGGGGGGGCTAAGGGAGCGACCATTAAATAATTATGCTGGTCACCATGGAATTCAACGCCCAAGGAGTACCTAAAGTGGCACTTATGCACTTATGTTATCGTGCTATTTTTAAAATAGTATTTTCATGTTAAATTCAAATTTTACAATATGTTTTTCTTTTATTAATTTGTTAAGTGAAAGTACAGATAATCCGGTCGGTTTCTAATGTGAGGAAAATCTAGCCCTCCCCCCCCCCCAAAAAAAAGGGGTACTCTGGATAATAACAAAACATTAAAATTGCCTCAGTCTCGAAAGATTTCTTCTCTACTGAACGAGAAAACAAACGGTGAAGTGTAGTTCACCTTCTGTTTCTCTCCCCCTCTCTTAATATCTCTCTTTATCCATCTCTCCCTTTCCCTCTCTCAATCTATCTTTCTCTCTATATCACCCTCTCCATCTCTCTTTGAGCCCCTTTCTCTCTCTAACTCCCTCTATCTCTCCCCTTTCCTTTGCCTCATCCCTCTCTGTTTCTAACTCTCCCCCCTCTCTGTTTATCTATCAATCCCTTTATCTCTCTATCTCCTTCTCTTTCTCCTCTCACTTTCTCTTTTCTATCTATATATCTTCCTCTCTATCTGTCCATCTCTAATCCCTCATCCTATTTTAGTCTCCTAAATTAATTACAGTGAATAAGGCATTGTCAAAACATGGATAAATCCTATTTTAGTCACCTAATTTACTGACTGTGAGAATAGAAGTTATTTGGAAATTACTGCTACCTTGAACAGCACCAGAAGTAACTGGTAAAACCTTCTAATTAAATTGATTTTGGCAGCCATTTGGTAACAAAATAACATAGCCTTAGCCCTTGCTGCATGAGGAATACCTGCGACCTTGCTGCCAAGTAGAAGAATTATTTATTCTACTTTAAAACATTCAATTTTTCAAAAATCTCATGTTCGACATCTCCAAAACATCCAATATGGGGAAAAATATTGCAGAAATGCAAACTTATTGTTTAGGATGAATGCACAATGGTACGCAAAAAATCACTTGAAGCTCTTGGTCGATCCTTGCAAGATTTGCGTGGCAATGTCAAACCATTTGGGAATGCAGTAATATTGCTTGCAGGAGATTTCAGACAAATGTTACCTGTTATTCTTCAATCAGCACCAGCAGATGAAATAAATGCTTGCCTCAAATTCTCTACTTTTTTGTTCCATGTGAAGACATTAAACTTAACTCAAAATATGCATGTCCAGTTGCCGACTGTTCGATCCGCACAAAAACTTTTGCATCACTTGTGGGAAATTGGGTACGAAAAAGTGCCAGCTGATCAGAGTTAAGGGAAAAATTCTTTGACTTTTAACTTCTGTAATTTCTGTAATTTTATTTCATCAAAAGAATAGTTAGTTTAAAAGGTTTTTGCAGATATTCAAATTATAAGAATTCCATTTGACTGAGTGAATGAGCTATTCTTGCAGGTCAAATCAAAGATGCCCATGAACTTAACGCTATTATTCAATGTAAAATTCCAAGTGAGGTAGTCAAATACAAATCCATCGACACTGTTGTGAAAGCAGATAAAGTGGTTAATTATCTAACAGCTATATTTGCCAGGGATGCCACCGCATGTATTGCAACTGAAATTTGGTGTACTAATCATCATGTTGTGAAATATAAACCAATCCAAGCTTTGCAATGGCACATAGCTTGCAGTAAAAAAAAATTAACAAACAATATCATAGAAACAACAATCTTAACAGGACCTTTCACAGATGAATATATCTTCATTCCATGCATTCCTATGATTCCACCGGATACATCATTACACTTTAGGAAATTGAACTTTCCAATTTTATTGTCATTTGCAATAACCATCAACAAAGCACAGGGAACAATCTTTCCAATTGTGAGCCTTACAGTTACACACTGACTGTTTTTTCACATGGACAATTTATATTACGTATTCAAGAGTCACCAAACCGGAAAATTTCTATATCAGCTAAGAAAATGGAACAACAAAAACTGTGTACCCATGCAAAATGGAAAATTAAACCTATAAGAAACATGCTTTTTCTCATTTTGGAACTTTTTCCATTGCGCCAATTTGAGCCACAGCAACGCGTGGCAGGGTACAGCTAGTATTTGAATAAATTCCACAAAGCATATCTCTATAAAAGTATACGTTTCTATCTACATTTCCTCTATTCGCTATCCTAGTTTGGCTACATGACCATCACCTCATTATAAAGGTATATCATGTATCACAAACATCGAATGTTATTGAAACGAAGACAGATAATAATTAAGACCGATTTGCAAGAAGTTCGTTTTGAGATCAGTATCTCAAATTTTGTCAAGAATGCATTATTTTTAGTGTTAGGGTGATTCCATTCAGAATGCGTGAAATCAGCTACTTCAAGTATCTTCTGCAAAAGATGTCAAATTTTTTTCTAATCTTCATTAATTTTACAACATTTGAAGCTTTTATACTTTACATGCCTTTTCAGTCAATTTGTACTTTTCCATGTTTACTTATTGTATTTTTGTCCAATATTAAAGATTCATCTTTAAATCTTGGTTTGACTTTTTCTCATATATATATATTAGTGATGGGACGATTCCAAAATTTTTTCCGATTCCAATACACTTACTGATTCCATTCTAAATTTCCGATTCCAATATGATTCTCGATTCCGCTTCTAATAATAAAAGCGCCCTACCCCCCCAAAAAAAATACAACTATTGAATGAGTTTATTAAATGGCGTCGATTTAAGTCTGTTAAAGAAATGTTCCGATATTTGGAGTTTTACTTATCGCAGAGGACAAGGAGTTCATCCCAAATTTATTATTTAAAAATCAACTAACAATATGTTTATGTCAGTTTTTTTATTCTTTCTCTTTAATAATTTTGTGAAACAAAATTTATAAATAACAGACATGTTTATTTCTTTATTTGTATTTCGCCGATAATTTATATACAAAATACGAATTTAGGAAAACTCGTTCATTTTTGTGAGAAGGAAAACTCGACCATTATTGATTAAAAACACATTTAATGACCGTTCTTGAAAGAGATATTGTTTTTAAAAGAGAATACACATCCTATAATATTTTTTTAAACATATTTTTACTTGTTTACTGTTGTTTTAAAAACATAAATTTGATTTTTCTGTGTTCATTTTCTACCTAGCTTTGTAAGTTTTTAGTGGTTCAAATTATTTTAAAGAGTATATTTAGTTAAAAAAAACAAAAAAAACAAGTAATGTCGTGTGCTACTTTTGAACAATAAATGGCCGACATGAGAGGATCATGTCTTAGGAGTCTCGATAATCGCTCAAAAATAGAAAATTAAAGAAAATACCGAGGTAGATATAGTTTTAAAATTACCCCCTCCAAAAGAAAATAAATTTGTATATTTTTTAGGTAATGTCCAAGATTACTGCTCGGAAAAATATCCAGCTACTGGAAGTCGATACGATTGATTATGTAACAAAACTAAACAGAAGACACGAAAATGAAACCATATATTTATTGGAAATAATTACTTCTTGTGTTATTACGAAATTACGAAAAAAAAAAACCCCAAAAAACCCACTTCTTGTATTATCAAATAATAAAACAAATATTTTATTTAGGAAAATTAATTTAGTTTTTACACTTTTTGTGTTCACGAAACAACAAAAGGCACGTGTACAGTATGCAGACGGCGGCCATCTTTTCTTGGAGCATTTCACTAACTGTCGCCAGGTGACACTTCTCGGTCAAAAAACATTTAAATTATTAATTGTTGTTGACTCTTCAAAGTTGCTTTAATTTAATGTTTCATTTAAATTATTTATTTGTTAAAAAAAAAAGAAGCTTTTTTACTTTATAAAAATTCAATGTTGCTTTCATTACGAAATAGTTTTATTCATTACGAAATAGTTTTATTGAAATGATATTTTTTTATGCAGACTTTTAAATGAATTTTTTACAATTATATATTGATACATTTTTATACAATAAATGATTTGGTTTTCAAATATTTTTCTGTTGTTACTTATTTGCCGCGTTATTTGACCAAGAAGAAATTGGAGGTATCACCCTCTAACAATAGCCGTCATCTGCATACTGCAGAAGTGCCCTCAAAGGACTTTTAAACAAAATAAATTCAGTCAATGTCAAGTTTCTTTTCAACTTCCAAAAAAACTTTAAAATGACCTTTTTTTTTAATAAATTTTGGAGGGACAGAAAACGAATAGCACATTTAAATTTGGGGCAGGTAAGTAGTTTGCATTATATGAAGATATCATTTTTTTAAAAGTGGGTGATCGCTTTTCCATAAATTGAGTACCCGCTTTCTGGCCGCCTAGTAAGGAGACATTTTTTGTTGTTTGATTTTTTTTTTTTTTTACACAGGCATCACCACATTATCAAGGCCAAGAGGCCACTCGAGGATAAGGGTTAAAGAGTGTACAGTGGAAATTGGACAATATAGTAATCATTAGTAATGAAAATTTGGTATATTTGTTAACTTATATGGAAGGCTCATCAAGAACTTGTTTACATTAGACTTGAAGACAATCATATTGTAGTCAGCCGGAAAGCAGGAAAACGGAAGACAATTCCACAGGCGTGCAGTTCGAAGAAGCTTTGTTCATGGAATCTACGTTTAGGTTTAGGCACAGATAAAGAGTGGAGGGAATTATTGATAGTATTTTCAGCTAGACGACTGTTTCTTGTGAAAGTTTGGCGAGGGGAGAGCATAGACTGAAGCTCAGTAGAACACTTTCTATGAAAATAACGATACATCAGAGACAAACTCGCAACATCTCTTCTATGAGATAGAGGTTGCAGGGAAGAGAAAAAGACATCTCCTACGAGGCTACGAAGTCTATTTTCAACTCTATCAAGTCAGGACAAGTCCTTTCTGGCAGCTCCTGCCCAGATGTGGTAACAGTATTCCATCCTTGGACATACCTGGCTCTTATATAGATAGAGAATTCATCACTGAATATATCTATATAAGAGCCAGGTACGTCCAAGGATGGAATACTGTTGCCACATCTGAGCAGGAGCTGCTAGAAAGGACTTGTCCTGCCTTGATAGAGTTCAAAATAGACTTCGTAGCCTCGTAGGAGATGTCTTTTTCTTTCTATCGATCCAGTAGATATCTCACTGAATCGATAGAAAGATCCCACCATTTTTCCAGTGGCCTTGGCAACAGATTTGATGTACATGTTCCATTTAAGATCAGGAGTAAAGGTCAAGCCCAGAAATTGTCAAAACTGGAGGCCTCCTGAAGACGAGAGCCATTCATTTCAATTGATGCCAGATGTGGCTCAGAATGTTGATGATGTAAAGAGAGAAGCTTGGTTTTGTGAAGTAAATCTTTATGCCATACCCTATCAAAGGCTTTAGATATGTCAAGAGCAATTGCACTAGAAAGGTTGCCTCCATCGAGAGATTTGCTAATCCTATGAGATATAACTGTAAGCACATCTGCTGTAGATCTAGCAGAACGGAAACCATATTGAGTGTCACTAAGAAGGTTATTTTTGTTGAGATGGTTGATTACTTCTGTATTTAACACAGATTCCAGCAACTTACTCATGACGCACAGGAGACTTATTGGCCTGTATTGAGAGGGGGATGAGCGATCACCTGAATTCTTAAATACAAGGCATACTGATGAGATTTTCCAGGGTGATGGGAAGCTATTCTCCTTAAGACAACGTTTAAACAGTTTTGTAAGTATGGGCGCTAGTTCTGGTTGAAGTTTTTTGAGTACTATAATTGGAATACCGTCAGGGCCAGTTGCTTTACTGGAATCAAGGTTTTTGATTAGTTTGGCAACATCACGTACAGATATATGTATATCATATAGCATATTTTCTGATACAGGAGGAAATATTGGGGGTTGGCGGCCTTGGTCGCAAAGGGTAGAATTAGCTGCAAAGTTCTTGGCAAAGAGTTTGGCTTTGTCTGATGCTGACGAGATTACCTCAGGTCCATTGATGATAGTTGGGATAGAGCACATGCTTCTGTTCAGGATTCTGTTTGCTATTTGCCAAAACTGGTGGAAACCAAACCGCTGCTCAGCTACTTTGGACTTAACAGATTGAGCATACAACTCTCTTGCATTCTTTATTACTTTCTTACAATAGTTGCTGGAAGTCCTAAAAGCGGCTTTAGTTTCCAGTTTACGTTGGAAGCAGTGGAAAAAGTGATTTCTGTGTGCAATGGCAGCAGCACATTCTGGAGAGAACCATGGCTGGCTGTTTGGTTTTTGCTGGAATGTTTTGAGAGTATGAAACGGTCTATACCTACAATCAACCATTCCATCAGATCTGATACTATAGAGGACACATCCTTTTTAAACATGGAATGCAGAGGTAAATCTGATATAAATGTACGGAAGCTATCCCAGTCAGCCTTAGTGTATCGATATACTGTACGATGGAGAGGTACATCTGGGGACTTATTACATTTCATTTTTATCTTAATTGATACAACAGAGTAGTCAGAAGATCCAAGAGGAGACAGAACAGAAACTGAACATAGTTCAGGGGAAGTTGTGAGAAAAAGGTCTAGTAGACTCTCATACTGGTCGTCATTGTCGGGCACACGGGTGAGTTCATGAGCAATCTGGGTGAGGTCATAAGCAATGGAGAAATCATGACAGAACCTGCCCTCATCGTCAGTCTTTTTTGAGTAGGTCAACCATTCGACGTTGTGAACATTGAAGTCTCCAAATACGTGAATGTTAGCTGAAGGATAAGCAGATAGGACTTGGTCAATTTTCTCAGATATACTTTTAAAGATAGTAACTCCACTGTTGTGGGGGCGGTAGAGAGTAAATATAAATGCAGCTAATGCAACCCGGAAGCACATATAGGGTAAGTTAGGATCTTCTCTGGAGATGTCCCTACCACATGGAAAGCCATCTTTAATATAGGCACATATTCCATGCCCATGGCGATCTTGGGGATCAGATTTAGAAGTTAAGTTATGCTTTAGTTGCGAACGCTTCTAGAGAAATAGCCTGTCCAATGCCAGTTTCGCTTAAAAATAAAAGGTCTGGTTTAGTCTCCTTTAATTGGGTTTCAACCTCTTAAAGGTTAGAACGTAGACCCCTGATGTTGGAGAAGGAGACATGGTAGTAGGTGTCTACGTTGGAAGTTGGAGAACCAGGTTTAATCATGTATTTTTTCTTGAAACTTGTCATGATGGAATTTTGGAATTTGTGGACTAGGTCGTCAGATTTGCTTAGAGAAGGACAGAGAGGGGAAACTAAGAGAGAAAAAGAAACGAAGAATTTTTTTTTTTGTAGAACATAAGGTAAAGCCGTAACAATTACCAACTAATATGGCATCGAGAGGCCCCACCAGAAGCTACTGCATGGTCCAGAATCCATTCACCAAATGGTAATACAGAAGCACCAATACTTTGCACCTGCTGATAGGACAACTTCCTTAGTGGTTAATTCAAGGTTTGGGTCCCTGACTATCAGGCGGATAACGTCAGCCAGATGAAACGTTTACCTCCAGCACCCTTACTAGTGACATGGCTACAAGGATAGACATAGAAACAGAAAATTTCCGCCATCTCTGCCAACTGCTCGTGCAAAATACTGCCAACCTAGAAAACGGCTTTTTCTTCTCCCTTTATCAAAAAAATCACTCATTGGAAATGAGGACTGAGGGACAAATAAGGAGAAACGAGTGTAACGGCCGATAACGCATCCACAATGCGTTTTCTACTCTCCATTAAAAAAAAACAAACTACGGACGTGTTTAAGGGAAATTATAGTGACAGATTCCACTCTCACAAACTAAAAATGAATACAATTACTTGATCTATTTTTGCATTCAACTTGGTAGATAAATAAACATTTATGGACAAGAAAAACACTTGCATTTAATAAAAGAGAAATACATAAATTAAATACTGAAATAAAATGTAGTTATTAATATTTGAATCTTAAGATAAAAAGTATGATTAATAAAGAAGTCACTTATCACGAAAAAACACTTCCGTCTCCAAAATGCAAACTGTAGAAAAGAATTTAAGTTTTAATAACATCAGCGTTCAAAAGACTTTCTTTTTCTTTTTTTTTTTAAAAATTAACCGTTAAAAGAAAAGCGTGATCTTATTCTGGACTTAAGAAACTTGCGATATAAAAGAAAAGCGGAGGGGAGGGGGGTTATTGGCTAAAAGTTGTTTTTTTTTCTGCTTTCAAATACGAGGAAATTGAAAAACAAAAATAAAGAAAAATCTATATGCAGATAGTTTAACTCCTTTTGTTATCAGTGGTGACCATTTCTGTACACTCAAGCGCACATATTTTTACCGCAAGTAGCTTTCCAGGTAGTCAGCAACGTAATTCTATATGTTATAAGTCGTGATCATTTTTGTACGTGCAAGTGCGCATATTTTTAACGCACACGCATATGCATAAAAAATATGTGTGTTTGCGCGTTCTGAAATGGCCATGACTGATAACATATAGAATTACATTGCTTAATATCTGGAAAACCACTTGTTTTTCATCTAATTTTAAATTGTTCGCCAAAGATTACTACACAGTGTCAGAAGACAGTTTGCTATGCGACTGCGCATTTAATAACCTTCGTTTATGCGTTCACGGGTAGCGTAAAAATTTGTTTTCATGATATGAAGAAATTACGGAGTGGTCAGAAAGTGGGTGCTCAGTTTACTTCAAATTTATATATGAAGGTGATCCCCCACTTTTTGAAAAAGTAATTTCTTGATATCATGAAAATTACTTATCTGCCCCAAATTTAAATGTGATATTTGTTTTCAGCACCCTCAAACACCTTTAAAAGTCGTCATTTTAAAGTTTTGAGGGGAGTCAGAAAGAAACTTGACATTGACCAACATTTCTAATATCAAATTATCAAATTTCTAATATTATCAAATATTTCATTCAAAATACGGGTTTGTATTACTATACACATAGATTCGAAAAAGTCGTCAAAAAAAAAACAAATATATAACAAATAAATGTTATCAAAGGCAAGATAAATAACTTTTCTACCTAGCTGGATAATTTTCTAGTGTTTTTATTTAATGTAACATGTTTATCACCTCGAAAAACATACTGTTGTTTACCGATGTATTGGAAAATTTAAAATCGCGCCCGACTCTCTCTTTGACACGGTAAGTTTGGGAAAATGAGTTATAAATAAAAAACTAGACAAAATACTGTTAGAAACTCGCTCAATATATGTTACCATAACATAGGCTGACATATATTCAGTGGGGTTTTAACAGTATTTTGCATATTTTTTAATTTTTAACTCTTTTTCCCAAACTTACTGTGTCAAAGAGAGAGTCGGGCGCCATTTTAAATTTTCCAATACATCGATAAACACTGTATGTTTTTCGAGCTGAATAAACATGTTACATTAAATAAAAACACTAAAAACATGTCCAGTTAGGTAGAAAAGTAACTTACCTTGCCTTTGATAACATTTATTTGTTATATATTTGTTTTTTGACAATTTTTTCGAATCTATGTGTACAGTAATACTGTTACATGATAAGGACTATTCCCTTTTCATGTAAATAAAAATAAAAAGAGAATTAGTTAAATGAAAATGATATAAGATAAAACAAGGATTGAACCCTGTGGATAAGTTTTAAAGAACAATAGGTTTAAATGGAATGTGTAGCGGACTGGTGGATACATTGTATATATCCTCCAGTCGTACAAAATAGGAGTAATGATTTGAATTGGGAAAGGAAAAATGAATTGCTTTGAGGAAGGAATGAACAACGCGTTTACTTGAATTAAACGGACTAGGATTTATTTCGTGAAGAAACAAGTGAAAGAAAAGGCACGTGTTCATGTCCACGTTCGTCTCTCATTGTTTACTGGTGAGAAGGAGAAAGTCTATTGTTGTAGAGAGAGAAAGAAAGAAAGTCAATCCAGTTTGGTGTGCGTCTCTCGCTATTAGCTGGTGAGAAGGAAAGTCTATTATAGTATAGAGAGAGAATGAGAAAAAGTCAATCCAGGCCATGGAGATAGAAAACGTATAAAGTGTATGTACTGTTTGTTAGCCTTTTGTCTCACATGACGTGAGGCACGCGCGTGTGCGTGTCGAAAAGGCACGCTGTCGGTCCGTAAACCGCCCAGCCAGGAAGCTGCACTGAAAAGGGCTGGAAACAGCTTGTCTCTTGCTTTTATAGTTGTTTCCAGTGGTCTTTTGCGCATGTGTGGATTTCCTTTAAAAGGGAAGTGACGTTGTCCATGTGTGTGTACATGTGCGTACGTTAGCGTGTGTGTGTATACACGTGAATGTGAGTGTATATACGCGAACGTGAATATATGTACATGTATGGACGTGGGCGCATATATTTGTGTGCGCGTATGTATATGACAAGTAATATAGCTTGAAATGTGAACGTGTGTTTTTGTGTGAGACTAGAAAAGGCTCGCGCAATACTCCCCTTTCTAGGAAAAAAAATATATATATATGCAGTGTATGTATATTTATATAATTTTTTTTTTTTTTTTTTGAGTAATGTTTTCGGCAATTGACTTTCTGTCCTGTTTTTTTTTTTTTTTGCTGTTGGTGTGGTTGTTTTAAAAAAACGTAAAACACGGAGTGTGTTCGTAAAAAAAGTATTTACTTACGTGTGGAAAAGGCGTTTACTCTTTTTTTAGGGTGATATTTGTTTGGTTGTTTTTTTTTTGTGTGCTGACATGTGCAAGGAGTTGCTTGGATAGTGAAGTGAATTGTTCGTTTGGAAGGAAAATTTTTTGTGTTGACGTGCTGTGTCCAGTTGACGGTATCTTCGCAAGTGAGTCTACGATAGTGTGTGCATTGTTTGGACGGGCGCTAGTTGCGCATTCGTTCTTGTTGAATGATGAGTGTGATTGCCGGCTGTCAATGAAACTTCCAAGTTGTGAGTTTATCAGCATGCGTGGTGCATCTGAACTCGTATTGTTGATTCAACTTCTTCCTATGTGTTGATAGGAATGTCCTGTAATTGTTTCTTTGTTTTTGCGTCTGCTGTGCGGGAGAGAATGTGTATAGGCCTATGCGATTTTGCTCCTCGCGTTTGTTGCAGGGTAATGTCAGGAAACCGTGAAAAATGTTTGTCGACCTCGAATTTTACTTTAAATTCGGTATGAAGTCGACAGCTCCGTGTTTATTTTTCTGCTGAGTCTGACGAGGAGTTTCGTCATTGTTGTTTGTAGTAGTTTATTCCTGTCGGTAGTGGTTCACTTGTTTTTCTTTGTTGAAAGTTCGGTTTTTTTCTTTATCAAATAAAACGCGCGTCTTGCTCAAAACAATTAATTTTAAAAAGGTAGGGTCGCCATGCTTGTTCGTTTCACGTCTCATTGTGGTCGCCGGTTTGTTGTGAGATTTGTGGCATAGGTGGAAATGCGTGTTCCTCTCGCATTCGGGTGTCACCATTTTGTAGCAGTCTAGGGTATAGAAGGAAATGCGTGTTCATCTCACGTTCGGGTGTCACCAATTTGTAGTGGTGGTGCAAAATAGGGAAAATGAATTGAATTGAGAAAGAGACGAAGTACGTGTTAAATTGAATTAAATGACCAGGAATTTATTTCGTGAAGAAACAAATGAAAGAAAAGGGTACAACATGTGTTCATGTCTGCGTTCGTCTCTCGCTGTTTACTGGTGAGAAGGAGAAAGTCTATTGTTGTAGAGAGAGAAAGAAAGAAAGTCAATCCAGTTTGGTGTGCATCTCTCGCTATTAGCTGGTGAGAAGGAAAGTCTATTATAGTATAGAGAGAGAATGAGAAAAAGTCAATCCAGACCATGGAGATAGAAAACGTATAAAGTGTATGTACTGTTTGTTAGCCTTTTGTCCCACATAGTAGCAAGTGACGTGAGGCACGCGCATGCGTGCGCCAGCCGAAAAGGCACGCTGTCGGTCCGTAGACCGCCCAGCCAGGAAGCTGCTCTGAAAAGGGCTGGAAACAGCTTGTCTCTTGCTTTTATAGTTGTTTCCAGTGGTCTTTTGCGCATGTGTGGATTTCCTTTAAAAGGGAAGTGACGTTGTCCTTATGTGTGTACATGTGCGTACGTTAGCGTGTGTGTGTGTATACACGTGAATGTGAGTGTATGCACGCAAACGTGAATATATGTACGTGTGTGGACGTGGGCGCCTATGTTTGTGTGCGCGTATGTATATGACAAGTAATATAGCTTGAAATGTGAACGCGTGTTTTTGTGTGAGACTAGAAAAGGCTCGCACAAATGTTAGTTAAATTGTTGATTCTGTTAAAATATTTAATAAATACAATTTGGATGGAAAAATCTATTCACATTCTTAGAAAGAATGCATAATAAAAATATCGGTTACAGAATTAACAAGTAGGTTAAATTCCTTTGTAAAACAAAGAGAATGGAAAAATTCCTGGTCGTCAGAAATGGTTTCAAAAACGTGCAAATCACGCATGTTTGATACACGTGAATTGTGGTCACGTTGCTGTGACGTCATGGCAGGAATGATTTCTCAATATAGGAAAGGGTTCGAAATTAGTTAGAGAGAAGAGAATCAGATCAGTAAGACTAGAGAAGCAGAGAGGTTCAGACCGATTCTCGGTTAGAGTCAGGGCATCCTCTGGGAAGCGAGAGGTTTAGAGGTAACTATGTAAACAACTTTGAATCCCTGAAGTGAATCATTTCCGACCGGTCGAAATGGAATAAACAAAAAACTTTATCTTTTTGGATCTGCGTCTTCGTCTTATGTTTTCAACAGAAAAGATATTGTCCATTTATATTATAAGAACTTATTAAAATCATTATCTCAAAAATAGGTAAGAAATATATGTGTCAATGTTTATAGAAACACTCCCGTTCACAGAAATGTCAAACGTAAATGCCAAACGCACTATCTCTCAGTCTATCTATCAAGATATTCATTGTATTACATGCTCGGCTCTACCTGTATTAGCCTGTATCCTGTCTCTTTATATATAAGACTGTCTCTATCTCATAATATGTCTCTCTCTTGATATATACGTGATATATCTGCTTACTAACATGAACTCTAAGACTCTCTTACAAAGACGAACATAACAACAACAACAATATATACATCAGTCCTCTTCAAATAAGAATAATGCAACAATACAAATCCCAAAATACTTAATTTACTTTTAATACTAACATAATAATTTAATAAATTATTTTATATTTGATAATACGAGAAGTGTTTTCTTTTTTTTGTTTCACAAGAATTGTCTAAATTCATTCTTTTGAATAAAATGTTTGCTTTAATAATAATACACAAGCATTTTTTTTTGTTTGTTGTTTCGTAATAACATAAAAAGTGTTAAAATATTTTTAAAATAAATATATGGTTTCGTTTTTCGTGTCTTGACTCTGTTTCATTATCTTTACATGCGGATTCCCATTAATGAAAGCAACACAACACGTACACTTGGTTTACTAGCATCTTATTTTATTCTCGCACCATTTTCTACAATACAAGTCTATCGCTGCCAAGGGACGTTACTCTAGCAGTGTAACCTGAGATTAGTTCCTCATACAACATCTTCCCCCTTTTAAGAACAACAACAAAGAAAAAGATCCACTAACAAAAACACAAAATAACTAAAATACAAAAACAAAACAATGCTTTGTCCTTGTGACCTAGGCTTTCACTGGGCTGACTACCCTCCAGCATAACAGGGATTATTCTGCCCTTTTCACTTGGACTCAATTAGTTCATATAGTCTTTGAATCTAGCCGGATTTCTTACGTCATCCTCATTCCTTCAATATTTTGGTTTGCTGGGGATGGTGTCGCCGGCCTCATTCCTTCTCTCCTATTACTTTTGAGCTGAGGTGTTTGCGAATTACAAACCCCTTCTGTACTTGGCAGTTAACTTATTGGTGCCTCCTCGCTAGCCCTTTGATATGACTGAGGGATCAATGATGGTGATGGAAGTGCTTCTGCTGTTTTTTTAAAATCCACCCTATTACGTCGGAGCAACTCCCCATCAACTTTGACATGGTATGACCTCTCACCCAGTCTCTGCCACACAACTGCCTTCTTTCACCTTTTATATCTTTTTTAAAATACGTACCACATCTCCATGTTGCACTGGCTGAAGTGGTTTTACTTTCCGGTTGAAATAATGCTTTTGCTTTCTGCTGTCCCACTTAACTGTTTTGCTTAGATTTTTGTGTAGTTCTGGTCTGAGTAGGTCCTCTCTGGTTGGAAGAAGTGTCTTTGTTCTTCTTGACATTAGCTTCTGCGCAGGTGATAAGTGACCCTTGGCTGGCGTATTCCTGTGCTCCAGCATCGCT
The DNA here is from genome assembly GCF_053919585.1 of Euprymna scolopes. NCBI lineage: Eukaryota > Metazoa > Mollusca > Cephalopoda > Sepiida > Sepiolidae > Euprymna > Euprymna scolopes. The sequence goes on from NC_136509.1 coordinate 60,708,520, forward strand.
AAGTATGGATCAGCCTTATCTTCCATTGATTTCCGGAAAAGGTTCTTTGCCATCTTTACAGCAGATTCTACTTTTCCATTTGCCTTGCTATTGTAAGGACTGACGGATGTATGTGCAAAACACCACTTTCTTGCAAAGGTGGAAAATTCTTGACTACTAAACTGTGGTCCATTATCAGTGACCACCTGATCTGGTATCCCATGTCGTGCAAAATAGTGCTTAAGCTTAGTGATCACCGTTCTAGCTTGTTTAGTCGGGAGATGGTCAATTTCCCAGAAATTACTCATATAATCAACGGTTAAGAGATAGTCCCTATCTGCAAAGCTAAAGAGATCTACTCCTACTTTTGACCAGAGTCTCTCCGGAATTTCATGAACCATTAAAGGCTCTGCAGGATTGGCTACCTCATATTTCCTGCACGTTAGGCATTTTGAGACAAAGTCTCTGATGTCACTATACACATTTGGTTAGTACAAGCATTCTCTTGCTCTTCTGCAGCATCCTTCGACCCCTAGATGTGTGGAATGCAATTTTTCTTTTAACACTGATCGCTGTGTTGTTGGTACTACTACTCAGTTTCCTCTGAATATTAATCCATCTTGTACCGTCATTTCATTCCGCATGCTGAAATATGGTCTTTGTCTTCTGGCCATCCTTCTCTCTGTTACTGGAATATATTCTGTTTCCTGGACATCATTATCGATACATTCATTGCTCACTTCATGAATGTATGCCCTTGATAATGTGTCTGCTAGGAACATCTTCTTACCACGATGGTATAGAACAATCACATTGTAAACTTGCAACCGCATTAACATATTTTGCAGTCACTTTGGGCATTTTCCCAATTCCTTTTTCATTATTGCTTCTAATGGTTTATGATCAGTCAGTACTGTAACCTGTTGACCAAATAATGTGTATTGGTGAAACCGTTCACAGGCATAAACCACTGCCAATAGTTCTTTCTCAATCTGTGCATATCGGGTTTCTGTGTCTGTAAGTGCTCGGCTAATATATGCTAAGGGTTGACCTTCTTGTAGCAATGCAACCCCCATTCCTTTCTCACTTGTATCACATTGAATGACTAATGGTTTGTTGGGATCATAGTATCTCAATATTGGTGCTTCACTCACCAACTTTTTGATTTTCTCAAAAGCTTCTTTATGGATCTGAAACCACTTCCATTAAGTTGCGAATTGGAGCAATCACGTCAGAGATGTGGGCCAAATAATTCACGAATCCTCCCAATCATTGCACTCCCTTAATGTCTGTTGGCCGTGGCATATCTTTTATGGCTTTTATTTTCTCAGGATTTGGAAGTAAACCCTCACTGGTTATCCTGTGACCCAGGAATGATACAGATGTTTGTGATAAATTCATTTTCTCAGCATTCAATCACATCCCACGATCACAACATCTTTGCAACAGCCTTCTGAGTTTTCTATCATGGTCCTCTGTTGCTTCTTCCATCGTTTTACCAATCCTGACCACCAGAAGATCGTCTGCTTTGTTGATGATTCCTTTCAAATCGGCCACATTATTATATAGTTCTCTTTGAAATATTTCCGGGGCTTGAGCAATTCCAAATGGTAAAACCTTCCATCGAAACCGACCATATAAAGTGGCAAAAGTGGTCAAGCGACTGCTGGCTTCATCTAACTTCAGATGTCAAAATCCATCCCTTAGATCAAGAGTTGAGAAAACTTTGCTATCAGCAAGTTCTGGGAGGAGATCGTCCAGTACCGGTAACTGGAAATGCTCCTGTTTAAGAGCCTTATTTAATGTTCTGGGGTCAATGCATATCTGTAACTGTCCATTTTTTTTGATTACCAGTGATAAGGCGCTTACCCATGGTGTTGGCTCGTTCACTGGTTCAATTACCTTCTTTTTGACCAGTCTTTCTAATTCGGCTTTCACTTGATAGCCACTGGTATTCTTTGAGCCACTACAACATGTGGTATTCTTCGAGCCGCTACAACATGTGGTATTCTTCGAGCCGCTACAACATGTGGTATTCTTCGAGCCGCTACAACATGTGGTATTCTTCGAGCCACTACAACATGTGGTATTACGTTGAAGTTCACCTCTAGATGAACCTCTCCAGGTAACGTACTCAATTCTTTCTCGAATACATTCTGAAATTCGAATATGATGCTCTCCGGGTGCTGGCTGCTGTCTTTTTGAGATATGTTTGCAACCCTCTTAAATTTGTCATTGTTCACACTAATGAGTGCCATTTGCTGGAGTGCATTCGCTCGAAGTAGTGGATGCAATTCATCCTTTACAATGACAAACTTCACTGCATACTTGAGTCCGGTTTTTGGGTTTATCATTTTTATCCGACGTTCTCCTAACGGTTTCATTTGTGACCCTTTCCACATGACAAGGGTCATATTGAACTGCTCAAGTGTTTTTCCCCCGCCACATGTTTCTCGTTCAGGATGTTCACTGAGGCTCCACTATCTAGCTGAACAACAACTGGCTTTCCTTTGACCATCATTTCTGCCTTTATTACTTCAGGTCTGATAGAATTGATTCCTTCTTTTGTGGTCACACTGTCCACGTGTCCGTAGTCTGAACCATCACTACTGCTATCTTTATCATCTTGTTTTCCAACAAACTGAATATTCTTTTTTCTTGATTTGCATCTTTTTGCAAAGTGGTGCTTTCCATTGCATTTGAAACACGTCTTCCCAAAAGCTGGACAAAACTCTTTTCCGGGTTCATGTCGCAATGCACACGCCCTACACCCTCTGTTACTTTTTGTGGTTGTTGGTCTTCCCTTAGGTTTCAAGTCCACTCTGTTAACTGCCTCGGGTCTCAGAATTCTAAACTGTAGAATTGCATTTTCTGATAGTTTGCATATGTCTATGCATCTCTGTAAATCCAACTGTCTCATTTTAAGCAGTTCTGCTTGCGTGTGGGGGTTGTGTACTCCAAGAATTATCTGGTCTCGTAGTATGGAAGAGACGCAATTCTCACAGAAATTGCATGTCTTTATCAACGTATGGAGTGCCATGATAAATGCTTCCATGGTTTCACCTTCTCCCTGTTTTCTTGTGTGGAAGATATATCGTTCGTATGTCTCACTAATTTCTCCAATGGCATACTTATTGAACGCTTGGAGAATTTCATTGGGTGTTCTCTCTTCTTTCAGAGTCAGAAATTGAAACCCATAATATACTTTTAACGCTTCGTCTCCAAGTGTATGCAGCAACATCGCCGTTTGGTATGGTACTGGCTGTCTCGCTAGATACGTGATGATAGGATTATTTTCCATACACGGGTTGTGGGGGTCGTATCCCCATCACTGGTCTATTTATCTCTTCCATGTTAAGTTTGGACACTTTTTTTTCTCAATACAATCTTGTGTTTAAGGCCGATTAAATTGGTTTAAATTTCTTTTTCCATATTATTTAAACTCAAATAGACCACAATGACCAGATAAAGCAAAAAAACTTTTGTGTGTGTGCGTGTGTGCAATGTAACACAATAAATCAAACATTACTTATCTTCGTTTATTTTTTTTACAATACATGAATAAAACATACTAAGCTGAATTCTCATGGTTACAAACAAGGACTGTTAAGGTCGCCTCCAAAATGGCCGTGCCTCACTCCATTTATTTACAATAATAAAACACCGGAAAAAAATGGCTACGCCCTTTGGTTGTAAAGGGCTATAATTAATCCCATTAGGATTAGTGGTGTCAGGGGAAGTTACTCTGCCCAATACATTTACATCCCTTCAATTTTATTTGGAATCACAAGCATAATCGTTCAATTTTGTGGGTGGTCTCTGAATACATTCTGACCTGTGAGTAGCTGGCAATGCTGGTTTTTCCACTACTGCGGGAGTCCATGCATTTCATCACTATGTCTGCTCTCAGGTACTAAACTTTCCTCAGAAACTTCAGGTGTGCCAGAATTCTCAAGATTCTCAGCAGTGTTATCTGTCTGTATCTAAGGCATCACTTTCTCTGCTGCCCTGATAGAAGTTTCACCAGCTGGTCTGTATGTCTCCTTACTATCTCTCCACCGGCCTTCACTTCAAAATCCACTGCTTCCAACTGTCCATCGTTGAGCAGATCCATAATTATGTAAGAGTACATGATCGGCTATTTCGAATTCATAAAGTGGTACCATTACTTTGCTCCCCGTTTCTATTTTATTTTTCATGTCCAGAGCTTTGTGAACGTCTAGCTTTTCCAAATGAAACGCCGTTCTTAACTGCTGTTTGAACATCAGCTTGGCTAAAGAAACCTCAGTTGATGAGTTGGGAGTTATCCTATAAGTGAATAAAAATCTGTTCACCTTTGTTTCGAGTGTAGCCTTGTGATCTGTTTGCATCCTTTTAAGCACTTCCTTGAATGTGTGCACACTGCAATCTGCTTGTCCATTTGATGACGGGTGGTAAGGAGCTGTGAAAATGTGCCGAATTCCATTGGCATTCACGAATGTTTTGAATTCTTGACTTGTAAAGCAGAGACCATTGTCACTCACGACTAATACCAGCAGTCCAAAGATCCCACTCATTTTCTCAATAGTGGCTGTCGCAGATGTTTTCATCATACATATCTCTGTCTACTTTGAATGAGAATCCACTACTATCAAAAACATGTGTCCCAAAAATGGACCCGCATAATCTATGTGGATTCTTTCCCATGGTGAACTTGGATATACCCAGCAATGAATGGGTGCATTGCTGGAATTAATTTGATTAAGCATGCAGGTTCCACAAGCTTTTCCGGTTTTCTAAATGCCAGCATCAAGATTTGGCCACCACACATAGCTGTGAGCAAGGGCCTTCATCCATACGATCCCTATGTATACCTGATGCGGTTGCTACAAAACTTTCACTCAAAGTCTGGCTAGAATTACAAACCTACTTTCCCATAATACCACGCCATCTTCACATGTCAACGCTTGTTGAAATAGGATTTCATGGCTGTATCTGGAATGCACTTGCACCAGTCATTCATGATGTATTCATACACCCGACTCAAAGTCTTTACTCTTTACTGCTGCCACAGCTACTGGAGCATCAATTAAATTCATCATCTGATTCTGTTAATGCCTCTTGTTCCTGTGCATTGATTGGAAGACGACTATTGAGTGATCCAGCACGATACTCCAACTTATAATTGTAGGCTACTAGAAAGAAGGCCTAGCATTGAACCCGGACTGCAGCAAGAGAAAAAAAATCGGTGTGTGTTTAGCAAATAGTCCCAATAACGGCTTGTGATCTGTGAACAAAGTAAAATCCCATACAAATATTGGTGTAACTTTTTAACTGCAAAAACCAGCCCCTCTTTATCAATGTGTGGTTCCGTTCTGCCTCAGACAGCATTTGTGAAATGTAGCATACTGGTTTCTCCCTTCCATATTCCATTTTATGAGCCTTTACAGCTCCTAGTCCACACTAGAATGGGTTTGGATGGGGCAAAATGTGTGCTAAACACATCTTTGTTCTTTCAAAGGCCCTCATTTGTCCATCACCCCACACCCGCGGAGCAGCGTTCCTCATTAAGCTGTGAAGTGGTTTTGGTATTGTCGACAAATTCGGTAAATGATTGTGATAATAGTTAATTGCCCCAAGGTAATCTTTTAATTCTGTAATGTTTTGTGGTGGAGGTGTCTCTGTCATAGCAGTTACTTTGTCTAGAAAAGACTCTGTACCTTCCTTACTGATTCTAAAACCCAAATATGTTACTTCAGGAAGGAAATACTTGCATTTACTTCACTTTAATTTTAATCCTACCTGATCCAGAGCAGCCAATCCATAGATGTTCTTCAACCTTTTGTCCATGTCCCTTTGAAAAATCCCCGTGGCACTGTGCACCCCAAATTGTAGTCTGGTGGGCTGGTATAATCCCTGGTGGGTGTTTACTGTTAGCAATTCCTGTGTTTCTCCATCCAATTCCAATTGTTGATAGGCATGGATCAATTCAAGCTTGCTAAATTTCTGACCCCCCTCTCAAAGTAGTAAATATATCCTGTGTCCGAGGTATTGGATAGTTGTGACATGATGATACTCAGTTTACTGTAAGTCTCCAAAAATCCGGAGGTTACCATTATCATTTTTGGTAACTGGTACAATGGGGGAGGCCCATCTAGAGTACTCCACTCTTTTGTAAATTCCCTGGGTTTCCAGGAGATCTAACTCTTTGGGACTCACTGTCTTATCAATGGGTATTTTCACATTAAAATCCTTTAAGCACCCCATTTCTTTACTAAACACCAACTTGAATTCTTTAAGAAGCTTTACCAACCTTGAAGAGGAATCTTTCTGATATAAAGGAAACATGATTCTCCAATCTAGCTTTGCTTTCTTTAACCAGTAATGTCGGTACATTTCCTTTTACCACCAGCAAAGGTAGCCGATGCTTTAACTTTTCCTGCATTACTTCCACGTCTGCGGTCCCATGTTGGTTTCACTAACTCACCAGCGTATTTTCTTTACATGGCTTTCTTTTAGATCCTGAATTTGGAAAATTTTCTTGAAGTTTTTCAGGCTCATTACTGAGCATGAGGCCCCTGTGTCCACTTCCATGACTACTTTCTCTTAGTCAATTAGTAGTTCCAGTAGCACTGGCAGTGTCCGAAGTGTATCGACTGTGTGCAGATCTAGTTTTTCCATATTTATTTCCATTTCTTCTGTACAACGATTCTCCACATTGTTCACCATCCATCTTTCCTTCCAATGTGTTGTTGAAACAGAAGGCCTGCTCTCATCTTGTCTACATTTCCGACGAGTATATTCAATGTGCCTACATTTAAAACATTTCTTGTTTTTAAACTGGAACTTGTCCGCCTGATGGGTAGTGCTTCCACAACAATAACATTCTCTTTTCAATAGTAACCTGCGGACAGACGTTTCACTTCCACTCGCTTCCACTCGCCAATGCTCCCAGCATTAACTTGGAATATTTCCTTGCAGATTCCATGGACTCTGCTATTTCAATCGCCTTGTCCAACATTAGGCCCTTTTGCCAAGTAAACGCACCTGTATCTTTTCGTCCTTAACTCCCATCACCAATTGATCATGTATGTTTTCATGTACTTTTTCTTCGAAGTTGCAATGCTCCAACATATTTTGCAGTGTGGCCACATATTCACTGATGGACTTGCCTTCTTGTTTGTCCCTGGTGTTGAACAAAAAACGTCTATGTATCTCGTTGGGGACCGGACTGATGTGTCTCTCCATTGGAGTATACAGTTCTTCAAACGTTTTCTGCTAAGGTTTGGCACAAACACCCAATAGAAAAATAGCAAAATGAGCAGCAAAAAAAGAACTTTACTCTTTCAATATAGTGTGCAAATTCCTCTTCTGCACTGTCCCATTCTTTAATTGTGCCTAGCAATACCAATTTTTCTGTTCCTCGCTGACACAGCACTTTTCGGTGATTCATTGGGTTGAGGGTTTTTACCGTTTTTTTCGTTTTTGTTTAAATTGCTTTCATATTGTTCCTCCACATTATCAGTTAAAATAAAAATGAAGTGTAATAAGTCCTCAGATGTACCTCTCCAGTGTACAGTATATTGATACTCTATGGCTGACATGGATAGCTTCTGTACATTTATATGAAATCCACCTCTGCATTTCATGTTTGAAAAGGATGTGTCCTCTACAGTATCAGACTTGACAGAATGGCTAATTGTAGGTATAAACCATTTCATACTCTCAAAAAATTCCAGCAAAAATCTAACAGCCAACCGTGGTTCTCTCTGCACAGAAATCACTTTTTCCATTGCTTCCAACATAACAGGACTGCCAGCAATCACTGTAAAAGAGTAATGAAGAATGCGAGAGAGTTGTATGCTCAGTCCTTCAAGTCCAAAGTAGCTGAGCAGTGGCATGGTTCCTACCAGTTTTGGCAAATAGCAAACAGTATCCTGAACTCTATCCCAACTATCATCAATGGATCTGAGGTAAACTCGTCAGCATCAGACAAAGCCAAATTCTTTGCCAAAAACTTTGCAGCTATTCTACCCTATGCGGCCAAGGCTGCCAACCCCTTGTATTTCCTTCTGTATTAGAAAACACGCTATGCGACATACAAATATCTGTGCATGATGTTGCCAAGCTAATCAAAAACCTTGATTCTAATAAAGCAACAGGCCATGACGGCATTCCAATTATAATGCTGAAAAATCTTCAACCAGAATTAGCTCCCATACTTACAAAGCTATTTAAGCGTTGTCTTAAGGAGAATTGCTTCCCAACACCATGGAAAATCTCATCAGTATGCCCTGTATTTAAGAATTCAGGTGATCATCATCTCCCTACAGTACAGACTAATTGACCATCTCCTGTGCGTAATGAGTAAGTTACTGGAATCTGTGTTAAATAGAGAAATAGTCAATCACCTCAGCAAAAATAATCTTCTTAGTGACATGCAATATGGTTTCTGTTCTGCTAAATCTACAGCAGATGTGCTTACAGTTATATCTCATAGGATTAGCGAATCTTTTGATGTTTCTAAGGCATTTGATAGGGTATGGCATAAAGGTCTACTTCACAAGATCTCTGGTTATGGTATAGTTGGAAATGTCTTCTCAATTATTAAATCATTTCTCTCTGATAGGTTCATAATAGTAGTGGTTGATGGGCAGAAATCAGAAGCTCATAGTATTAATGCTGGAGTCCCTCAGGGGTCCATCCTGGGTCCAACTCTCTTCCTGATCTACATTAATGATCTTCCAAATCACATCCTTAGATCATGCATAGACATTTATGCTGACGACATTATCATCTTATGGCAGCACATCAAAGGCCGTAAACAACCAAATTCTCTCTCATTCTCTCTCCTCTGATCTTGAGCATGGGGTACAATGGGGGAAAAAAGTGGCTGGTTGTTTTTAATGCATCTAAAACCAAGCTGCTATCTTTACATCATCAACGCTCTGATCCCCATTTGGCATCAATTGAGATGAATGGATCTCGTCTTGGGGAGGCTCCATGTTTTGACATGCTCATTCGATAGGTGCATAAGAGTAGTGGTAGATGGACAAAAATCGGAGGCCTGCAATATAAATGCTGGAGTCCCTCAGGGGTCAATCCTGGGCCCAACTCTCTTCCTGATTTACATCAATGACCTCCCTAAGCACATACTTAAATCATTCGTTGACATCTATGCTGATGACACGACCATCTACGGCAACACATCAAAGGCTGTAAATGACAAAGTTCTCTCTGATTCTCTCTCCTCTCAAGCGCGTGGTTCAGTGGGGGAAAATGTGGCTGGTTACCTTTAATGCATTTAAAACCAAACTCCTATCTTTACATCATCAACGCTCTGATCCCCATCTGGCATCAATTGTGATCAATGGCTCTCGTCTGGGTGAGGCTCCGTGTTTTGACAAGCTTCTGGGTTTGACCTTTACTCCTGATCTGAAATGGAACACGTACATCAAGTCTGTTGCCAAGGTCGCTGGAAAGATGGTGGGATCCTTCTACCGTTCCAGAAAATATCTCACTACTGATGCAATTCTCTATCTATATAAAAGCCAAGTACGTCCAAGGATGGAATACTGCTGCCATATCTGGGCAGGAGCTGCTAAAAACAGCCTATCCTGCCTTGACAGAGTACAAAATAGACTTTGTGGCTTAGTGGGGGATGCGCTTTTCTCTACCCTGCAACCTCTCTCCCACAGAAGAGACATTGCGAGCCTATCCTTATTTTATCGTTATTTCCATGGCAGGTGCTCGTCTGAACTCCAATCTCTGGTCCCCCCTAGCCAATCTTTCACGAAAAACACCCGTCTAGCTGAATCCATTGTGAAAAATTTCCCCCACTCTATATCTGTGCCTAAATCAAAACGCGGATTCCATGAACAAGGCTTCTTTCTTAGAACTGCACACCTGTGGAACTCTGTTCCGTCTGCCTGCTTCCCACCGGACTACAACTTGGATGTCTTCAAGTCCAACGTTAACAAATTCCTAATGAACCGCCCCCCTTAAGTAAACACTTCATCACATCTCCACACTAATATAATGTACTTGCAATAACCCTTATCCCTGAGTGGCTTCCGGGCCTTGATAAGTGGTGATCACTGTAAAAAAAAAAAAAAAAAAGCTTCTGGGTTTGACCTTTACTCCTGATCTGAAATGGAACACGTACATCAAATCCGTTGCCAAGGCCGCTGGAAAAATGGTGGGATTCTTCTATCGATCCAGTAGATATCTCACTGCTGATGGAATTCTCTATCTATATAAGAGCCAGGTATGTCCAAGGATGGAGTATTGTTGCCACATTTGGACAGGAGCTGCTAGAAAGGACTTATCCTGCCTTGACAGAGTTCAAAATAAACTTCATAGCTTAGTAGGGGATTCCCTTTTATCTTCCCTTCAACCTCTTTCTCACAGAAGAGATGTTGCGAGCCTGTCTCTGTTTTATCATTTTCGTGGCAAGTGCTCGTCTGAGCTCCAATCAATGATCCCCCCCCTCGCCAAACATTCACGAGAAACACTCATCTAGCTGAAAACAATATCAATCATTTCCCCCACTCTTTATCTGTGCCTAAACCTAAACGTAGATTCCATGAACAAAGCTTTGTTTTTTAGAACTGCACGCCTGTGGAACTGTCTTCCGTTTTCCTGCTTTCCAGCTGACTACAATATGGAACAAGTTCTTGATGAATTGTTCCCCTTTACTAAATTTACACTTCTAACGATTACTATATTATCCCTTTGACTATTGTACACTTTTTAACCCTTATCCTCGAGTGACCTCTGGGCCTTGATAAGTGGTGATTTCTTTGTAAAAAAAAAATCTTCAAAATTAAAATTAGGTATATTGTATCATGCCCCTAGAGTAAATTTGGTATTGTGATTTGAAATTTCATTGGCGTCAGCTGGATCTGACATGGGCTTCTTCTGAAATAATTAAAGTTGTATGGCACTTCTCTTTGGACGCAAGTGAAAAATATAGATGAAAATCTCCGCCGAGTTTATCAGAATCTTGGATAAGACACATCAGAGAAAAGATTCTGAAGATTAATTAAAAAGGAAATTATTTCTCCTTTTAAATGTATACCCCAAAAAGAAGAATAGGATTGGGACATTTATTACAGAAAAAGAAAAGAAATGATAAACAAATATGCAACAAATAAAAATTACCAAAGGCAAGACTTCTTCTATATACCCAAATTAATTTATCTGTGTTTAAACTTCTTTTAAAGTGTGTTTTTGGTTCAAAACAAACTAAGAGTTTCTCTTTGAGTTAGAATTAAAAAAAATGGCTGCTCAATAACGACTATTGATCACCACGCAAAGTTGAAAATTAAACAAACGCTGGTAGAAATGGTGCCTGGAAAACTCGTACCCGGAAAACTCGTTAATTTTTGCGAGGTAGGAAAATTGGTCCGTTATTGAATAAATATCGATCGAAAACAGATTTTATGACCGTTCTTGAAGATATTGTTTTTAAAGGCGACTTTTTACGGTGCAAGTCTATAAATGGTCCACAAGTAATTTTTTTTACTATAAAAATCTGCAAAAAAAATCTTTATAATGTACATACTTGTCACTGCATGAAAATCTCATATTCCAAAAATCACTTAAATCGATCAAGTAGTTTTTTTTTTGTTATTTAAGAAAATCAAATATTATGAGATATTTTATCGAAGAAAAACTTCTTAGTCATCTTGTTTTTGAAGAAATGTTAGTTTAAAGAAAGTGGGAAATCACTTTTCTATAATAATTTAACGTATAATGATCACCCACTTTATGGCCACCACTAGTGTACAACTTGAATTTACGCCGCTGAAATACACATTTGCCGAATTTTTGTTGGAGGAGCGTCAAAGTGTGGGTGCTCAATTGACGTAAAATTCTTCATATCTTGGAAACTACCCGTTTGCTGGAATTTTAAACGTTATTTTCGTTTTTAAATTCCTCAAAAACTTATGTCTTAATTTTCCAAGTTTTTTTTTTCTAGTGTGGAAAGTCGATTGTCTGCCCCTTGCCGATCTTATATTCCAAACACTTCCAATAGGTGTCGCTAGCAGTGTATCATTCAAAAACAAGATGGCGTTAAGTTTTTCTTCGATAAAATGTCTCATAATATTTGATTTTCTTAAATAACAAAAAAAACCTACTTGATCGATTTACGTGATTTTTGGAATATGACATTTTCATGCAGTGACAAGTACGTACATTATAAAGATTTTTTTTCAGATTTTTATAGTAAAAAAGATTACTTGTGGACCATTTATAGACTTGCACCATTTTTACTTGTTAAATCTTGTTAACAAAAAATAAACTCGACCACGAAGTCAAGACACGAAAAACGAAACCACATATTTATTTTTAAAATATTTTAGTTTTAACACTTTTTGTATTATTACGAAAAAAAAAAAAAAAAAAAAAAGGGTTTGTATTACTGTACACAGATTCGAAAAAGTTGTCAAAAAACAAATATATAACAAATAAATGTTATCAAAGGCAAGATAAGTTACTTTTCTACCTAACTGGATATATTTTTCGTGTTTTTATTCAATGTAACATGTTTATTCAGCTCGAAAAGCATACATTGTTTACCGATGTATTGGAAAATTCAAAATGGCGGTCGCGGTCGACACTCTCTTTAACACGGTAAGTTCAGGAAAAGATGTTATAAATAATAAACTAGACAAAATACTGTTAGAAATTCGCTCATTATATGTTACTGTGACATAAGTTGACATATATTCGGTGGTTTTTAATAGTATTTTGTCTAGTTTATTATTTATAACACCTTTTCCCAAACTTACCATGTTAAAGAGAGTGTTGGGCGCCATTTTGAATTTTCCAATACATCGGTAAACACTGCATGTTTTTCGAGCTGAATAAACATGTTACATTGAATAAAAACACAAAAAATATATCCAGTTAAGTAGAAAAGTAACTTATCTTGCCTTTGATAACATTTATTTGTTATATATTTGATTTTTGACAACTTTTTCGAATCTATGTGTACAGTAATACAAACCTACATTTTATTTTAAAATGAAAGCAACCTTAAAGGGTCAACAACAAATTAATAATTTAAGTGTTTTTTTTTTTTTTTTTTTTTTTTTTTACCGAGAAGCGCCACTTGGCAACAGTTTAGTGAAACGCAATAAGAAAATATGGCCGCTGGGTGCCCGGAAAACTTGTCCCGGGAAAACTCGTCTCGGGAAAACTCGTCTCGGGAAAACTGGTCCCCTTTCGCTAGGTAGGAAAACTGGTCCCGTATTGAATAAATACCGATTGAAAACACATTTTATGATCATTCTTGAAGGAGATATTATTTTTTAAAATAGACTATAGCCCCCCCCCCCCTAATATTTTTTTAAAATATTTTTACTTGTTTAATGTTTTCTTTTCTTTTTTTTTTTTTCTTTTAAATAAAATCGATTTTCTAAGTGTCCGTTTTCTACCTAACTGGCTAAGTTCTTAGTGGTTTCACTTCTTTTAAAGCGTTTATTATGTTCATACAAAGTTAATTACAATTTTTTTTTGTTCTTATTTTAACGATGTTTTTTGGAGTCATAAAAACAATAATTAAAAACAAAACCAAAAAATTAAAAAACAGGAAGCGATTCGATTTTTCGTTACTTTTTTGTTTTGTTTTTTAATTATGATAGTTTTTTTGTTGTTATGTTTTTGTTTTCTCTCATACCAAATGCACTCATGCGTTATTTAAAATTATAATTTTATCAATTATCAACATTTATTGTCGTCCTGTCAAATTTTGCAAAAATTAACTAGTAAATTAAAAACGAAATATTTTTTTGGCGCGAGAGATGCCATGTGCTAACAATCTCTCGTTAACTAATTTTAAATTTTTTAAAATTTTTACTTCGAAATTCTAAAATCAATCATTAAGAGAAAAAGTAATCACTAAATAAATTTATTAATCAATTTTCTTGAAAATCCCGCTATCGTTTATGAAGAATCTTTTTAATTTCATTTTTTGTTGGTTGTTTTTCGGAGGGAGATATAGTTTTAACCCCCCACTCTCTCTCCCTCTCTCTAAATTATATTTTGAAAAATATTAAAATTTATTATTTTCTTTTTAAAACCAAATCTCCCTCAGTAATTTCTTTAATTTTCTATTTTTTAGCGATTATCAAGACCCCTAAGATGTGATATACCGGACATTATTTCTAGTTCGGGTTTGTATCACTGTACACATAGATTCGAAAAAGTTGTCAAAAAACAAATATATAACAAATAAATGTTATCAAAGGCAAGATAAATTACTTTTCTACCAAACTGGATATAATTTTCGTGTTTTTATTTAATTTAACATGTTTATTCAGCTCAAAAAGCATACAGTGTTTACCGATTGGAAAATTCAAAATGGCGGCCGACTCTCTCTTTAACACGGTAAGTTCGGGAAAAGGTGTTATAAATAATAAACTAGACAAAATACTATTAAAAAACCACCGAATATATGTCAAGTTATGTCACGGTAACATATATTGAAAAGGAGTTATAAATAATAAACTAGACAAAATACTGTTAGAAACTCGCTCAATATATGTTACTGTGACATAAGTTGACATATATTCGGTTGTTTTTTAACAGTATTTTGTCTAGTTTATTATTTATAACACCTTTTCCCGAACTTACCGTGTTTAAGAGAGAGTCGGCCGCCATTTTGAATTTTCCAATACATCGGTAAACACTGCATGTTTTTCGAGCTGAATAAACATGTTAAATTGAATAAAAACACGAGAATTATATCCAGTTTGGTAGAAAAGTAACTTATCGGGTAACCCAACTTATCTTGTCTTTGATAACATTTATTTGTTATATATTTGTTTTTTTAACTACTTTTTCGAATCTATGTGTACAGTAATACAAACCCAAATTTTAATATTTTTTTAAATATAATTTAGAGGGGGGGGGGTAAAACTATATCTCCCTCCGAAAAACAACCAACAAAAAATGAAATTAAAAAGATTTTTGATAAACGATAGCGGAGTTTTCAATAAAATTGATTAATAAATTTATTTAGTGATTACTTTTTCTCTGAATGATTGATTTTAGAATTTTGAAGTAAAAATTTAAAAAATTAAAAATTAGTTAACGAGAGATTCTTAGCACATGGCATCTCTCGCGCCACAAAAAAATATTTCGCTTTTAATTTATTAGTTAATTTTTGCAAAATTTGACAGGACGACAATAAATGTTGATAATGGATAAAATCATAATTTTAAATAACGCATGAGTGCATTTGGTATGAGAGAAAACAAAAACATAACAACAAAAAACTATCATAATTAAAAAACCAAAACAAAAAAGTAACGCTCCCAGTTTTTAATTTTTTTGTTTTGTTTTTTTATTATTGTTTTATGACTCCAAAAAACATCGTTAAAATAAGAAACAAAAAAATTGTAATTAACTTTGTATGAACATAATAAACGCTTTAAAATAAGTGAAACCA
This sequence comes from Euprymna scolopes, assembly GCF_053919585.1. NCBI lineage: Eukaryota > Metazoa > Mollusca > Cephalopoda > Sepiida > Sepiolidae > Euprymna > Euprymna scolopes. The sequence continues at coordinate 60,723,938 of NC_136509.1, forward strand.
CTAAGAACTTAGCCAGTTAGGTAGAAAACGGGCAATCGATTTTATTTAAAAAAAACAAAAAAAAAACATTACACAAATAAAAATATTTTTTTAAAAATATTAGCTGGGGGGGGGGCTATAGTCTATTTTAAAAAGCAATATCTCCTTCAAGAATCGATATTTATTCAATAAGGGACCAGTTTTCCTACCATGCGAAAGGGGACGAGTTTTCCCGAGACGAGTTTTCCGGAGACGAGTTTTCCGGAGACGAGTTTTCCCGAGACGAGTTTTCCGGAGACGAGTTTTCCTAAATTCATTGTAAGCACATGGCATCTATCGCGCCAAAAAAATATTTCGCTTTTAATTTATTAGTTAATTTTTGCAAAATTTGACAGGACGACAATAAATGTTGATAATGGATAAAATTATAATTTTAAATAACGCATGAGTGCATTTGGTATGAGAGAAAACAAAAACATAACAACAAAAAACTATCATAATTAAAAAACCAAAACAAAAAAGTAACGCTCCCAGTTTTTAATTTTTTGGTTTTGTTTTTTATTATTGTTTTTATGACTCCAAAAAACATCGTTAAAATAAGAAACAAAAAAATTGTAATTAACTTTGTATGAACATAATAAACGCTTTAAAATAAGTGAAACCACTAAGAACTTAGCCAGTTAGGTAGAAAACGGGCAATCGATTTTATTTAAAAAAAAAAAAAAAACATTAAACAAATAAAAATATTTAAAAAAAAATATTATGGGGGGGGGCTTTAGTCTATTTTTAAAAGCAATATCTCCTTCAAGAACGATCATAAAATGTGTTTTCAATCGATATTTATTCAATAAGGGACCAGTTTTCCTACCTAGCGAAAGGGGAGGAGTTTTCCCGAGACGAGTTTTCCGGAGACGAGTTTTCCGGAGACGAGTTTTCCGGAGACGAGTTTTCCCGGGACGAGTTTTCCTAAATTCTAATGTCTCCGGAAAACTCGTCCCCTTTCGCTAGGTAGGAAAACTGGTCCCTTATTGAATAAATATCGATTGAAAACACATTTTATGATCGTTCTTGAAGGAGATATTGTTTTTTTTTTTTAAATAGACTATAGCCCCCCCCATAATATTTAAAAAAAAATATTTTACTTGTTTAATGTTTTTTTTTTTTTTTAAATAAAATCGATTTTCTAAGTGTCCGTTTTCTACCTAACTGGCTAAGTTCTTAGTGGTTTCACTTATTTTAAAGCGTTTATTATGTTCATAAACGAGACCGCATATTTTTTATACTAATATAAAAAGAATTTACTTATTTACTGTTGTTATAAAAGGGTAAAATCGAGTTTTCTACTTCGCCGACTATGTTGTGTGTTGTTTAATTTATTTGGAATCGTTTATTCGGTAAAGAAAAAAAAACACAGAAAACAAACAAAAAAACATGTCGAGTGTTACGTGAGAACGAGAAATAATGTCCGGTATATCACATCTTAAGAGTCTTGATAATCGCTAAAAAATAGAAAATTAAAGAAATTACTGAGGGAGATTTGGTTTTAAAAAGAAAATAATAAATTTTAGGGTTGTATTACTGTACACAAAGATTCGAAAAAGTTGTCAAAAAACAAATATATAACAAATAAATGTTAGCAAAGGCAAGATAAGTTACTTTCCTACCAAACTGGATATATTTTTTGTGTTTTTATTCAATGTAACATGTTTATTAAGCTCGAAAAACATACAGTGTTTACCGATGTATTGGACAATTCAAAATGGCGGCCGACTCTCTTAAACGCGGTAAGTTCGGGAAAAGGTGTTATAAATAATAAACTAGACAAAATACTATAAAAAAAACACCGAATATATGTCAAGTTATGTCACGGTAATATATATTGAGCGAATTGCTAACAGGATTTTGTCTAGTTTATTATTTATAACACCTTTTCCCGAAATTACCGTGTTTAAGAGAGAGTCGGCCGCCATTTTGAATTTTCCAATACATCGGTAAACACTGCATGTTTTTCGAGCTGAATAAACATGTTAAATTGAATAAAAACACGATAATTATATCCAGTTTGGTAGAAAAGTAACTTATCTTGCCTTTGATAACATTTATTTGTTATATATTTGTTTTTTTAACTACTTTTTCGAATCTATGTGTACAATACAAACCCAAATTTTAATATTTTTCAAAATATAATTTAGAGAGGGGGGGGGGTTAAAACTATATCTCCCTCCGAAAAACAAACAACAAAAAATGAAATTAAAAAGATTCTTGATAAACGATAGCGGAGTTTTCAATAAAATTGATTAATACATTTATTTAGTGATTACTTTTTCTCTGAATGATTGATTTTAGAATTTTGAAGTAAAAATTTAAAAAATTAAAAATTAGTTAACGAGAGATTGTTAGCACATGGCATCTCTCGCGCCAAAAAAATATTTCGCTTTTAATTTATTAGTTAATTTTTGCAAAATTTTACAAGACGACAATAAATGTGGATAATTGATAGAATTATAATTTTAAATAACGCATGAGTGCATTTGGTATGAGAGAAAACGAAAACATAACAACAAAAAACTATCATAATTAAAAAACCAAAACAAAAAAGTAACGCTCCCAGTTTTTAATTTTTTGGGTTTTTTTTTTATTATTGTTTTTATGACTCCAAAAAACATCGTTAAAATAAGAACCAAAAAAATTGTAATTAACTTTGTATGAACATAATAAACGCTTTAAAATAAGTGAAACCACTAAGAACTTAGCCAGTTAGGTAGAAAAAAAAAAAACATTAAACAAATAAAAATATTTTTTTTTTAAATATTATGGGGGGGGGGACTATAGTCTATTTTAAAAAGCAATATCTCCTTCAAGAACGATCATAAAATGTGTTTTCAATCGATATTTATTCAATAAGGGACCAGTTTTCCTACCTAGCGAAAGGGGACGAGTTTTCCCGGGACGAGTTTTCCTAAATTCGGGTTAATGATCGATGCTCGGAAAACTCGTACCCGGAAAACTCGTCCCCTTTCGCTAGGTAGGAAAACTGGTCCCTTATTGAATAAATATCGATTGAAAACACATTTTATGATCATTCTTGAAGGAGATATTGTTTTTAAAATAGACTATAGCCCCCCCCCCATAATATTTAAAAAAAATTTTTTTACTTGTTTAATGTTTTTTTTTTTTTAAATAAAGTCGATTTTCTAAGTGTCCGTTTTCTACCTAACTTAGTTGTTTCACCTATTTTAAAGCGTTTATTATGTTCATAAACGAGACCGCATATTTTTTTTTATATTAATATAAAAATAATTTACTTACTGTTGTTTATAAAAGGGTAAAATCAATTTTCCTACCTCGCCGACTATGTTGTTTGTAGTTTAATTTATTTGGAATCGTTTATTCGGTAAAGAAAAAAAAAACACAGAAAACAAACAAAAAACATGTCGAGTGTTACGTGAGAACGAGAAATAATGTCCGACATGAGGGTGAATAGAATTTAGGAAAACTCGTCTCGGGAAAACTCGTCTCCGGAAAACTCGTCTCGGGAAAACTCGTCTCGGGAAAACTCGTCCCCTTTCGCTAGGTAGGAAAACTGGTCCCTTATTGAATAAATATCGATTCTTGAAGGAGATATTGCTTTTTAAAATAGACTATAGCCCCCCCCCCAGCTAATATTTTTAAAAAAATATTTTTATTTGTGTAATGTTTTTTTTTTGTTTTTTTTAAATAAAATCGATTGCCCGTTTTCTACCTAACTGGCTAAGTTCTTAGTGGTTTCACTTATTTTAAAGCGTTTATTATGTTCATACAAAGTTAATTACAATTTTTTTGGTTCTTATTTTAACGATGTTTTTTGGAGTCATAAAACAATAATAAAAAAAACAAAACAAAAAAATTAAAAACTGGGAGCGTTACTTTTTTGTTTTGGTTTTTTAATTATGATAGTTTTTTGTTGTTATGTTTTTGTTTTCTCTCATACCAAATGCACTCATGCGTTATTTAAAATTATAATTTTATCAATTATCAACATTTATTGTCGTCCTGTCAAATTTTGCAAAAATTAACTAATAAATTAAAAGCGAAATATTTTTTTGTGGCGCGAGAGATGCCATGTGCTAACAATCTCTCGTTAACTAATTTTTAATTTTTTAAATTTTTACTTCAAAATTCTAAAATCAATCATTCAGAGAAAAAGTAATCACTAAATAAATTTATTAATCAATTTTATTGAAAACTCCGCTATCGTTTATCAAAAATCTTTTTAATTTCATTTTTTGTTGGTTGTTTTTCGGAGGGAGATATAGTTTTACCCCCCCCCTCTAAATTATATTTAAAAAAATATTAAAATTTGGGTTTGTATTACTGTACACATAGATTCGAAAAAGTAGTTAAAAAAACAAATATATAACAAATAAATGTTATCAAAGGCAAGATAAGTTACTTTTCTACCAAACTGGATATAATTCTCGTGTTTTTATTCAATTTAACATGTTTATTCAGCTCGAAAAACATGCAGTGTTTACCGATGTATTGGAAAATTCAAAATGGCGGCCGACTCTCTCTTAAACACGGTAATTTCGGGAAAAGGTGTTATAAATAATAAACTAGACAAAATCCTGTTAGCAATTCGCTCAATATATATTACCGTGACATAACTTGACATATATTCGGTGTTTTTTTTATAGTATTTTGTCTAGTTTATTATTTATAACACCTTTTCCCGAACTTACCGCGTTTAAGAGAGTCGGCCGCCATTTTGAATTGTCCAATACATCGGTAAACACTGTATGTTTTTCGAGCTTAATAAACATGTTACATTGAATAAAAACACAAAAAATATATCCAGTTTGGTAGGAAAGTAACTTATCTTGCCTTTGCTAACATTTATTTGTTATATATTTGTTTTTTGACAACTTTTTCGAATCTTTGTGTACAGTAATACAACCCTAAAATTTATTATTTTCTTTTTAAAACCAAATCTCCCTCAGTAATTTCTTTAATTTTCTATTTTTTAGCGATTATCAAGACTCTTAAGATGTGATATACCGGACATTATTTCTCGTTCTCACGTAACACTCGACATGTTTTTTTGTTTGTTTTCTGTGTTTTTTTTTCTTTACCGAATAAACGATTCCAAATAAATTAAACAACACACAACATAGTCGGCGAAGTAGAAAACTCGATTTTACCCTTTTATAACAACAGTAAATAAGTAAATTCTTTTTATATTAGTATAAAAAATATGCGGTCTCGTTTATGAACATAATAAACGCTTTAAAATAAGTGAAACCACTAAGAACTTAGCCAGTTAGGTAGAAAACGGACACTTAGAAAATCGATTTTATTTAAAAAAAAAAAAACATTAAACAAGTAAAATATTTTTTTTTAAATATTATGGGGGGGGCTATAGTCTATTTAAAAAAAAAAAACAATATCTCCTTCAAGAACGATCATAAAATGTGTTTTCAATCGATATTTATTCAATAAGGGACCAGTTTTCCTACCTAGCGAAAGGGGACGAGTTTTCCGGAGACATTAGAATTTAGGAAAACTCGTCCCGGGAAAACTCGTCTCCGGAAAACTCGTCTCCGGAAAACTCGTCTCCGGAAAACTCGTCTCGGGAAAACTCCTCCCCTTTCGCTAGGTAGGAAAACTGGTCCCTTATTGAATAAATATCGATTGAAAACACATTTTATGATCGTTCTTGAAGGAGATATTGCTTTTAAAAATAGACTAAAGCCCCCCCCCATAATATTTTTTTTTAAATATTTTTATTTGTTTAATGTTTTTTTTTTTTTTTTAAATAAAATCGATTGCCCGTTTTCTACCTAACTGGCTAAGTTCTTAGTGGTTTCACTTATTTTAAAGCGTTTATTATGTTCATACAAAGTTAATTACAATTTTTTTGTTTCTTATTTTAACGATGTTTTTTGGAGTCATAAAAACAATAATAAAAAACAAAACCAAAAAATTAAAAACTGGGAGCGTTACTTTTTTGTTTTGGTTTTTTAATTATGATAGTTTTTTGTTGTTATGTTTTTGTTTTCTCTCATACCAAATGCACTCATGCGTTATTTAAAATTATAATTTTATCCATTATCAACATTTATTGTCGTCCTGTCAAATTTTGCAAAAATTAACTAATAAATTAAAAGCGAAATATTTTTTTGGCGCGATAGATGCCATGTGCTTACAATGAATTTAGGAAAACTCGTCTCCGGAAAACTCGTCTCGGGAAAACTCGTCTCCGGAAAACTCGTCTCCGGAAAACTCGTCTCGGGAAAACTCGTCCCCTTTCGCATGGTAGGAAAACTGGTCCCTTATTGAATAAATATCGATTCTTGAAGGAGATATTGCTTTTTAAAATAGACTATAGCCCCCCCCCCAGCTAATATTTTTTAAAAAATATTTTTATTTGTGTAATGTTTTTTTTTTGTTTTTTTTAAATAAAATCGATTGCCCGTTTTCTACCTAACTGGCTAAGTTCTTAGTGGTTTCACTTATTTTAAAGCGTTTATTATGTTCATACAAAGTTAATTACAATTTTTTTGTTTCTTATTTTAACGATGTTTTTTGGAGTCATAAAACAATAATAAAAAAACAAAACAAAAAAATTAAAAACTGGGAGCGTTACTTTTTTGTTTTGGTTTTTTAATTATGATAGTTTTTTGTTGTTATGTTTTTGTTTTCTCTCATACCAAATGCACTCATGCGTTATTTAAAATTATGATTTTATCCATTATCAACATTTATTGTCGTCCTGTCAAATTTTGCAAAAATTAACTAATAAATTAAAAGCGAAATATTTTTTTGTGGCGCGAGAGATGCCATGTGCTAACAATCTCTCGTTAACTAATTTTTAATTTTTTAAATTTTTACTTCAAAATTCTAAAATCAATCATTCAGAGAAAAAGTAATCACTAAATAAATTTATTAATCAATTTTATTGAAAACTCCGCTATCGTTTATCAAAAATCTTTTTAATTTCATTTTTTGTTGGTTGTTTTTCGGAGGGAGATATAGTTTTACCCCCCCCCCTCTAAATTATATTTAAAAAAATATTAAAATTTGGGTTTGTATTACTGTACACATAGATTCGAAAAAGTAGTTAAAAAAACAAATATATAACAAATAAATGTTATCAAAGACAAGATAAGTTGGGTTACCCGATAAGTTACTTTTCTACCAAACTGGATATAATTCTCGTGTTTTTATTCAATTTAACATGTTTATTCAGCTCGAAAAACATGCAGTGTTTACCGATGTATTGGAAAATTCAAAATGGCGGCCGACTCTCTCTTAAACACGGTAAGTTCGGGAAAAGGTGTTATAAATAATAAACTAGACAAAATACTGTTAAAAAACAACCGAATATATGTCAACTTATGTCACAGTAACATATATTGAGCGAGTTTCTAACAGTATTTTGTCTAGTTTATTATTTTCAATATATGTTACCGTGACATAACTTGACATATATTCGGTGGTTTTTTAATAGTATTTTGTCTAGTTTATTATTTATAACACCTTTTCCCGAACTTACCGTGTTAAAGAGAGAGTCGGCCGCCATTTTGAATTTTCCAATACATCGGTAAACACTGTATGCTTTTTGAGCTGAATAAACATGTTAAATTAAATAAAAACACGAAAATTATATCCAGTTTGGTAGAAAAGTAATTTATCTTGCCTTTGATAACATTTATTTGTTATATATTTGTTTTTTGACAACTTTTTCGAATCTATGTGTACAGTGATACAAACCCGAACTAGAAATAATGTCCGGTATATCACATCTTAGGGGTCTTGATAATCGCTAAAAAATAGAAAATTAAAGAAATTACTGAGGGAGATTTGGTTTTAAAAAGAAAATAATAAATTTTAATATTTTTCAAAATATAATTTAGAGAGAGGGAGAGAGAGTGGGGGGTTAAAACTATATCTCCCTCCGAAAAACAACCAACAAAAAATGAAATTAAAAAGATTCTTCATAAACGATAGCGGGATTTTCAAGAAAATTGATTAATAAATTTATTTAGTGATTACTTTTTCTCTTAATGATTGATTTTAGAATTTCGAAGTAAAAATTTTAAAAAATTTAAAATTAGTTAACGAGAGATTGTTAGCACATGGCATCTCTCGCGCCAAAAAAATATTTCGTTTTTAATTTACTAGTTAATTTTTGCAAAATTTGACAGGACGACAATAAATGTTGATAATTGATAAAATTATAATTTTAAATAACGCATGAGTGCATTTGGTATGAGAGAAAACAAAAACATAACAACAAAAAAACTATCATAATTAAAAAACAAAACAAAAAAGTAACGAAAAATCGAATCGCTTCCTGTTTTTTAATTTTTTGGTTTTGTTTTTAATTATTGTTTTTATGACTTCAAAAAACAAAAAAAAGAACAAAAAAAAGAACAAAAAAAAATTGTAATTAACTTTGTATGAACATAATAAACGCTTTAAAAGAAGTGAAACCACTAAGAACTTAGCCAGTTAGGTAGAAAACGGACACTTAGAAAATCGATTTTATTTAAAAGAAAAAAAAAAGAAAAGAAAACATTAAACAAGTAAAAATATTTTAAAAAAATATTAGGGGGGGCTATAGTCTATTTTAAAAAATAATATCTCCTTCAAGAATGATCATAAAATGTGTTTTCAATCGGTATTTATTCAATACGGGACCAGTTTTCCTACCTAGCGAAAGGGGACCAGTTTTCCGGAGACGAGTTTTCCGGAGACGAGTTTTCCGGAGACGAGTTTTCCGGGCACCCATGAGGGTATATCACATCTTAGGGGTCTTGATAATCGCTAAAAAATAGAAAATTAAAGAAATTACTGAGGGAGATTTGGTTTTAAAAAGAAAATAATAAATTTTAATATTTTAAAAAATATAATTTAGAGAGGGGGGGGGGTAAAAACTATATCTCCCTCCGAAAAACAACCAACAGAAAATGAAATTAAAAAGATTCTTGATAAACGATAGCGGAGTTTTCAATAAAATTGATTAATAAATTTATTTAGTGATTACTTTTTCTCTTAATGATTGATTTTAGAATTTTGAAGTAAAAATAAAAAAAAATTAAAAATGAGTTAACGCGCCCAAAAAATATTTCGCTTTTAATTTATTAGTAAATTACAAAATTTTTTTTGTTCTTATTTTAACGATGTTTTTTGGAGTAATAAAACAATAATAAAAAAAAAAAAAAACAAAAAAAAAAAAAACAGGGAGCGATTCGATTCTTCGTTACCTTTTTTGGTGTAAATCTATAAATGGGCCACAACAAAACTTTTATACAATAAAAATCTGAAAAAAATCTTTATAATGTACGTACTTGTCACTGCATGAAGATGTCATATTCCAAAAATTACGTAAATCGATCAAGTAGTTTTTTTTTATCGAAGAAATCAAATATTATCGGAGGTTTAGTCGAAGATTTGGCACGCGCCATCTTGTTTGAGAAATAACGCCACTAACGACTCCTGGCGGAAATATGTGTCAACAAGGCCAGTACATGCAGACCATCGAATATTTTAGCAATCAAGTACTTTTTTTTTTTTTTTGAAGAAAATCAAATTTTACGATTTCTAGGGATAATAAATAAATAAATTGACTTCTTTTAATAAAGAGAATGTGGAAAACACTAGTTATTTTTGTTCGTCTGAAAACAGACTTTAATAAACGAAGTACTTTTTTTTTTCTTTTTAAAGAAAAAACAAATTTTACGATTTTTAGGGATAATAAATAAATAAATTGACTTCTTTTAATAAAGAGAATGTGTGTTTGGATTTGTATTACTGTACACATAGATTCGAAAAAGTTGTCAAAGAAAACAAATATATAACAAATAAATGTTATCAAAGGCAAGATGAGTTACTTTTCTACCTAACTGGATAATTTTCTAGTGTTTTTATTTAATGTAACATGTTTATTCAGCTCGAAAAACATAGTGTTTACCGATGTATTAGAAAATTTAAAATAGCGCCCGACTCTCTCTTTCACACGGTAAGTTTGGGAAAAGAGGTTATAAATAATAAAAAAAAAAACTAGACAAAATACTGTTAGAAACTCGCTCAATATGTTACCGTGACATGGGCTGACATATATTCGGTGGGTTTTTAACAGTATTTTGTATATTTTTTATTTTAAACTCATTTTCCCAAACATACCGCGTTCAACAGAGAAGCCGGCGCCATTAAAAATTTTCCAATACATCGGTAAACACTGTATGTGTTTCGAACTGAATAAACATATTACATTGAATAAAAACACTAAAAGTTATCCAATTAGGTAGAAAAGTAACTTATCTTTCCTTTGATGACATTTATTCGTTTTTTGACAACTTTTTCGAATCTGTGTACTGTGTACAGTAATACAAACCCAAACACACATTCTCTTAAAAGAAGTCTATTTATTTATTATCCCTAAAAATCGTAAAATTTGTTTTTTCTTAAAAAAAAAAAAGTACTTCGTTTATTAAAGTCTGTTTTCAGACGAACAAAAAAGTGTTTTCCACATTCTCTTTATTAAAAGTCAATTTATTTATTTATTATCCCTAGAAATCGTAAAATTTGATTTTCTTCAAAAAAAAAAAAAAAAAAAAAGTACTTGATTGATAAAATATTCGATGGTCTTGCCTTGTTGGCCCATATTTCCGCCAGGGGTCGTTAGTGGCGTTATCTCTCAAACAAGATGGCGCGTGCCAAATCTTCGATTAAACCTCCGATAATTTTTGATTTTCTTAAATAATAATAATAATAAAAAGAACCTACTTGATCGATTTACGTAATTTTTGGAATATGACATCTTCATGCAGTGACAAGTACGTACATTAGAAAGACTTTTTTCAGATTTTTATTGTATAAAAGATTTGTTGTGGCCCATTTATAGACTTGCACCCTTTTTTATACTGGATATGTTTTCAGTGTTTTTTATTTAATGTAACATGTTTATTTAGCTCGAAAAACATACTGTTTACCAATATATTGGAAAATACAAAATGGCGCTCGACTCTCTCTTTAACATGGTAAGTTCGGGAAAAGGTGCTATAAATATAAAACTAGACAAAAGGCTGTTAGGAACTTGCTCAATATATATTACGGTGACATAGCTTGACATATATTCGGTGGTTTTTTAATAGTATTTTGTCTAGTTTATTATTTATAACACTTTTTCCCGAACTTACCGTGTTAAAGAGAGAGTCGGGCGCCATTTTGAATTTTCCAATACATCGGTAAACAATGTATGTTTTTCGAGCGGAGTAAATAATAAAATAATAAAAACACGAAAAATATATCCAGTTTGGTAGAAAAGTAGCTTATCTTGCTTTTGATAACATTTATTTGTTATATATTTGTTTTTTTGAAAACTTTTTCGAATCTATGTGTACAGTAATACAAATCCAAAAATTGTTTGTTTTGCAGTAAAAAAATAAAATAACTAAAATGAAATATTCAACTTTCTCCAATAAAAATAAAAGTTCAAACACGAATTCACTTACGATATTTTGATTAAAATTATCCCAAATGTGCAATTATAATAATTATTTTCCGAATGGAGAATTGTTCTTTTTCTTTAGAACATACATGGACAATCGGTAACACATATTGGTAGCAATATTTTTTTTTTTTTTTTTTTTTATGTCTGTTAGCATAACCACGTGGTTGAATACCGGAAGCTGTCTATACCTACAACTTAATTAGGAAATGACGTTACGCTGTCATATGCATCGGCCTTCTTTCTCGGTAGCCACGGTGAAACAGGCAGTCGTCGGTTTCAGCCGAGCGTTGTTCAAATGTTGAAACGCGAAATTTCTATTTACATCACCAGCAAGGATTTTTTTTTTGGGTACTTCTACAGTTTAGTCAAGACATTAAAAAAATGAAAATACCGAAAAAAGTTTAAAATGTATGTATCCGTTATGGAACGAAGTTCCCCGAAAAAAAATTTCACTTAATTTCATCAAGTAGTTTTTTTTTTACAGCGGAAAAACGCGTTTCTATGAGAGCGCGTTGAAGGCAGCCATCTTGTATTTAAAAAATTTTTGTTTGAATTTTAGAAATATCAAAGGGAGATAACTCCAGTTAAAGCGCTGACACCCCTTCCCATACTAGCTTTTCTTCCTAAAAATCGAACATTTTGCTCGGTATCATAACAAATTGTTTTTTCGCTGTAAAATAAAAACAACAACAAAAAAAAATACTTGATGAAATTAAGTGAAATTTTTTTCGGAGAACTTCGTTCCGTAACGGATGAATTTAGGAAAACTCGTCCCGGGAAAACTCGTCTCGGGAAAACTCGTCTCCGGAAAACTCGTCTCCGGAAAACTCGTCCCCTTTCGCTAGGTAGGAAAACTGGTCCCTTATTGAATAAATATCGATTGAAAACACATTTTATGATCGTTCTTGAAGGAGATATTGTTTTTTAAAATAAACTATAGCCCCCCCCCATAATATTTAAAAAAAAATATTTTTACTTGTTTAATGTTTTTTTTTTTTTAAATAAAATCGATTTTCTAAGTGTCCGTTTTCTACCTAACTGGCTAAGTTCTTAGTGATTTAACTTATTTTAAAGCGTTTATTATGTTCATACAAAGTTAATTACAAATTTTTTTGTTCTTATTTTAACGATGTTTTTTGGGTTTTGTTTTTTTTTATTGTTTTTATAAACAATAAAAAAAAAAAAACCTAAAAATTAAAAAACAGGGAGCGATTATTCTTCGTTACGCTTTTGGTTTTGTTTTTTAATTATGATAGTTTTTTGTTGTTATGTTTTTGTTTTCTGTCATACCAAATGCACTCATGCGTTATTTAAAATTATGATTTTATCAATTATCCACATTTATTGTCGTCCTGTCAAATTTTGCAAAAATTAACTAAAAAATTAAAAGCGAAATATTTTTTTGGCGCGAGAGATGCCATGTGCTAACAATCTCGTTAACTCGTTTTTAATTTTTTTAATTTTTACTTCAAAATTCTAAAATCAATCAAGAGAGAAAGTAATCACTAAATAAATTTATTAATCAATTTTATTGAAAACTCCGCTATCGTTTATCAAGAATCTTTTTAATTTCATTTTTTGTTGGTTGCTTTTCGAAGGGAGGTTTTATCCCCCCCCTCTCTCTCTAAATTATATTTTAAAAAATATTAAAATTTATTATTTTCTTTTTAAAACCAAATCTCCCTCAGTAATTTCTTTAATTTTTTATTTTTTTAGCGATTATCAAGACCCCCTAAGATGTGATATACCAGGCATTATTTCTCGTTCTCCCGTAACACTCGATAGACATGTTTTTTGTTTGTTTTCTGTTTTTTTTCTTTACCAAATAAACGATTCCAAATAAATTAAATAAACAACATAGTCAGCGAGGTAGAAAAATCGATTTTACTCTTTTATAAGCAACACTAACAGTATATAAGTAAATTATTTTTATATTAATATAAAAAAAAATATGCGGTCTCGTTTATGAACATAATAAACGCTTTTATTAAAAACACAAAAAAACATTAAACAAATAAAAATATTTTTTTAAAAATATTATGGGGGGGGGAGCTATAGTTTATTTTAAAAAACAATATCTCCTTCAAGAACGATCATAAAATGTGTTTTCAATCGATGTTTATTCAATAAGGGACCAGTTTTCCTACCTAGCGAAAGGGGACGAGTTTTCCGGAGACGAGTTTTCCGGAGACGAATTTTCCCGAGACGAGTTTTCCCGAGACGAGTTTTCCTGGGACGAGTTTTCCCGGCACCCGGATACATACAATTGAAACTTTTTTCGATATTTTCATTTTTTAATGTCTTGACTAAACTGTACAAGTACCTTTTTTTAAAATTATTTTTTGGTGACTGTACCAAATCACAACACCGTAACCCTCCTTCCAATAATAAACAAATATATTCTGCCGGTGACTACACCGACTGTTGGAAGGGCCTATAACAAAGTAGGAGGAGAAGAATTCCAACAACCACCTGACAGTGAATCATAAGTATGCATTTTGTAGAGCCCGCATCGAAGGCAACAACGAACGATGTTGAGAGGATGTAGGAAGGAAGCAAAACAAGAAGCAAGAATACGGGACCGGGAACTTCTGAATACATATTTATTTGAATTTATGTGGAGACAATTCGGAAACGATCCTTTTGGGGAGCTTCCTTCCATTTCCTCTATCCCCATCTCCCCCCCCCCCTCTTTGCCGTCGAAGGCCGTTCAACAGTTGACCAAAGTAAAAGATTCCTAAGAAAAAATTCTGTGGACATTTAAACGAAACCCTGCCTTTTCGCACAGACGTTTTGCAGAGCATCTAACGTCACAAAGATGTTTCGTAATCACGAAGAAAACAAATTTCAAAAATATTTTTTTAGACAGCGTTCATGGAGCCGGTTTGGATCTATTAAAAGAGCATTTTAGCGGCCAAACGAATCAGTCGACCACAAGTCAGCATGCTGTAAACATCATCATTGACTCCATCTGGGTGGTCGTTAAAACGCACGCGCACCCGATAATTAATTTTCCACGGAAATGGACTTTTTACCCTTTTCTATCTCTGCTAAAGTAAGCGATGGGCTTTTAGGTTGGTTAATTTTTCTAAAAAAAAGGACTGATTATTTCTAACCAAGAACTTTTACTTTTCTACTTCATTTCATTTTATTACCTCAGTCGCAGGAAGATACTTTCAATTAAGAAACTTTCCTGTCTGCTCTGTTCACTTATTTAGAATTAAAAAAAAAAAAAAATTGTATAAAATTTATTCATCCGCCTCAGTCATCTTTGTTTGATTGTTCAACTTCATTTTACAAATATTTTTCATTTTTATTTTCTTGCGTTTGCGGGACTAACATCGACACCCGTAGCCCCGCAACATACTCATCTCGATAAAGTTCTTCCGCCGGCAATGAACAGCCACAAAAAAAAAAAAAAAAATAAATAAATAAATAAAAATAATAATAAAAATATTAAGTTTTCTTGAAAAAAAAAAAAATCAATTTATGCTTTTCGTAAACATATTTTTATGTATTTTCTTAAAGAAAATAATAGATATAAAATTTTAGTGGAATACTCCCACCCAACTAAAAGAAAAAAAAAGGTTCTCCTTAGTCTTCTGACCCCAATGTTTCGTCTGCTAAAATTTTAATCACGTGATCACGGTGTACTGTAGCATCAATAAAATAAGCCATCAATTCAAGTGCCGCTTGTTATGGATTTAGCTGAATACGATATTAAAAATCACTTTATTGGTACTTATGCACATATGTTAGCGGGCTGGCGGGTGTATTGTAACTATTCTGTACTTTCACCTAACAATTTAATAACCAAAAAGATATAGTAAAACTTGAACACCCGTTTGAATACATTAATTTAAATTTAAAGTGTTGTGATAAAAACAAAAAAACATTCAGTTGCGCTTGTGCTTTATTTCTTCAATTTTGAAAAATTTCACAATGATGAATGAATTCGTGTGTACTTTAAAAACACAATGCACCCACCCCGACCCCCCACCGCCTCCCGCAAATGTAAACACAGAATTTCTATGAAATGTTAAACGGTATTCTACTCTGTAAATGTTGTCGCGTTACTTATGAAAAAACGGTTAATTAAACTGCAGAAGCACCTGTTAAACTACACAAGTTCTATAATTGAATACCCCCTCCCCACAAAAAAGAACGAAAAACATAAAATATGCTTGTGCAAACCGCTAATGAAAACTTAATTTTTTCGATCAATTAAAAGGGGTTAATACCATGCAAACCATAAATTTGCGACAGATTTGATTATCAGATTTGTGGCCAGCAACATCGAATATCCCTAAAAAACAAATTGGTACTCCTGCAGTATTTTACCCACCGATTTCACGATCTTAGCCGAGCGTTGACGAACGCTTTCGGCGTTAACGCCGACGAAAGCCGAGAATTCGGAGCTACTACGGTGCAAGAACGCTAAAAGTATGTGAATAGCAACAACATTACAAGGAAAAGATATTACACACACACACAACAAAATGGATAAAATTAATACAAAAAATTTGGATAAAATAAATCACAAACACTTACCGTAAGTTTTTTTTAAAGTAGAATAAATTTATTTTGTTGAATATTTTTTTTTTTGGTTCATTTTGTTTTCCGATAGCTTTTCTTTGGGGGGGGGGGGTAAGCAACAGTAATAAACACTTCAATGTTTTTTTTGTGTGTGTTTTTAACAAAACGTTATTAAACAGTAACAACAATGTTTTTTTTTTTTTTTTTTCAGTAATGTTTGTAGGGGGGGGACAACAATTACTGTTTATCTTTAGTTCCGACTGGAAGATTTTCTACTGACTGTAGAGAGGCAAAGTAGGGAGCAAAGGGTTTTCAGAGGATGTGGAAAGAAGCTCCTTCCCAAACCGGGTAGCCTTCCGCGATTTGATTTATTATGGAGACAAAAGAAGGGTTGTGTCCACATTTTTGTCTCCACATAAATTCGCATAAATATGTTTCCAACAGCTCCCGGTTTTTTTTTTTATATCGCTAAATTAAATAGCTGAAATGAAAGGCTGTGTATTTTTACTTTGAACAATAAAATAACTGAAATGAAACGCTATGTGTGTAATTTCAATGAAAATTATTCGTCTGCTGCGCGTTCGTTTGAAGCGCCCTGATTGGCTGATAGAGTATCGTACCGCTCGCCATGTTCCGGCGTTTTCCGACGGATGTCGATCAACGCTCGGCTAAGATCGTGAAATCGGTGGGTAAAATACTGCAGGAGTACCAACAAATTAGTGGTCGGTATTCTGTTGTAGCGAAAGGTAATGTCTACCTTTTAATTTATTTTAATAAATATTATTCGAAATACTGTTTTTAATTTGTGGTTAATTTACGTTCTCTCCTTTCGCTCAAGATTTCTTAGAATTTACTCCTTCCCCCCTCCAATAAACCTTACTTTTTTTGTGGCAACACCGGTAGTGGGGAGGAGGGATTCCAGTTACATGTGGCATATTTAGCCTTTTTTTTCTTTTTTGGCATTTTTTCGTTATTCGAAAACAAGATGGCTGCCATTAAAAATTATAGGGATTACGGGTAAAATCATGGCTACCGAGAGAGTAGGCCAGTGAACATGACAGCGTGCCGTCATTTCCGGATCAACTTGTAGGTATAGAAAGTTTCCGGTGTTCAACCACATGGTCACGTTAACAGGCATAAAAATATGACTGCGTTACAGAACGTCCATGTATGTTCTTCTAAAGAGAAAGACCAATTCTCCATTTGGATAATTATTATAATTGCACATTGGGATAATTTTAATCTAACAAAATATTGTAAGTGAACTCGTTTTTGAACTTTTATTTCTACTGGAGGAAGTCGAATATTTCATTTTATTTATTTTTATTTATTTATTTATTTATTTTTTTTATGCAAAACAAACAATTTTTATATAATATTTCTCAGTCCGTCCTTTAAATAATAAATAAAACTGTTCACAAATATTTTAAAATTAGCATTTTTAACAACAGATTTTTTTTTCTATGATCGATGAATTTTCAATATTTTAGCACCGGGCGTAATTTATTTCTTTGAAATATATTTAAAACTTCAAGTTTTTGTTATTTTATAACATTTTAACTGTAAATAATTTACATGACTGAAATGGGAAATAAAATAGGAAATTTTTTCTTTTCCGAGATATATGAACCACACAAATTAATTAAAAATTCATTAACTAATCAGTTTTAATTAGTCTTGATATGAACTAAAAATAAAAAGGACATTAAATAAAAATAAATATTTTCTTGTTTTATCTTATAAATAAATGTTTTTTATCGTGCTGAAATATTTAGAAAACTATTTTAATGGTGAGGGGGGAGCTTTCTAACGATTATGCACTTTCACCTGGCAATTTAATGAAAAAAAGGGGGAGTTGCTTTACTATACACAGTTTCGAAAAAGTTGTCAAAAACAAATATATAACAAATAAATGTTATCAAAGGCAAGATAAATGACCTTTCTATATAACTGGATAAGTTTTTAGTGTTTTAATGTAAAATGTTTATTCGGTTCGAAAATGACAGTGTTTATCGATATATTTGAAAAAGACAAATGGTGGCGAGCTCGCTGTTGAATACGTTAAGTTTGGGAAAATAAGTTCAAACTAAAAAACTATACAAATACTGTTAGAAACTCACTCAATATATGTTACCGTGACATAGGCTGACATATATTGAGTGTGTTTCTAATATTATTTTGTAATACAATATCGTAGATGTTTACTATATTTTCTTAGTTTTTAACCAATGTTCACATTATGGTATGATTGTCTTTCAGTAGTTATGTGATCTTCATTTCCGTATTCATGTATTCTGCAGTGCAGCAGTGTCAGAAATTTCGTGAAAAATAGTGAATAATTCCACCCCATCTTTCCAAGCTTATAACTCCTCGAAAAATGCAATTCAAGCCCTAATTTTTTTTTTTCAATTAAAGGAGCAAGGACCAAGATTTCATTAAAAAAAAAAAAAAGTGTTTTTTTTTTAAAAAGGTTTTAAACTTCGGACTTTGCAGGTAAAATTCTATAAGAACACTATGTTTTTTTTTGTTTTAAATTTGAATATATTATGTATTGACCTTTTCTCTTCAATTTGTGAGTAAATAATTATGTACTCATCGGGTTCTAAATTAATTATTATTAGACATTTACAAAATGGGAGGCGTGAATTATTCGACCCCCTGTCTTTCCAAGCTTATAACTCCTCGAAAAATGTAATTCAAGCCCTAATTTTTTTTTCAATTAAAGGAGCAAGGACCAAGGTTCCATTAAAAAAAAAAAAAGAAAAAACAAATAACGTGGTTTAAAAAAAAAGGTTTTAAACTTCAAACTTTACAGGTAAAATTCTAAAAGAACACTATGTTTTTTTTTTTTTTTAAATTTGAATATATTATGTATTGACCTTTTCTCTTCAATTTGTGAGTAAATAATTATCGGGTTACTAAATTAAGTATTTGCTTTTTAATAGACACTTAAAAATTGGGATGGGGGGAGGGTCGTGAATTTAAAAAAAAAAACGTTTGTCTAAAATATTATATTCGATTTATTGGAAAGAACATAAAATTTCACATTTACCCTGAAAATATCGTAAAAATAGAATCAATAGAAAAATTTTGATAGATTTTTAAAATTTAAAAATTGAAAAATATTGAGTTTAAAAATTGAAAAATATTGAGTTCGGAAAATTCATTACTGTTTAAAAAAAAAAAATATTTCTATTACTTTTAAAACAACTGTAATAGTTTATTTTGGAAGTATAATCCATAAAGAAAATAAATAACCCACTTTTAACAGAGAAATTCCGAGATTTTTATATTGTATTCGCAGTTTCGTGTTAGGGGTGTCAAAAATTCCTACAAAAATTCTGATACCGCTAAGAAATTCTGCACTGATATGAAGATGAAGACTATAGCGGGGTATAGGATTCCTTACCGTATAACTGATGAAAATACGCTACACATTTTGATGAAAAATATGGGGAAAAATGGTCATAGAAGAAAACCAAAACTTTAAATATAATTTCTGTATCTAAAGAAATAGTTATATAAATATTCCAACAATCTTGTGGGGAAAATCCAGCTTCCTCAATACGGGGCACTCAGGATGGGAACAAAAATAATCTCAGTCATGAAAGATTTCTCTTCCACCGACCGAGGACAGAAAAGGTGAAGTGTAGCATCAAAACAGACTACACTGATTTTGTTCCGAAGGCCAAAAAATGTTTGTGTTTAATGCTTCTTTAATTGTTTGTTCTCTAAATTCATAATTCAGTTTTATCATTATTAGATTGTATATTACTTTAAAATTACTTAATTTTACATAATATTTATATTTTATATATTAATCATATATATTATATTTCATTATTAATCGAATTGGATCCGTTTTATTTTCTTTTTTTACATATTTTAAATCTTTTTAAAAATGCCTTCATATAGTACCTATTTACTATGCCTCCCCACGGGACAGAGTTAGACACCAGGGTCGTTTTTTAACGTGGAGAAAAGGTACAAAAATAAAAATTGTCTCAGTCGTGAAGGATTTCTCCTCCACCGAAAGAGAACAAGAAAATGAAGTGCAGCATCTGAAGAACAGATGGTATTTATTTGCTCCCCCACCGAGCAAATTAGGCACAAGGCCAATTTTTAATGTGAGGAGTGAAGGGAGGGGGGAGGGAAAAAGGGGGCCAGCTCTCGAGAGGGGGGAAATGGGAGCTGGTTAAAGGTCAAGCATGTGGGGTTGCCCCCACGTCTGGTCTTTGCTAGTCATAGTTAGTCATAGCTTGCAGCATCTGAAGAACAGATACTACACTTTGATCTTGACCAAAAGGCCAAGAAAAAAAATTAGTATCCAACAGTGATAGTTTCACAAATCTTATCTCGGTGGTTGTGGTAAAATCCCTTCAAAGCGTATTGAGGTTGTATGAGAAAATAAAGCTGTGTACGCATTATAAATGTTTCTTTTCTGTCTCTTATGTTATACATTAGTGGGGGGGGTACCTGGCGTTGCCCGGGTGATTCGAGGTGTGTGTGCTCGGGCGGGTGTTAATCAAAACATAAGAATAAGCGAAGTAAATATTAAAAAAGCACAAAGAAAAAACTAACGTAAGGCAAACGAACGATGTTAAATGTAAAAATGGGGGGAAAAAAAAGAAAACGCGAAAAAGAAAAACGAACATTAAACCTTCTTTAAAAAATGCGAAAAATAAAAACCAAAAAAAAAAAAAAAACACTGGCTTAAATAACCCTGTTTCAATATTAAAATTTAAAAAATCGAAAAAAAAAGAGACATCTCACATCACGATTCGAACCCAAAACCTTTAGATAATGAGGCCATGCTCTAAACAACTGAGCTAAGACGACGTCGACGAAATTGTGTCGGTTTTTCAAATATTTAAACTAAATCATGTTCCGACGCCGTATGAGAGGACGGTTTTTTCTGACCCCTCTCTGTAGAAAACTGATGATTTTAGGGTGAAGAAATTAATGTTTTTGGCCAATTTTTTTATATTTGTCGGGCGAAGGTTGGAACTTTAAAATGATACCGATCTTGTGAAAATCAGTGACCCGTATCGAAAGTTTTTACGAGACATACAAACACACATACACACATACACATATTTTCACTTTTATATATATAGACTAGCGGAGGGGGGGGGAGTACCCGGCATTGCCTGAGTGTTTGGAGGTGTGTGTGGTTGTTAATGAAAACCTAAAAATAACCGAAGTAAAAAAAAAACAGAAAAACAAACGTTAAAACTTATCTGAAAAAATAAAGCGGGGGGTACCCGGGTGGTGTGTGTGTGTGTATGGGGGGGGGCGGTGTAATCAAAACATGAAAAAAAACCACAAAACTAACGTAAGGCAAACGAACGATGTTAAATGTAAAAATCGAAAAAACAAAAAAGAAAACAGAAAAACGAACGTTAAAACTTCCGAAAAATAAAAACAAAAAAAAAAACATGTGAAAAATGGCTTGAATAAGCCTGTATAGATATTAAAATTTAAAAAATCGGTGGGTACCCGGGTGTTTTTGGGTATGTGTTTATACGGTCGGGGGTGGGGTGTTAATGAATACCTAAGAATAAGCGAAGTTACGTGAAAAATGGCTTAAATAACTCTGCTTAAAAAAAAATCTCACCATGATTCGAACCTAAAACGTTTAGATAATGAACCAACGCTCTAACCAACTGAGCTAACACGACACACATGAAATTCTCCCAGTTCTTCAAATATTTAAACTAAATCACGTCATGACGTCGTCTGACGCATACGTAGAACTGATCTCCTCATGAGAGGGCGTTTTTTGTTGAACCCCTCCCCCTGTAGAAAATCGTGGATTTCAGGGTGAAAAAATTAACGTTTTTGGACAATTTTTTGATATTTGTCATCCAGAGGGTGGAACTTCAATATGATACCAAGTTTGTTAATCTTTGTTCTGTCTGTCGAAAGTTTTTAGCGGACACACAAACACACATTTTCGCTTTTATATATATAGAAGACTAGCGGGGGGGGGGGGTACCCGGCATTGCCCGAGTGTTTGGAGGTGTGTGTGGTTGTTAATGAAAACCTAAGAACAAGCGAAGTAAAAAACAAAAAAACGAACGTAAAACTTATCTGAAAAATAAAGCGGGGGGTACCCGGGCGGTGGGTAATCAAAACATAAAAAAAAAAAAAACACAAAAAAAACTAATGTAAGGCAAACGAACGATGGTAAATGTAAAAAATGAAAAAACAAAACAGAAAAGCAGATGTTAAAACTAAAACCCCCCCCCAAAAAAATGTGAAAAATGGCTTAAATAAGCCCGTTTCGATATTAAAATTTAAAAAATCGGTGGGTACCCGGGTGTTTTTGGGTGTGTGTGGTCGGTCGGGGGTGGGGTTGTTAATGAAAACCTAAGAATAAGCAAAATAAAAAAAAAACCCAGAAAAACGAACATTACGTGAAAAACGGCTTAAATAACACTGGTTCAATATTTAAATTTAAAAAATAGAACAAAAAAAAAAAAAAGAAGACATCTCACATCACGATTCGAACCCAAAACATTTAAATAATACCCCAACGCTCTAACCAACTGAGCTAACACAACATACATGAAATTCAGTCAGTTCTTCAACTATTTAAACAAAATCAGGTCATGACACATGCATAGAACCGATCTCGTCATGAGAGGACTGAATTATTGCCGCCCCCCCCCTGTAGAAAATTGATTTCAGGGTGAAAAAAGTTGTTGATTTCAGGGGGAAAAAAATTAAAATTGGCCAATTTTTTGATATTTTTCGGGCAAAGGATGGAGCTTCAATATGATACCAAGTTTGTCAATTTTTGTTCTGTCTGTCGGAAGTTTTTAGTGGACACACAAACACACATACAAACACACATTTTCGCTTTTATATATATTTACTAGCGGGGGTAACCAGCGATGCCCGGGTGTCTTGAGGTAAATCAAAACTCCGGGGGGGGGGGGGTTTAAATAATACTAAAAAAATGTTTTGGTAGGTGAGTATGAGAATCGAACCCGTACCCTTGAGTTGGAAATTAATGTTTGAAAAAAAAAAAACCTTGCGATGTTACCATTGGGCCACCGCGACATACAGCGTACACGTGTTTGAATTTATTTATCTAACCATAACTATAAAAACAGGGGTACGTAATAAAAGTTAACTTTGCTGCTTCCATTTGACCTAATTAAGAAGGTCAAATAGAAGTCACGCAGCGTTTATCGAAATTTGACTGTCTGATATACAAGATTGATCAAAGCTGATTGCTTCTGGACGTTTTTCCCGGCGCAATGCTGCGAACACGTCCGTTTGAGTTTAGTTTCACTTTATTTATACTAAAAAGCCCAATCAACACGCGAGAAGCCAAAATAGCAATAATTTTGTAAAAATCGACGTAAATAAATCTATACACTACGCACTTTCCTAATTCGTAGATATTATTATATAGGGCCTATATACACAGTTTTAAGCGATAGTAACGACCCCGGGAGCGTGTGCGAGAAAAGCCTTTTGAAGACATACACGAAATGGTCACACACATTTTGCCTTTTATATATATAGATAGAAGATAGTATAAAAAAATGTTTTGTAAATATATATATTTTTTCTTTTAAGTCTTTAAAAATTTTGTAAATATATTTGTAAAAAATCTTGTTCGCGAACTTTCGAATATGTCTGTTATTTGACGTGTTTACAAACAACCAACTGCAATGTCAAGGTCGAACAACCAGTGTCCTTGAATTGTTCGCCTATCTTTGTCGTCTGCTACGAGGTATCTAATCTTTACTTGATAGCGCGGATTCCATTTCGACTTTCACCAATTTTCCTGTTAATAATTACATAAACTCCGGCAAAAAAATATCCATCCCCAAAACAAAACAAAACAAAAAAAAACCCCGATAAAACAAACTACGTTACACACGCAAAAATGAATTCTCCCTCAATCGAACAACGTTCAACGTCTAGTGGGGTAGCACTCGTGTACGTCGGCATTTTTATTATTTTTTTCAAAATTTATGTATAACAATCGAGGCCGCCATCTTGTTTTGAAAATTTGGCCTTTCTAAGGCTTGCCAGACTGGCCGTTTTTGCACTGTTGCGTGTAACCATTTATTTATTGCGGACTATTATCCTCATCTTTCTTAGATGTTGTTTCACGACGTTTCGCCCAACTATTCCTCTGGCCTTCGTCAAGTGGTAACCACGACGGAATGGATGGCAGTAATTAACGGAAATTTTATCGTTACGTTCAACGAATTTTATCCCGTTGCACAAGACTAAGAGTTCTAAAAGAAATTTAATAAATAAAGAGACCAAGGTAAACTGGTATAAAATTTTATCAAAAAAAAAAAAAAGAAAAAAAAATAGAAAAGGAAAGAATGATAGAAAAAAAAATGTATAGTTCAACTGGGCTGCCAAATCAGTCCCTTTAGCGGTTCTTAAGAACTCTTTTAACAATTATACTTTTACAAAAAAATTCGGCGTAGTTGTGTTGCGGGGAGGCCAGAAGGTGGTTAGCCAACTGACCGTGCAACTAAATAAACATCAGACACAAGGACAAGGAAGAAAACAACAGGACGAAGAAGAAAGACAAACTCGGGTAGTTTAGTTTAAAGACGAAGATTCGCCTTTTATTTAAGCAAACGAAAGGGTGGCAAATGCGAATTTTCTCACTGGGCGACGTTGGTCCGGGATCCGTCGCCGGTGTATTCTGTCAGGGGGATGCGTGTCGGTTCGCCGTAAGCTGGAATGACGTCGGAGAAATCGTCGTGGTAACTGGTGCGGGTGATTGGTCGACTTGGGTCCGACTGGGATAGTACTGATACGTTAGCCTCAGGTTATGAGAGGAACGGACGAACGGATTGGCAACACTGAGGGTTCAGTATTCATTAGGTACAGACGGGCGCTCGGATCGGACAGTCACTGAGAAAGGTGTCAGTGTATGAGAGGTACGGACGAACGAATTGGCAACACTGAGGGTTCAGTGTTCATCAGGTACGGACGGGCGCTCGGATCGGACAGTCACTGAGAAAGGTGTCAGTGTATGAGAGGTACGGACGAACGAATTGGCAACACTGAGGGTTCAGTGTTCATCAGGTACGGACGGGCGCTCGGATCGGACAGTCACTGAGAAAGGTGTCAGTGTATGAGAGGTACGAACGAACGAATTGGCAACACTGAGGGTTCAGTGTTCATCAGGTACGGACGGGCGCTCGGATCGTACAGTCACTGAGAAAGATGTCAGTGTATGAGAGGTACGGACGAACGAATTGGCAACACTGAGGGTTCAGTGTTCATCAGGTACGGACGGGCGCTCGGATCGGACAGTCACTGAGGAAGGTGTCAGTGTATGGGAGGTACGGACGAACGAATTGGCAACACTGAGGGTTCAGTGTTCATCAGGTACGGACGGGCGCTCGGATCGGACAGTCACTGAGAAAGGTGTCAGTGTATGAGAGGTACGGACGACATGGAGGACGGAGTCGTGGTGATGAGGTGGACTTCTACGGCATGGAGACCGGAGCCACGGTAGTGGTGGTGGACTTCTACGGCGTGGAGACCGGAGCCACGGTAGTGGTGGTGGACTTCTACGGCGTGGAGACCGGAGCCACTGTAGTGGTGGTGGACTGGACTGCTACAGTGGAGAGACTGGAGTCACAGTAATTGCGCGAGCGTCGAACGGTTAGAGAACCGTGAGCAAGTGCAGAGCTTTGCCGAAAACCAAGCCTGTATTTAGTCGTTACGGCCCCGACCTTGGCATTATCTACTGCCAAGGCCTTATTTGGGGTCCGTAACAACTTAGGGACCAGGGCCAGTAGGGGGAAGTGGGGAAAAATAGGGGTCTTTGCTAGTCCTAGGCTAGACTTGCGTTTGATAGCAAGTACTTTATTAAGTAAAACCTATACTAGAGTTTCTATCACGCACTATTTGCATAACCGCCTTACATTCTTACCAGGACCTACTTAAAATAACAGCTCCCCAGCTTACACGGATGGCGGGCGACATTCACGCTGAAAAATTTTAAAACACATATGTACAGGAACAAAACAAAACTTATTTATATACAAAATAAAGTATTTTTTTTTTTTTTTTTTTTTTTTTAAATAAAAATGGGGGTGAAATGATGGGGAGGGGGGCAAACTAGAAAACACCCAAAAAGAAAGAAAAAGAAAGCAAATAAACAAAATGCCTATGGGGGCAGGTTAGTAAGGGACCCTCCCTACCTAATAGCTGGTCTGTCGTGTGAAACGCCCACTGTCTTCCGCTCCTCTCCCCCGGGGGGAAGAGGTGAAAGCAAGCAGGTCGTTCCCTAGAGGGGAGTGGAGGACCTAAGGGTATGTGTGAAAAATAACTTGGGGTTGGGGTAAACCGGGGTGGATGGTGTCTTCCAAGATAAAAGTGCGTAATGGGCAAAAATAGGCCGGGGACAAAATAAACAAGTGGACTGGGCATCTTTGGAAGCTCTCTTAGTGCCAATCTAACGAAAAAAAATAATAAAAGACTACGGGAACAGGATAACATGCATACTACCCTAGTCTAGGCCCTAATAAAGCATAAGCTATCCACTCTTGGTGGTTAAACACCTACCTAGCCTACTCCTACCCATCGTATAAGGTTAACCTTATATTACTTTACATAAGGGGCTGGGTTCCGAGAAAACCAAACCTCAGCACCTTAGGAACAATACCACTAGGGTGGAAACACAAACTCGAACCTAGCTCCTCGTCGGATGCACAAACTAGTGTTGTGCACCCATCTCCTATCAAAGTCGATGCGGGGCAATCTTTTCCAATCACATCTGATTTTTATTTTAAGTTGATGCTTAAAATAAAGGACCAGATCCTGATCGGAAACAGATCGCCCCTCATAGACAATGCTCAGACGTGTAACCCACGTCACTAGCCTAGCTACAGCCAGTATCGCCAGAAACACCGCCCGTTTCTCCCTGATAAACGGCGGGTCCACATTGTCGACCACGTACGCCAAATCAAGTGGCACCGACCGCTCGGGGTCGATGCGAGCCGTTACCCCTTCGACATACCTCCAGAGACTCCGCACCCCGCTGCAAAGAAAGAACGCGTGTTCACGCGTTTCGTCCTCATTCTCGTCGTTGCAGCGTGGGCACGGGGGAAAATAATAATCGGGATCCCGGAAATCCCTGGCAAGTCGGTCGAAGAGAGGCAACGCATCTCGGACTAGCCTCCACGTTACCGAAAATTCTGCATTATTAATGTAGCTACTGGCAGGCGCCCAACTCCAAAGCAAGAGAATCTCCCCCCTCGACAGAAGCAGCCGCTCCACCAGCGGATCGTTCGCGGTACCCTCCACTAACTCCTCATATAGCCTCCACCTAGGCCGTGCAAGGTCACTGGACCCCGGCAATGCCCTAAGGGCGGCTCGGCATTCGGTCAGGAAGCGCCCTTCCCCCGCTGGTCGACGGCGACCTTCGGCGGCGGGGTTGGTTAACAGCCGTGGGAAAGCGTGCTCTACGGCTGGTACCCAGGGTGCCTCCTCTATCAGTGTCCGACTCAGGAACGCCAGTCTTTCTGCGTGTTGATGGCTGCGCAGATCAGGCATCCCCAAGCCTCCCTCGCTGAGCTTCTGCGTACAGACCTGTCTACGGACATACGGCTTTCCTCCCTTCCAGAGCAGTTTGAAAAGGAGTCGCTCTAAAGCCTTACAGCGGTCCGCAGGCAGGGGAAGAACAGATAAACGGTAAAGGATCAACGGAAACACGTAAGTGGCGCATGCCTCCGCACGACCCTTCAAGGACAATCTCCTCCGAATCCAAGTCACGACAGACGATTCGACCTTAGTCTGTACCTCCGACCAATTCTTGTCCAGCTGGAGATCCGGCCCGAACCACACACCGAGGATCTTAACCGGGCCATCAGTCCAGCCGAACGCACCTGGAAGCGAGTTTACCCCGGTCCAGGCGCTCAACCGCAGGCCGACGGACTTGCTGCGATTGATCACGGCCCCTGTGACAACTTCGTACTCAGCGATCGCCTCTATCACCGCTTCGATGTCGTTACGACTGGCTGCGAAAACGGTGACGTCATCGGCGTACGCGGACACCCTGGCAAATCGGCCGCCAGGTAGAGCAATGCCGCGTAGGACTGGTCTCGCTGCCTCGTCCCTTAATTTGCGAAGGAAGGGCTCCAATGCCAGGACATAGAGCAGAGGTGACAGCGGACAGCCCTGCCGCACCGACCGGGAGACCCCAAAGGACTCCGACAACCTACCATTGACTTGCACCACCACCGCGGGGTCACGATACAGGGCGGAGATCCACTTGCGGAAGTCCGGACCAAAGCCGGCGGCCTCCACAACAGCCCTCAGGAACCCATGGTCCACCCTATCGAACGCCTTGGACTGATCTAAATTGATCAGCGCGGCTTCTGTGTCGTCTTCTAACCCCTCTATTATCGTGCGAACCAAGTGCAGATTGTTTTGAATTGTTCGACCCTTCACAGCGTAGTTCTGATCCGGTTCGACCAACTCGTCGATTACGACCTGCAGTCGATTCGCAAGAATACGGGCCAAAATCTTAAAATCTGCGTTAAGCAGAGTTATGGGCCTATAATCATCTAAGTTCCCCCCTCCATGTTGGTTTCCCTTCTTCAGAAGCGTGACCACTCCTTTGGTTACCTGCCTCGGGATCGAGTCCTGGGCAAACCAGTGGTTAAACACGCCCGTCAAAAGGGGCACAAACATGGGCGACAGCCTCAAGTACAGTTCGTAGGGCAAACCATCGAGCCCCGGAGATTTGTTGTGGCCAACCTGCTTCAACGCAGTAATGACCTCACGCTCCGTAACCACCCCCTCGCAACTAGCCGCTCGGGCCGCAGTAAGGCGGGGCGAGCCAGCTAAATAGCTGCCAAACTCCTGGCCGCGGAGTCTGGGTAGTTTGGTGAAGCGCTCCTCCAAATGTTGTCGAAACCCATGGCAGATCTCCCGCGTCGACACGAGAGAACGTCCTTCCAGGTTTTTCACCTCCCGAATGTACCCATCCGAGCCGCGTCTTAAAGCGGCCCCACGCTCAACAGCGTCAACGTTCACGGCTTCGTTGGAGACTCTATTTAACCTAGCCCTAACTACTTGACCGTCATATCGCTCGCTAGCCAAGCGACTGAGGTCCCCCTTAATTAGTGCTAGATCTAGGGAATCCCCCCCTGCCACCGCCCGGGTCAATCTATCCTCTAGGTGCTTTTTGGTCCGAGCCCTAGTTAACGCGAGGCTTTGGCTATGTTGGACACAAAAATGCCTAATGGTGACCTTAAGATTAACCCACCATCTACTCCCGGTAACCGCCCCCACTAACTCCCTCTGAATTAGTGTCGTCAGCTGCTCCCGGAAGTCGACCGACTCCAACAAGGAGGCATTCATCTTCCAGTAGCCAG
This sequence comes from Euprymna scolopes, assembly GCF_053919585.1. Classification (NCBI taxonomy): domain Eukaryota; kingdom Metazoa; phylum Mollusca; class Cephalopoda; order Sepiida; family Sepiolidae; genus Euprymna; species Euprymna scolopes. The sequence continues at coordinate 60,753,332 of NC_136509.1, forward strand.
CCAACCTAGGCCTATTACCTAACTTCAAACGGGCCAACACAAGTTTGTGGTCCGAATGACCTAACCAGTGGGACAAGATAGAAAATCTACGTCGCCCCTTCTAATTAACATCCTGTCCAAGTATGTACTTGGACTGGCGGCCGCACTAGTATGCCACGTCCACATCTCCCTCCCGGGGTGATCCAGACGGAACCTGTCGACCAGATCGCACGAGGCCATCAGGTCAGACAGGCTGCTTTCACACCTACCCGTCCCTCTAGGCCACCCGACCTTATCTAACTTGGGGTCCAGGATGGCATTCCAGTCCCCCATTAATACTACCCGCTCCGGACCCGAAGAGAGAAACCCCTCCACCCGCCGAAAAAAGGAAACCCTCTCGCTTTGGATGTTGGGCGCATAAACTGCCATGATCCGGAATGCGCTGCTGCTAACGGCAACATCGACCCCGACCAGCCTCCCATGAGCGTCCGCATGAACAAGTGTAACCGTCGCAGATAGGGTGCGACTTACTAGCACAGAAACCCCCCGGCTCTGGAAACTGCCATATGCTGAGTAAACATCAAAATCATTCACCAGCACATCGCAGTCCCCAGCCCCAACAAAGTGGGTCTCCTGTATTGCAGCTATGTCTACCTCAAGGGCCATGAGGTCCCTCAGCACGCGAGCAGCCTTGCTTCGAGACCTCATGCCCTTCGCATTTAAGCTAGCTAGGTTCAAGGCCATGTTTCCCTAACTAGAAATATTCCTCAACTAAGGGTCTAAAGTCCTCGGGAGTGAGGACGTCGAAGGCCTGACCAAGACTGCCCGTGAGCAGGTCGGACGTAAGCCGTCCGTCTCGAGCCAGGCCCCCCACGTCCAAGGGGAACGTCATTTTCAGTGCCCTATAGAGGGAGGGGTGAACATAAAGAGGGACCCTCCACTCGCATTGGGTATTTATCTTACTTAGTGATGAGTGCTCCCCGTCTACTAGTTTGAGGCCTTTAAACGCTGTTATTGCCTCCTCCACCATTCTCCAGAGCGCTTTCGCTCTACCTCCCCTATTCACTCGGACGAATGTAATTAATGACGGAGCGTCCGGAAAGTTTCTTGGGTCAGTGACCTCCTTTTTATCGACCTTTGAGAGGCTTTCTAGTTCTTTAAGGTACCTCCTCTGCCTTCCGTTGAGGTCACTGACCGTGTTGCTTAAGTCGGCTTCACAAACTCTTTCCCCGGGCCACAAAGGGAACTTTCTGGTTTTTTCCGCTCTTGTTGCTGCCGACTTTTCTACTTTCTTTCCCGGGGCTTCTTTTTCTGCCGTCATTTCAACTGGTTCGGGTGTTTCGACTGGTTCGGACGTTTCCGCTGGAGCCTCCGAATGCTCCGTTTCGCTTGCTGGTGTGGTGAATAGGGGAGGGGTTGGCTGAATATCCTCTTGGGGGGGTTGGTTTTTTGGAGATTCAGTAGGCTGGTCTTTCTTTTCTCTTTTTTCTTGCTGTTTGTCATCCCCTCCGTCGCTCTCTGATTCGGATGACCTGCTACTGATCTTTCTCTTTGTAGCCGTTACTATCGGTCTTGCTTCTGCTCGTGGAGCCGGTTCCACTTTTCTCCCCTTCTTTGATACCACCGTACTCCATTTTGTAGTGGTATCTACCTCCATCGGGGGCTCCTTAGTCTGGCTCTGAGCTGGTCCTTGTTTACTGGTCTCTGCTGTTTTCCTTTGAGGGCAGAATCTGGCCACGTGCCCTGGTTTTTGGCATTGCCAACATTGTGGTCTTCTGCCCTCCACGATGACCACCATGGACCAACCCTCGCATGTCAATTGGGCGGGAATTTCATGGAACTCCTTCCTTGACAGCCGCATCAGAAATTTATATTCCCCTGTTCTAATATTACGGGGGCCTTTCACAGCTTCCACTTCTTCGACTTCCCCGTACTGGGACATGATGGCCCCCAGCTGGTCTTCTTCTAAGAAACAGGGGACTCCTGAAATTGTCACCGGTGTTCTCCTCTTAGACAAATACTCTGGTCTGATGCGGATGTCCCGCCATGTGAGATCCCCTCTTGCCAGTTTCTGTGCCTCTTCTTTTGTCGGCAAGAGGACCTCCCACATGGCATTGAATCTTCTGACGGCATATTGGGCCGGGATCTTGACTTCGCCCAGGAGTTCCATCATTCTATCTTTCGGGACGCCTTTAAGTCCCTTCCCTTTGCCATCCAATGTTAGTAGGGAGACGGAGCGCTCCCTTATTCCTTCCAATATTTCTGGGACCACTTTGATGTTATTCCCGTCCACGAGCTCTTTATATTTCGTTTCAAACAGCTGTTTGTAGTAAGCTGGGGACTTTGCCTTCCTCTCCTTTGGTCCCCAGCTCAGCTGTTCACCCGTGGACTGGACTCCTGCTGATGCTGCTACTGCTTCTGCCACCGTCTTTGCCTGCGGTGTTCTTTGGCCTGCTGGGATAGGTGAATCCGACAATACGAGGGCTGGCCATTCCTCCTTTTCCACCGGCTCCACGCTAGTGTATCCCCCCGTCCCCGGGGAGCACCCCTCTAACCTGAACACCTCCATGGATCTCGCCTTCCTCATCCCTTCCACCGATCTATCCCTTGGGCTGCTTCTCTCGGACCGTGACCATTGCCTGGCTCGTCTCCTTCTATTTTTCACCTTCCACGGCCCGCCTGGAATCTCATGAACAAACTTTCGCCAGGCCTCCACCTTCTCCTCCCAGGACGTTGCTGTTCCCGTTACCGATCCAGGGATGTCCTCCTGGGAGGTCATCCCAGCGCCCGAAACCCAACCGGGCGCACCTGCACTGGGGGTGCCCTGCACGGCGCCTGCAACCCTGCCAGACGCTACCGACCGCGACGCAACCGAAAACGACCCTTCTGAGTTGGGGGTGGCGACCCCCGGAACCGCACCGGCACTCGACCCTTCCGAACTGGGGGTGGCGACCCCCGAGACCCTTCTCGACACGAAACCCTTCACGGCACCTACACCTGGGGCGTCCCCCAAGGTGGCAGGAGCAGAGGCCTGCTCCATCTACTTTGTTGGCCCAAGGCCCGGCTAAACACCCGCAGATTCGGAAACCAAGGGGACCTTCGCCTAAAGAGGCACGTCAGTTTCCCTTGGCCCTGCCGGCTGCTTAAGTGCTAGCTGGACCCCGGACTATCTGAAAGAGAGGAAAAAACGCAGTTAATAGCTGCCCAGGGTGGGCAAAAACAACAACAAAGAACAAAGCAAAAAACAAAGAACCTTTGGCCAATGACCAAAAGCGAAAGAGCTTGCCGAAAACCAAGCCGTTTATTTAGTGTTCTGCCCCGGACCTGGCATTATCTACTGCCAGGCCCTCATTTGGGGTCCAGAGACACTTAGGCATGAAGCCAGTAGGGGGAAAAAGGGGATCGAGGGTCATTCTAAACTAAAGCTAGGTCTTTGAAGACTTTATTAAAATCCCTATGCTAAGACACTATTTTTTATATTATCATTCTTACCATGGAGTTTATCTACTTAAAATCTCCCCAGCGTATGGTTTTGGCGTTTTAACTGAAAGAAATAAATGTTTTTATTCAACAAAACAAAATCATATGTACAAACAAAAAGAAAAGATTTTTTGGGAAATAAAATTTTTTACTAAAATGAGGGATGAGATGATGGGGAGGGGGGCAAACTAAGATACACCCAAAAAGAAAGAAAAAACAAATTAACAAAATGCCTATGGGGTCGGGTTAGTAAGGGATCCCCCCAACCTATTTCTAAATATGGAGCGCCTACTGTCTTTCGGTCCCGAAGGTCGAAAGCAAGCAGGTCGTTCCCTAGTGGGGAGTGGGGGACCTAGGGACGATATTTGAAAAATAAATTAGATAGGGATGGGTAACATAAGGACTGGACGGCGTCTTCCAAGATAAATGTACGTATAGGGGCAACAGACCGGGGACAAAACAAAGGGTGGACTGGGCATCTTTTGGAAGCTCTCCTATTGCTGATAAAAATAAATTCAGGGACGGGATCAACTTTCATACTTGCCCTAGTCTAGTATCTAATAAAGAATATTCCACTCGTGGTGGTTAGGACCTAACTATCCCTACTCTGTTACTTTGTTTGGGGCTGGGTTCCGTAGAACCTTAGCACCGCCTGACAGATACCACTAGGGTGGGAAAACAAACTTAAACCTAGCGCCTCGTCGGATGCATAAACTAGTGTTGTGCACCCATCTCCTATCAAAGTCCATGCGGTGCAATCTTTTCCAATCGCATCTGATCTTTACTTTAAGTTGATGTTTAAAGCGACCAACCAGATCCCGATCCGAAACAGATTGCTCCTCATGGACAATCTCAAGACGTGAAATCCACGTTACTAATCTAGCTACTGCTAGGATCGCTAGAAACACCAATCGTCTCTCCCCAGTAAACGGCGGATCCATGTTGTCGACGACGTACGCCAAATCAAGTGGCACCAACCGCTTGGGGTCGATGCGAGCCGTTACCCTTTCGACGTACTCCCAGAGCCTCCGAACTCCGCTGCAAAGAAAAAAGGCATGCTCCCTCGTTTCATCTTCGTCTTCCTCGCAGCGGGGGCAGAAAGGAACGTATTCATCCCCTCTGCAGTCTCCGGCAAGTACGCCGAAAAGTGGCAGCGCATTCCGGACTAGCCTCCATGTGATTGAAAACTCTGAATTATTTAAAAAGCTACTGGCTGGCGCCCAATTCCACTGAGAGAGGACCTCCTCCCTCGACATGTGCAGCCGCTCAACCAGCGGATCTTTTGCGGTCCCCACTACTAAATCCCGATACAGTCTCCTCCTAGGCCGTGCAAGGTAACTGGACCTCGGCAATGCCCTAAGGGCGGCTCGGCATTCGGAGAGGAACCGCCGTTCCCCCGCCGGTCTTCTGCGACCTTCGGCGGCAGGGGAGGGTATGAGCTTTGGGAAATCGTGCTCCACAACTGGTACCCAGTGCAATTCCTCAAGCAGTGTCCGACTTAGGAACGCCAATCTTTCGGCCTGCTTATGACTTAACAAGTCAGGCATTCCCAAGCCTCTATCGCTGAGTTTCTGTGTACAGACCCGTCTACGGACATACGGCTTTCCCCCTTTCCAGAGGAGTCTGAAAAGGAGTCGCTCCAAAGCCTTACAGCGGTCCGCAGGCAGAGGAAGTACTGACAAGTGGTAAAGGATCAACGGAAAGACGTAAGTTTGGCACGCCTCCGCACGACCCTTCAGGGACAAACCCCTGCGAATCCAAGTCCCCACTGACGATTCGACCTTTGTCTGTACCTCTGACCAATTTTTGTCCAGCTGGAGCCCAGGCCCGAACCAGATTCCAAGAATCTTTACCGGGCCATCTGTCCAGCCGAACTCACCTGGAAGCGAGTTTACCCCGGTCCAAGTGCCCAACCGCAGGCCAACGGACTTGCTGCGGTTGACTATGGCCCCTGTAACACTTTCATACTCATCGACCGCCTCTATCACCGCTTTAATATCGATCCTTCGCCCTACACAAACGGTGACGTCATCGGCGTACGCGGAAACCCTGGCAAACTTGCCGCCAGGTAGAGCTATCCCGCGCAGGACTGGTCTCGTCGTCTCGTCCCTTAACTTGCGAAGGAAGGGCTCCAACGCCAGGACATAAAGCAGAGGCGACAGTGGACACCCCTGGCGCACTGACCGAGAGACCCCAAAGGACTCCGACAACCTACCATTTACTTGTACCGCTACCGTGGGGTCACGATACAAAACGGAAATCCACTTGCGGAAGTCCGGACCAAAACCGGCGGTCTCCAAAACAGACTCCAAGAAACCATGGTCGACCCTATCGAAAGCTTTGGACTGATCTAAATTGATCAGCGCGGCTCCTGTGTCGTCTTCTAACCCCTCTATGATCGTGCGCACCAAGTGCAAGTTGTCTTTAATCGTTCTCCCCTTCACAGAACAAGTCTGATCCGGTTCGACCAAATCACCGATAACAACCTGCAGTCGGTTTGCAAGAACGCGGGCCAAAATCTTCAACTCTGTGTTTAGCAGAGTGATGGGCCTGTAATCATCTAAGTCCTCCCCACCATGCCGCTCTTTCTTCTTCAGTAGTGTGACCACTCCTTTGGTTACCTGCCCAGGGATAGATCCCAGGGAAAACCAGTGGTTAAACACACCCGTCAGAAGAGGAACAAACATGGGCGACAGCCTCAAATACAATTCGTAGGGCAGACCATCAAGCCCTGGAGATCTGTTCTGGCCAACCTGCTTCAACGCAGTAATGACTTCACGCTCTGTAACCACCCCATCACAGCTAGCTGCTCGGTCCGCAGTAAGGCGGGGCGAGCCGGCTAAATAGCTGCCAAACTCCTGGCCGCGGAGTCTGGGTAGTTGGGTAAAGCGTTCCTTCAAATGTTGACGAAACCCCTTGCAAATCTCCTGAGTCGATACGAGGGTATGTCCTTCCAGGTTTTTCACCTTCCGAATGTACCCGTCCGAGCCACGTCTTAAGGCAGCCTTACGCTCAACAGCGTCAACGTTCACGGCTTCGTTAGAGACTCTTTTTAACCTAGCCCTAACTACTTGCCCTTCGTAACGCTCGCTAGCCAAGCGGTGAAGGTCCCCCTTAACTATGTCTATCTCTAGGGGATCCCCACCAGCCACCGCCCGGGTCAATCTATCTTCTAGCTGCCTTTTGGTCCGTGCCCTAGTTAACGCGAGGTGTTGGCTATATTGGACACAAAAGAGCCTAATGGTAGCCTTAAGTCTAACCCACCAGCTACTCCCGGTAACCGCCCCCACTAACTCCCGCTGAATTAGTGTTGTCAGCTGTTCCCGAAAGTCGTTCATCTCCAATAAGGAGGCGTTCAACTTCCAGTAGCCAGCTAACCTAGGCCTATTACCTAATCTCAAACGGGCCATTACTAATTTATGGTCCGAATGACCTAACCAGTGGAACGTGGGACACGATAAGAAATCTATGTCGCCTCTTCTAATTAACATCCTGTCCAAGTAGGTACTTGAACAGGCGGCCACGCTACTTTGCCACGTCCACATCTCCCTCCCTGGGTGATCCAGACGGAACCTGTCGACAAGATCGCACGAGACCATCAGGTCAGACAGGCTGCTTTCACACCGATCCGACCCTCTATTCCCCCCGACCTTATCTATCTTGGGGTCCAGGATGGCATTCCAGTCCCCCATTAAAACTACTCGCTCCGGACCCGCCGAAAGGAACACCTCCACCTGCCGAAAATAGGAAACCCTCTCCCCAGCGATATTGGGCGCGTAAACTGCCAAAATCCGGAACTTACTGCTTTTAACGGCAACATCGACCACGACCAGCCTTCCATGAGCGCACGCGTGAACTACAGTAACCGCCGCACCTAGGGTGCGACTCACTAACACAGAAACCCCACGGCTAACGGAATTGCCGTATGCTGAATAAACGTCGAAGTCGTTCACCAGCACACTGCAATCCCCGGGCCCAACAAAGTGGGTCTCCTGAATTGTAGCTATATCTACCTCCAGGGCTATGAGATCCCTCAGCACGCGAGCAGCCTTGCTTCGAGATCTCATGCCCCTCGCATTTAAACTAGCTAGGTTCAAGTTTGCCATAATTGCCCTAACTAGAAGTATCCCTCAAAAGCGGGTCTAAAGTCCTCGGGTGTTAGAACGCCGAAAGACTGACCGATGCTGCCAGTTAGCAACTCTGTTGTGAACTGACCTCCTCGGACCAGTCCCCCCACGTCTAAGGGAAAGGTTATTTTTAGGGCTCTATAAAGGGATGGGTGAACATAAATGGGGACCCTCCCTTCGCATTTGACCGCTATTTGCATTAGCGACGGGTGTTCTTCGTCCACAATCTTCAGCCCCGGAAAAGCCAGTTTTGCTTCGGCAACCATCCTCCATAGTGCTTTTACTCTGGCCCCCTTTTCCTTTCTCAGGAACGTGATGAGCATCGGTGCTTCACTGAAGTTGGTTGGCCTCTCACCTTCCTTCCCGTCCACTTCGGTGAGCTTTTCCAGCTTTCTCACATGTTTCTTCTGGCCTGCGCTGAGGTCCACTGGTCCCTGGCTCACATCCACCTCGCATATCCTCTCCCCGGGTAAGAAAGGCCGTTTTCGTGTCCGTTCAGTCCGGATCGGGGCTACCGGGGTGGTGGTGGTGCTGATCGTCTCTTCTCTTTCTCTGTTCTCTTCTGCTTCCATGTCCTCTGAGGACCCGGCTTCTATGTCCTCGGAAGTCTTGGCTTCAGAGGTCTCCTCGTTGGTAGTAGGAGTAGTAGCACTATTAGTAGGGGGAGGGGTATTCTGCTCATCCATGGGGTCTGACGGTTGGGCAGGGTTTTCTTGGTCTTCTTCGTCGTCTTCCTGGTCTTCCTTAACCTTCTTGTTTGTGGCTGCCAGGCTTCTATTTTCTGTCTTCTTTTCTTCTTCTTCCTCTTCTGATTCGGGGGCCAACTTTCGTTTAACTCCCGACTTTTCTTCCTTTTGCTTCTGGTCTTTTGGCTTTTCCGGGGCCACTGTCTTATGCTTTCCCTTCTTGGCTACAGTACTCCAGCTGTTTGATGTCTCCGCTGTTGGTGTGACTGCTTTCTCTGTCACTTTCACCGGGGGCACCGCTGTCGGCGGGGGCACTGGATCCCTCTTCGGGCAGAATTTCGCCATGTGGCCCGGCATCCTGCAGCTCCAACAGTGTGGCCTTCTGCCCTCGACGATTATGGACATTGTCCATTTCTCCCATGTCAGTTGGGCGGGGATTGTGTCGAAGCCAGCTCTGTTGACCCTCATCTTGAGCTTGTAGTCTCCAGTCATTATATTTTTGGGGCCACGCGCTGCAGTCATGCCTCCACGTCCCCGTATTGTGACAAGATGGCTCCGACCTGTTCTTCTTCAAAACACCATGGGACTCCCAGAATGGTCACCGTTGTTCGTCTTTTCTCTAGGTATTCTGGCTTACACCGGATCCCCTTCCATACTGTGTCGCTTTTCGATGTTTTGATGGCGTCTTCTTCTGTGGGTAGCAGAACATCCCACATTGCGTAACTTCTACGCACTATATATGTTGCTGGAATGTTCGTTTCAACCAACAGGCTTATCATCTTCTCCTTGCTCAATCCGGTGAGCCCCTTCTGTTTTTCGTCGAAAGTTACTAGGGACACAATTCTTTTTCTGAGGCTTTCGAGCTTCCCGGGGACTGGCTTGATCTCATTTCCGTCCGTCAGGAACCGGTACTTTTCCTGGAAGAGTCTTCGGTATGCTTCCGGGCTTCTTTGCTCCCTCGGGCCCCAGGTCTTCTCCGGGCTTCTTTGCTTTGGTCCCCAGCTGCTTCCTGCTTCCGGACTTTTTCCTGGGCTACGCTGCTGTGGTCCCTCGTGACTCGTCTTCTCTGGCCTTGCTTCTGGGCCTTTTCCCGGATTCTGCTTCCTCTCGTCGTGAGTGGTAGGTTGCCATGCGGTTGGTTTCTCAAATTCTAGGGAGTGCCATCTCCTTAATGCTGGTTCCTTCTTTCTCGGGCTATTGTTCGCTGACCTGACCGCTCTGCTCGCTCCTTCTGCGGAAGGGTGTGATTTTCTGATGGGCCTTTGTGGTATGGCCCAGCCTGTCTTGCTTGCTCTTTTCTCTTCCCGTGTCCGTGGTTTTCCCCCGACAACTACCCATGGGTTGAGGAAATCTGGGTCGCTGTCCTCCCTTGGTTCAGCGCCCCCGGGCCTAGAGGTTCCCGTCTTGTCTTTTCCCTCTACTAGGTATACTGGAGGTGATGGTGAATACCCTGCGGTTAAAGACTCTATTTCGACCATGAACGCTGCAGGTGATAGTGGGATTTCACTGGGTGTGGCATCCCCTGACAACGACGACGGCACTGAGACTCCACCAGGTGTGGAATCTCTCGACAACGACGGCACTGGGATTCCACTGGGTGTGGCATCCCCCGACAGCGGTACTGTAACATCACTCGACGGCGGCGGCACTGGAACGTCACCGAATGTGACGCTCCCCCTTCTCGGCACTGGAACGTCACCGAATGTGACGCTCCCCCTTCTCGGCACTGGGGTGTCACACCCGGTGACACCCCCCCATCTCGGCACTGGGGTGTCACCGGATGTGACACCCCCCGTTCTCGGCACTGGGGTGTCACCGGGTGTGACACCCCCCCCTTCTCGGCACTGGGGTGTCACCGGGTGTGACGCCCCCCCTTCTCGGCACTGGGGTGTCACCGGATGTTACACCCCCCCTTCTCGGCACAACACCAGGGGCGTCCCCCATGGTGCTAGAGGCAGAGGCCTGCCTCCTGATTTGTTGGCCCAGTGCCCTTCCCCGACCCGCCGATTTGGAAGCTAGAGGGCCTTCGCCGCAAAAGGGCACGTCGGTAACCTCTAGTCCTGCCGGCTGCTTAAGTCGGTTCCAGACACTGAACAATCTGTAAAGGAATAGAAAACGTGAACAGTTAGTACGATGCCAAAAGTACCATACGCCCAAAGGGGTCGGTTCTATTGGCCAAAAACGAGCTTGCCGAAAACCAAGCCGTTTATTTAGTGTTCTGCCCCGGACCTGGCATTATCTACTGCCAGGCCCTCATTTGGGGTCCAGAGACACTTAGGCATGAAGCCAGTAGGGGGAAAAGGGGGGTCGAGGGTCATTCTAAACTAAAGCTAGGTCTTTGAAGACTTTATTAAAATCCCTATGCTAAGACACTATTTTTTATATTATCATTCTTACCATGGAGTTTATCTACTTAAAATCTCCCCAGCGTATGGTTTTGGCGTTTTAACTGAAAGAAATAAATGTTTTTATTCAACAAAACAAAATCATATGTACAAACAAAAAGAAAAGATTTTTTTGGAAATAAAATTTTTACTAAAATGAGGGATGAGATGATGGGGAGGGGGGCAAACTAAGATACACCCAAAAAGAAAGAAAAAACAAATTAACAAAATGCCTATGGGGTCGGGTTAGTAAGGGATCCCCCCAACCTATTTCTAAATATGGAGCGCCTGCTGTCTTTCGGTCCCGAAGGTCGAAAGCAAGCAGGTCGTTCCCTAGTGGGGAGTGGGGGACCTAGGGACGATATTTGAAAAATAAATTAGATAGGGATGGGTAACATAAGGACTGGACGGCGTCTTCCAAGATAAATGTACGTATAGGGGCAACAGACCGGGGACAAAACAAAGGGTGGACTGGGCATCTTTTGGAAGCTCTCCTATTGCCGATAAAAATAAATTCAGGGACGGGATCAACTTTCATACTTGCCCTAGTCTAGTATCTAATAAAGACTTTTCCACTCGTGGTGGTTAGGACCTAACTATCCCTACTCTGTTACTTTGTTTGGGGCTGGGTTCCGTAGAACCTTAGCACCGCCTGACAGATACCACTAGGGTGGGAAAACAAACTTAAACCTAGCGCCTCGTCGGATGCACAAACTAGTGTTGTGCACCCATCTCCTATCAAAGTCCATGCGGTGCAATCTTTTCCAATCGCATCTGATCTTTACTTTAAGTTGATGTTTAAAGCGACCAACCAGATCCCGATCCGAAACAGATTGCTCCTCATGGACAATCTCAAGACGTGAAATCCACGTTACTAATCTAGCTACTGCTAGGATCGCTAGAAACACCAATCGTCTCTCCCCAGTAAACGGCGGATCCATGTTGTCGACGACGTACGCCAAAACAAGTGGCACCAACCGCTTGGGGTCGATGCGAGCCGTTACCCTTTCGACGTACTCCCAGAGCCTCCGAACTCCGCTGCAAAGAAAAAAGGCATGCTCCCTCGTTTCATCTTCGTCTTCCTCGCAGCGGGGGCAGAAAGGAACGTATTCATCCCCTCTGCAGTCTCCGGCAAGTACGCCGAAAAGTGGCAGCGCATTCCGGACTAGCCTCCATGTGATTGAAAACTCTGAATTATTTAAAAAGCTACTGGCTGGCGCCCAATTCCACTGAGAGAGGACCTCCTCCCTCGACATGTGCAGCCGCTCAACCAGCGGATCTTTTGCGGTCCCCACTACTAAATCCCGATACAGTCTCCTCCTAGGCCGTGCAAGGTAACTGGACCTCGGCAATGCCCTAAGGGCGGCTCGGCATTCGGAGAGGAACCGCCGTTCCCCCGCCGGTCTTCTGCGACCTTCGGCGGCAGGGGAGGGTATGAGCTGTCGGAAAGCGTGCTCCACAACTGGTACCCAGTGCAATTCCTCAAGCAGTGTCCGACTTAGGAACGCCAATCTTGCCGAAAAACCAAGCCGCCGAGCGGTGAAAATATCGCCGAAAATATTCAGGGGGCTGCTAGTCACCAGGAGCGGGCAGGAAGTTGGTTTCTATTTCTAAACAACAGTTAATATTAATTCCCGGATGTGTTCTTTACAAACAGTCGATGCTGAAGGAGTTCGTTGTTTGTATTTCACGAAGTTTTTCCAGGAAATTAAAGTTTGTTGTTTTTGTTTTTGTTGTAGAAAAGATGTCTTTTTTAAATTTCTTTTCTACAACGGGGCTCTGGAATCACGTGACGGCCGCCGACATTACTGCTACTGCTGATTTCGGCGGAGGCTGTTAATGGCTGGTCGTCTGTAGTGCTGTTGTTGTTGTTGTTGTTTACTTGCTACTGCTGATTTCGGCGGAGGCTGTTAATGGCTGGTCGTCTGTAGTGCTGTTGTTGTTGTTGTTTACTTGCTACTGCTGATTTCGGCGGAGGCTGTTAATGGCTGGTCGTCTGTTGTGCTGTCGTTGTTGTTGTTAGCGGCCAAGCCGCGACAGTTGGAACACGTCAACACTTCTTACCCTTTTTTTGTGTTATTCAATGCAGAATTAAGATGCCTAAATCATTAGCAGTTTCCAATTGAGTTTATCTGACTAAAAATAAATCGATGGAGGATCCGTTATCAAAATTTATTTCTTTTACTTTGCTTTTTTCACGGCATATCAACCTTTTCTTGGATTATTTAACATCGAATTAATTCATCCGGAAATAACGTATAGATACTATTTTATCGAATAAAATAGTAATGCCAACTGTTGTCATGGGAAATTGAAAACTGACTTTGTTTTGCTTATTTTTCGAATTTATAATTTTATCTGATTTCGATTTTGTTCAGGATTTGTTTGGTAAGTTTAATAATCTGGATGGTTAATATTACTTTCTTCTTGTATTTCAAAGGTCGCAAAACCGCTCTGGTTCTTTCAGTTCGACGCAACACCGGTCTGGTGCTTTTTAGTATCCTGCCAGTCGGTGTGTGTGTGTGTGTGTATGTGTGTTGTTGTTGTTGTTGTTTTTTTGTTTTTGTTTTTTTTTCACCAGCTTCTGCTGGTTTCACTTTTTAAAATGGCGCGCTCAATGTTTTAGCCAATCGAATCCCGCGTGACACAGCAAGAAGTATTAGCACCAGATACACCGAGAGAGGGGGAGAAAAGAAGGGGAAAAAGAGAGAAGAAAATACACCAATTAGACAGGGAAAAGAGGCGATGGAGAAAGTAGAAAACACTAATAGCGGGGAAAAAGGAAGGGGAGATAAATAGAGAAAAAGGAAAATAAAATTTCTACATAATTTCTGAGAATGTAGTTTAGGCGATTCAGAGTTCCTATCCCGTCGCAGTTACCACCTGACGAAGGTCAGAGGAATAGTTGGCCGAAACGTCGTGAAACAACTAAGAAATATGAGAATAATAGTCCACAATAAATAAATTAAGATGTAAAATGTTCACTCGTGTCTGTAACTGATAAATTTGTCCTTTTAGCATGGTCAAACCAGTGTTGCCAACTGAGATTTTCAAAACCCGCTAGATTGGGGACATAAAATCTCCAGAAAATCTCTAGTAACCGTAACCAAGATTTTGAAAACCCGCCAGATTAACAAAAAAAAAAAAAAAAAAAAAAAAAAAAATCCCCCCAAAAAAGAAACACTAGATTTTAACGTTGTACCTTATATATAAATTTAGTCGTTATGCAGAGCAAGGAGCTTGCTTTTTTAGACATGAATTTCAAGTTAAATTCAATTTTTACGGTAGCTTTTGTTTATTTTTGTTTATTAAATTGTTAAATTGTTCAGAATAATTAACAAAAACGCCCATCCTCCTACGTTAAGAATAGGTTTCTAAATAATAAATAATAACGTTATTTCAGTGCAATCAGTATTCTGCATAAGTACCATACATTTTTTGACTTGGACTTGAAGACAACCATATTGTAGTCAGCTGGAAAGCAGGAAAACGGAAGACAGTTTCACAGGCGTGCAGTTCTAAGAAAGAAGATTTGTTCATGGAATCTACGTTTAGGTTTAGACACAGATAAAGAGTGGGGGAAATTATTGATAGTGTTTTCAGGTAGACGAGTGTTTCTTGTGAAAGTTTGACGAAGGGGGTACTATAGATTGAAGTTCAGTCGAGCACTTGCCATGAAAATAATGATAAAACAAAGACAAACTTGCTACATCTCTTCTGTGAGAAAGAGGTTGCAGGGAAGAAAAAAGGACATCTCTTATGAGGCTACGAAGTCTATTTTGAACTCTATCAAGGCAGGATAAGTCCTTTCTAGCAGCTTTTGCCCAGATGTGGCAACAGTATTCCATCCTTAGACATACCTGGCTCTTATATAGATAGAGAATTACATCGGCAGTGAGATATCTACTGGATCAATAGAAGGATCCAACCATTTTTCCAGCGGCCTTGGCAACAGATTTGATGTACATGTTCCATTTCAGATCAGGAGTAAAGGGCAAGCCCAGAAGCTTGTCAAAACATGAGGCCTCCCCAAGACGACACCCATTCATTTCAACTGATGCCAGATGGGGATCAAAGCGTTGATGATGTAAAGATATAAGCTTGGATTTAGACGCATTAAAAGTAACCAGCCACTACTTTCCCCATTGTACCACGTGTTCAAGATCAGAGGAGAGAGAATCGAAGAGAACTTGGTCGTTTACCGTCTTAGATGTGCTACCATAGATGGTAGTGTCATCAGTATAAATGTCTACAAATGATGTAAGGATGTGATTTGGAAGATTATTAATATAAATCAGGAAGAGAGTTGGGCCCAGGATAGAACCCTGAGGGACTCCAGCATTAATACTGTGAGGTTCTGATTTCTGCCCATCAACTACTACTCTTATGAACCTATCAGAGAGAAATGATTTAATAATTGAGAAGACATTTCTAGCTATACCATAGCTGGAGATCTTGTGAAGTAAACCTTTCTGCCATATCCCATCAAAGGCTTTTGATATGTCAGAAACAATTGCCCTAGAAAGGTTGCCTCCGTCAAGAGATTCGCTAATCCTATGAGATATAACTGTAAGCACATCTGCTGTAGATCTAGCAGAACGGAAACCATATTGTGTGTCACTAAGAAGGTTATTTTTGTTGAGATGGTTGATTACTTCTGTATTTAACACAGATTCTAGCAACTTACTCATGACGCACAGGAGACTTATTGGCCTGTACTGAGAGGGGGATGAGCGATCACCTGAATTCTTAAATACAGGGCATACTGATGAGATTTCCAGGGTGATGGGAAGCAATTCTCCTTAAGACAACGTTTAAACAGTTTTGTAAGGATGGGCACTAGTTCTGGTTGAAGTATTTTGAGTACTATAATTGGAATACCGTCAGGGCCAGTTGCTTTACTCGAATCAAGGTTTTTGATTAGCTTGGCAACATCACGTACTGATATTTTTATATCACATAGCGTGTTTTCTGATACAGGAGGAAATATTGGGGATTGGCAGCCTTGGTCGCAAAGGGTAGAATTAGCTGCAAAGTTCTTGACAAAGAGTTTGGCTTTGTCTGATGCTGACGAGATTACCAGGGTGATGGGAAGCATTGATGATAGTTGGGATAGAGCACACATTTCTGTTTAAGATTCTGTTTGCTATTTGCCAAAACTAGTGAGAACCAAGCCACTGCTCAGCTACTTTGAACTTGACGGACTGAGCATACAACTCTTTGCGTACTTTATTACTTTTTTTACAATGGTTGCTGGCAGTTCTGAAAGCAGCTTTAGTCTCAGTACATCTATTACGTTTGAAACAATGCAAAAAGTGATTTCTGTGCACAATGGCAGCAGCACATTCTGGAGAGAAACACGGCTGGCTGTTAGGTTTTTGCTGGAACTTTTTCGAGGGTATGAAACGGTCAATACCTACAATTAACCATTCTATCAGGACTGATACTATAGAGGACACATCCTTTTTAAACATGGAACGCAGAGGTAGATCTGATATAAATGTACGGAAGCTATCCCAGTCTGGCATAGAGTATTGATATACTGCACGATGGAGAGGTACGTCTGAAGATTTTTTACATGTCCTTTTTATCTTAATTGATACAACAGAGTGGTCGGAAGATCCAAGTGGAGACAGAACGGAAACTCCCTAACACACACACACACACACACACACACACACACACACACACACACACACACACACACACACACACACACACACTCAATAAATTATAAGTTTCAAATTATATTCCTTGTTGAATAATAAATTGTAAATTCTAATTTACAGAGTTTAGATTAAAAAAAATCAATTTTTTAATTAGCTCCCAAAATGATTGTCAGATTTTATCAATGACTTTTTTTCACAGCAGTAACAGGATAAAATATTAATTATGGAAATATGTGCAGATATGAATTTGTCTGTTTTATTTATCATTTTGCGAATATTAATGTATCTGACTTTTGCAAATAAATATTACTTTTTCACAAATATTTGGTTAGTGGGAGGTTTTGTTTGTGTAAGAAACAAATTATGAAATCACAATTTTTAGAAAAAATTAAATTACAAATTTTAAATCACATATCACTAAAGAAATTGTTGCAAAATACAATTCTAATAAATATTTGCATTATAAAAATAACAAAAAATCAACGAATAAAACTCAAAAATACATTTTAAGTAAAAACATTATTACCTATTATGTCATGTCGAAATTAGTAAAAAATTATGTCATGCTGAAATTAGTAAAAAATTATGTCATGTCAAAATTAGTAAAAAATTATGTCATGTCGAAATTAGAAAAAAATTATGTCATGTCAAAATTAGTAAAAAATTATGTCATGTCGAAATTAGTAAAAAATTATGTCATGTCGAAATTAGTAAAAAATTATGTCATGTCAAAATTAGTAAAAAATTATGTCATGTCGAAATTAGTAAAAAATTATGTCATGTCAAAATTAGTAAAAAATTATGTCATGTCGAAATTAGTAAAAAATTATGTCATGTCAAAATTATGTCATGTCAAAATTAGTAAAAAATTATGTCATGTCGAAATTAGTAAAAAATTATGTCATGTCGAAATTAGTAAAAAATTATGTCATGTCGAAATTAGTAAAAAATTATGTCATGTCGAAATTAGTAAAAAATTATGTCATGTCAAAATTAGTAAAAAATTATGTCATGTCGAAATTAGTAAAAAATTATGTCAAGTCGAAATTAGTAAAAAATTATGTCATGTCAAAATTAGTAAAAAATTATGTCATGTCGAAATTAGTAAAAAATTATGTCATGTCGAAATTAGTAAAAAATTATGTCATGTCAAAATTAGTAAAAAATTATGTCATGTCGAAATTAGTAAAAAATTATGTCATGTCAAAATTAGTAAAAAATTATGTCATGTCGAAATTAGTAAAAAATTATGTCATGTCGAAATTAGTAAAAAATTATGTCATGTCAAAATTAGTAAAAAATTATGTCCTGTCAAAATTAGTAAAAAATTATGTCATGTCAAAATTAGTAAAAAATTATGTCATGTCAAAATTAGTAAAAAATTATGTCATGTCGAAATTAGTAAAAAATTATGTCATGTCAAAATTAGTAAAAAATTATGTCATGTCGAAATTAGTAAAAAATTATGTCATGTCAAAATTAGTAAAAAATTATGTCATGTCGAAATTAGTAAAAAACTATGTCATGTCAAAATTAGTAAAAAATTATGTCATGTCGAAATTAGTAAAAAATTATGTCATGTCAAAATTAGTAAAAAATTATGTCATGTCGAAATTAGTAAAAAATTATGTCATGTCAAAATTAGTAAAAAATTATGCCATGTCAAATTAGTAAAAAATTATGTCATGTCAAAATTATGTCATGTCAAAATTAGTAAAAAATTATGTCATGTCGAAATTAGTAAAAAATTATGTCATGTCAAAATTAGTAAAAAATTATGTCCTGTCAAAATTAGTAAAAAATTATGTCATGTCAAAATTAGTAAAAAATTATGTCATGTCAAAATTAGTAAAAAATTATGTCATGTCGAAATTAGTAAAAAATTATGTCATGTCAAAATTAGTAAAAAATTATGTCATGTCGAAATTAGTAAAAAATTATGTCATGTCAAAATTAGTAAAAAATTATGTCATGTCGAAATTAGTAAAAAACTATGTCATGTCAAAATTAGTAAAAAATTATGTCATGTCGAAATTAGTAAAAAATTATGTCATGTCAAAATTAGTAAAAAATTATGTCATGTCGAAATTAGTAAAAAATTATGTCATGTCAAAATTAGTAAAAAATTATGCCATGTCGAAATTAGTAAAAAATTATGTCATGTCAAAATTATGTCATGTCAAAATTAGTAAAAAATTATGTCATGTCGAAATTAGTAAAAAATTATGTCATGTCAAAATTAGTAAAAAATTATGTCATGTCGAAATTAGTAAAAAATTATGTCAAGTCGAAATTAGTAAAAAATTATGTCATGTCAAAATTAGTAAAAAATTATGTCATGTCGAAATTAGTAAAAAATTATGTCATGTCAAAATTAGTAAAAATTCCAAAAATAACAACAAAAAAGAAATGCTTAAAAAGAAGATCTAAAAATTTTAGATTTTCTATTTGAGCATTTTTTTTTTTGATTAAAACAAAGAAACAAAAAAAAAAAAAATCAGTCGGTATTGACTGCAATAAAAGAAACATAAAACTGCATTTTTCGACAGTTTTTTTTTTCTTGTGATTGTAATGTTCTATTCGATTACTTTTCAGACTTGAATTTATTTTTTATTAATTTCGACAGGCAATTAGACAATAATGATCTTTTTACTTAAAATGTATTTTTGTGTCCGATTATAATGCACAAGGATCACATCCACAAACCCCCAGAAAACAAATTAAAATTTTAAAAATAACCAGTTTTAAGAAATTGCTATCAGACAACAAAATAATAAGTCGATTAATTCGCTGTATCATGACTGAAAAAAGAGACAAATTTAGTTGGTAATATTGGCCAGTAAACCGTTTCAACATACCTACCCTTAATTAATGTTATTTAAATTATTTGTCACATTATTATTTATATTAAAGAATTCAAATGTTAAAAAGCAATGTAATTCATGAACGATTTATTTTAATCATTTGTTTTCTTTTTTTCCAAATGATAAGCACAAGTTACAGTATTAATAAATTACTTTTTACCATTAAAATTTAAGATATTCTGATAAGTTGTCAGAATGATTTTCAGTTTCAACAGGACTAAAACTTGTCCATATAAGTAGAAGAGTAACTTATCTTGCCTTTGATAACATTTATTTGTTGTTTGTTTTTTTAACAACTTTTATGAATCTACAAACCTAATTTAACTTTTAAAATCCTATTTAAAAAAAATGGTAAAACTATACAAACACCGTGACAGCGAATTAACCCTAACCCTAACCCCTAACCCTAAACCTAACCCTAACCCTAAACCCTAACCCTAACCCTAACCCTAATCCTAACCCTAACCCTAACGCTGTCACGGTGTTTGTATAATAATACCAAAAAAATAATTTTGCTAAAAATAAAGAATTTTTATTCTTTATTTTTAGCAAAATTATTTTTTATATACTAGTTAAAAAATGATATAAGCCTGAATTAACATATTTTTTCTTGGCGATAAAAAATGAAATAAACAGGGTCACAAGACCGCAAGGGCGCAAGTTAGGGATGCTATTTCCAGATTTTTATCGTAGACTCTCCCAGTTTAATTTGTATTTTCTCTTATTGGTACGTCCTGAACCTTTATCTATTTTGAAGTGTCCACTTCACACCTACTTGGCAAAATTTACAGTTGAATATTAAAACACTGAACTTTTTTTAGACTTGTTTTGACCTGGCCGCTGTCAGCTTTGTATATTTTATAAACTAATTAATGTTTGCGTTTTTTTTGTTTTATTTTTGTTTTTTGTTTTTTTTCGGTTTCAATTTCTTCAAAACGAAATCTCCAGATTTTAGAAAAAAAACCCCGCTAGCCGCTAGATCTAAAATTTACCCGCTAGATTTCAAACGAACTCTCCAGATCTAGTGGGAAACCCGCTAAATTGGCAACCCTGGGTCAAACAGATCTAAAGTAACTATAAATAGAGAGAGAGAGAGAGAGAGAGAGAGAGAGAGAGAGAGAGAGAGAGAGAGAGAGACAGAGAGACAGAGAGGAAGAAAACACTAATACTTTTTACAATGTCGCCCATTTTGTCTTTTTATGTGTGTGCCAAAAGAAGTAGCTTCCCCTTAACTGTCTTTGATATCTCTTTTTTATAAGGGCAAATAAATCTCTGTAATTTCTTGAATGTATTTTCTTGATGATGAAAAGACCCACAAATGTTCATCCGAAGTTCTTTTGATAATTCCCGTAGATTTGTCTCGTCGGTAGATGAGCCTTCTCCAAACAAATTGTTTTTTCGCTGTAAAAAAGAAAACTACTTCAGAGAACTTCATTCCATAACAGATACGTACAATTTAAACTGTTTTTTCGATATTTTCATTTTTAATGTCTTGATTAAACTTTACAAGTACCGAGTTTTCTTTCTCGTTCACACCGAAAACGACTCTCCTTTCGTAATCAGTCACATGATACAACAGGCATCATGAGAAAGATAGAAAAAGAAAGAAGTGAAAAAGAGAGGAAGTGGCATTCGGTTCAAGATCTGTTCTTCAGATGATTGCTGCACTTCAATTTCTTGTTCTCTGTCAGTGGAGGAGAAATCCTTCACGACTGAGACAATTTTTATTTTTGTTCCTTTCCTCCACATTAAAAAACGACCCTGGTGTCTAACTCTGTCCCGTGGGGAGGCATTGTAAATAGGAACACTGAGAAAAAGAAAAGCCACTACAACCAAATTCAATCTATACTTTGTTTGTGTATTGATATTCATATTAAAAAACCCCTTTTTTCTTTTTATTAATATTAGTATTTATTACTATTAGTATTTTTTTTTTTATTAGAAGGTCGTTTTTAATGTGGGGTTAAACCAGCTCCCCCCCAAAAAGGCAAAAGGGGCACTCTAGTTGGGACCAAAAATAATAATTGCCTTGGTATAATGCATCCTCATCCTAAAAAATGCTAACTTTGTTATTTCTTCTCTTTTAAATTTCTTATTTCATTTTGTAATTTGTAATTATGTGTATTTTAATAATTTATATATGTATTTATTGTATTTATTTTTGTTTCCTTGCCTAGTTTTAAATGCTCCCCCAGCAAAACACCAACCAGGTTCTCTCCCAGCTTAAATTAATGATTAATTCCACGCTCTGAACTAGAGATAAAAAATAGCTTAGGCAGGATAAATTTTCCGAAATTAGCACAAACGTGGAATTATTTTTTCTACTGTTGGAGGCAGAAGAAATTTATGTAAGTAATATACTTAATATCTACAATTAATTTAAGTAATATACTTAATATCTACAATTTATTTAAGTAATATACTTAATATCTACAATTTATTTAAGTTATATACTTAATATCTATGCTTACTTGTATTAATAAAGAGGCTTCGTTGATATCCCTACCAAACCACTGGATATAGCTTATAATTAACTGTTACTATATCAGTAACTGAAATCTACAGTGATCTTAGGTACGTCACTAGGACTATTTTCTGTATAGATACAATGTTTTGTCCCTGACCTTAATGACTGCCTATAAATACGAGTCACCATGTAATAATTGTTTCTCTTTACCTCCAAAACGATTGCCTTTATCTAACCTGCATGCTAAATAGGGAAAAAGAAGAAAAAAGAATATTTTTTTTTGTTCTGTTTCCCAAGCTAAAACATTACTTGAAACTCCTACTGTATTCTGTAAGTTAATAACCTAATGAAACTACTGTATTCTGTAAGTTAATAACCCCGTCCCTTGAAAGCTAACAATCTGCCCCCCCCCCAAGCTGTCACTAAAACTCTACATTACACACGCCTTAGTAGTGGAATCCTTAGCCTCCAGCTCCTAACCTTCACATGCTAACCGCTAACAGTCATCACTAAACATCTATACATTTCTACCTCTAAGACATGCATTAGAGTTCATTCTTATCCAGTTTGGTACTTACCAGTCAAAGTATGCACTCGGATGCAAAACGATCTTCATTACATAAAAATGCCTCTTCCTAGATGTTTTTGCAACGATTATTACAAAACCAAATCCGATACTCCCTGTTATGCAAAACGCTTGATGACTCTTAAATGAAAACTGAAATTATCTTCCTTCAATAGTAGAAACACACTAACACCCACAACTTTTATCTATTCGCATCTACTGAAAACTTGCCCAAATATCTATTTACTTAATTATACATACGGAATATGCCATGACTTAAAATTTACCTCCAGTTATACCCGTACTGTACTGCACCTACATCTTAACTCTCCTGTAATCTAAAATATACAGTGACTGGGCAAAATTCTTAGCTCAAGTCCTTATACCTACTCACACTGTAACGTTATCCTGTATCTAAGCTAACATATAAAATAAAAAAATGTAAAAATCTAAAGGTAAAAGTCTTAATCCACACTAACACCTTTCTAACAAGCCTGCTCACATAGTTGTTGCACTGCATGAGTTTTTTTTTTTTTTTTAAATAACAATGAAATAGCAATGTCCCTAAATCACTTTGAGGAGTGTAACTATTCATTAGATATATAACCTCTACAAACTAACCCTGTAACATTAACTAACGATGCGGGGTCGCAGAAATACCTGGATCAGGACCCAGGCGTGGAGCGAACCCTCTCAGAGCTGATGGACCCAGTAGATCTTCCCAGATTTAGGAGAAGGAAAACTCTGAAACTAAACCTAAGTGGAGAGAGGCCTCTCCAGTCTTGGATGACAACCTTCCTAGAGCTGATGAGTCAAAGAAATTACCGATCTGAAAACCTAAACTGCTTAAGGAGTAGATAGGCTCTGTCTATCACCTGGCGTCCATACTCCTTCTTTGCCTATTAGTCAGGCGCAGAGATGCTATCACAGTGATTCGACAAAAACACTCAGTGGTAGATCTTGTTTCTTGTCTAGGGCAATGAATGCCGTTTTCCCCACTCCCGACACATCCCACCCCTCAAAACTGGGCACTTGGGAGTGCTTGAGTGCCACATATGCCTGTGCAATTAGATTGTGTTGACCTTCTTCTGATGGGTTGAGGGTACCAGATTGACAGTTCCTGACTGGTAGTACAGATGCCCTAACTCTTTGGTAGTGCTTAGAGCGGCTGCTCCATCAACAATTGTATAATATTGAGATGTTTGTAGTGTCATATCGCGCATGTAAAGGGACCCTGCACTCATCCCCGATGGGCTTTCCTGAGGCCACAGTCCTAGTTGAAGAAAGGTCAGCTGATGGTTTACTTGTGTTGCATGTCTGATACTCTGCATAACCTCTTGTTCAGCTCCCACTTACCTAACTGAAACTCTTTAAAAACATGATGACAGTTAAAACCAGGCTTAGAGACAAACAAATCCAACTTGCCTCCTCCCTTGAGGCTTGCATTCACGAAAATCCATGGGCTTAGAACTAATTTAGCTGATGTTGAAGCATTTCTCCTAACAAATACCCCGGATATCTTAGCACTAAGTGAGACTAACCTACACTCCTCCATCCCCTCTAACTACTTTAACATGCCTGGCTATCTCCTACTCTGCCGTAAGAACTCTGACAGACATATGCACGGACTTATTATCATTTTCAGTCCCCCACCCCTAATTTCTGGCTCCCATCTTATCTCGCAATTACTTATAACGTCACCAACTAACTTCGGAAGAACCCCCCCCCCCCCATCCGATTTTCTTTTATATCATAAGTTGCTTAAAACGTGATTAGTTAAAGTTCAGAATAAAATCACGCTTTCTCTTAACGGTTAATTTAAAAAAAAAAAAATCTTCTGAACGCTATTAAAAGTTAAATTCTTCACTAGTTTGCAGTTTGGAGACGGAAGCGTTGTTGTGATAAGTGATTTTCTCTACTAATTCGCACTTTTTATTTTTAGATTCAAATATTAATAACTACATTTTATTTCAGTATTTAATTTATGTATTTCTGTTGTATTAAATGCTAGCTTTTTTTTTTTTTTTTTTTCTCGTCCATAAATGTTTATTTATCTACCGAGTTGATTGCAAAAATAGATTACCTAATTGTACTCATTTTTAGTTCGTGAGAGGGGAATCTATCACCATACTTTCCCTTAATAAAAGTCCAACGGACGTGTTTAAGTACAATACTTAATAGTTTTTTTTTTTTTTTTTTTTTTTTTTTTAATGGAGAGTAGAAAACGCATTGTGGATGCGTTATCGGCAGCTCCTGTTACTCTCGCTTCTTCTTATTTGTCCCTCAGTCCTCATTTTTTAAATGAGTGATTTTTCTGACAAAGGGAGAAGAAAAAGCTGTTTTCTAGGTTGGCAGTATTTTTGCGCGAACAGTTGGCAGAGTTGGTGGAAATTTTCTGTTTCTATGTCTATCCTTGTAGCCATGTCACTAGTAAGGGTGCTGGAGGTAAACGTTTTCCGCCTGATAGTCAGGGACCCGAACCTTGGATTAACCACTAAGGAGGCTGTCCTATCAGCAGGTGCAAAGTACTGGGGCTGCTGTATTGCCATTTGGTGAATGGAATCTGGACCATGCAGTAGCTTCTGGTGGGGCCTCTCGATGCCATACTAGTGGGTAATTGTTACGGCTTTACCTTATCATGTGCTACAAAAAAAAAAAAAAAAAAAATTCTTCGTTTCTTTTTCTCTCTTAGTTTCCCCTCTTTGTCCTGCTCTAAGTAAATCTGTCGACCTAGTCCACAAATTCCAAAATTTCATCATGACAAGTTTCAAGAAAAAATACACGATTAAACCCGGTTCTCCAACTTCCAACGTATACCCCTACTACCATGTCTCCTTCTCCAACATCAGGGGTCTTCGTTCTAACCTTCCAGAGGTTGAAACCCAATTACAGGAGACTAAACCAGACCTTTTATTTTTAAGTGAAACTGGCATTGGACAGGCTATTTCCCTAGATGAGTTTGCAATTACAGGATACTCTAACTTAACTTCTAAATCTGACCCCCAAGATCGCCATGGGCATGGAATATGTGCCTATATTAAAGATAGCTTTCCATGTGGGAGGGACATCTCCAGGGAAGATCCTAACTTACCCTATATGTGCTTCCGGGTTGCTTTAGCTCACACTACTGCATTTATATTTACTCTCTATCGCCCCCACAACAGCGGAGTTACTATCTTTCAAAGCATATCTGAGAAAATTGACCAAGTCCTTTCTACTTATCCTTCAGCTAACATTCACGTATGTGGAGACTTCAATGTTCACAACGTCGAATGGTTGACCCACTCAAACAAGACCGATGATGAGGGGAGGTTCTGTCATGATTTCTCCATTGCCTATGACTTCACTCAGATTGTTCAGGAACCTACCCGTGTGCCCGATAATGACGGCCAGTATGCGAGCCTACTAGACCTTTTTCTCACAACTTGCCCTGAACTATGTTCAGTTTCTGTTCTATCGCCTCTTGGATCTTCCGACCACTCTGTTGTATCAATTAAGATAAAAATGAAATGTAATAAGTCCCCAGACGTACCTCTTCATCGTACAGTATATCGATACACTAAGGCTGACTGGGATAGCTTCCGTACATTTATATCTGATCTACCTCTGCATTCCATGTTTAAAAAGGATGTGTCCTCTATAGTATTAGACCTAACTGAATGGTTAATTGTAGGTATTGACCATTTCATACCCTCTAAAAAGTTTCAGCAAAAACCTAACAGCCAGCCATGGTTCTCTCCAGAATGTGCTGCTGCCATTGCGCACAGAAATCACTTTTTCCACTGCTTCAAACGTAATAGATGTATGGAAACTAAAGCCGTTTTCAGGACTGCCAGCAACCATTGTAAGAAAGTAATAAGGAACGCAAGAGAGTTGTATGCTCAATCTGTTAAGTCCAAAGTAGCTGAGCAGCGGCTTGGTTGCCACCAGTTTTGGCAAATAGCAAACAGAATCCTGAACAGAAGCGTGTGCTCCACCCCAACTATTATCAATGGACCTGAGGTAATCTCGTCAGCATCAGACAAAGCCAAACTCTTTGTCAAGAACTTTGCAGCTAATTCTACCCTTTGCGACCAAGACCACCAACCCCCAATATTTCCTCCTGTATCGGAAAACACGCTATGTGATATACGTATATCTGTACGTGATGTTGCGAAGCTAATCAAAAACCTTGATTCGAGTAAAGCAACTGGCCCTGATGGTATTCCAATTATAGTACTCAAAAAACTTCAACCTGAACTAGCGCCCATACTTACAAAACTGTTTAAACGTTGTCTTAAGGAGAATAGTTTCCCATCTCCCTGGAAAATCTCATCAGTATGCCCTGTATTTAAGAATTCAGGTGATCGCTCATCCCCCTCTCAGTACAGACCAATAAGTCTCCTGTGCGTCATGAGTAAGTTGCTAGAATCTGTGTTAAATACAGAAGTAATCAAACATCTCAACAAAAATAACCTTCTTAGTGACACTCAATATGGTTTCTGTTCTGCTAGATCTACAGCAGATGTCCTTACAGTTATATCGCATAGGATTAGCAAATCTCTCGACGGTGGCAATCTTTCTAGGGCAATTGCTCTTGACATATCTAAAGCCTTTGATAGGGTATGGCATAAAGGTTTACTTCATAAGATCGCTAGCTATGGTATAGCTGGAAAAGTCTTCTCAATTATTAAATCATTTCTTTCTGATAGGTTCATAAGAGTAGTAGTTGAGGGGCAAAAATCAGAAGCTCACAGTATTAATGCCGGTGTCCCTCAGGGATCCATCCTGGGCCCAACTCTTTTCCTGATCTACATTAATGATCTTCCAAATCATATCCTTACATCATTTGTAGACATTTATGCTGACGACACTACCATTTATGGTACCACATCTAAGACAGTAAACGACCAAGTTCTCTCCAATTCTCTCTCCTCTGATCTTGAGCACGTAGTACAATGGGGAAAGGAGTGGCTGGTTACTTTTAATGCATCTAAAACCAAGCTTCTCTCTTTACATCATCAACATTCTAATTCACATTTGTCATCAATTGAAATGAATGGCTCTCGTCTTCAGGAGGCCTCAAGTTTTGACAAGCTTCTGGGCTTGACCATTACTCCTGATCTTAAATGGAACACGTATATCAAATCTGTTGCCAAGGCCGCTGGAAAAATGGTGGGATCTTTCTATCGATCCAGTAGATATCTCACTGCTGATGCTATTCTCTATCTATATAAGAGCCAGGTACGTCCAAGGATAGAATACTGTTGCCACATCTGGGCAGGAGCTGCTAGAAAGGACTTGTCCTGCCTTGATAGAGTTCAAAATAGACTTCGTAGCCTCGTAGGAGATGTCCTTTTCTCCTCTTTGCAACCTCTATCTCACAGAAGAGATGTTGCGAGTTTGTCTCTGATGTATCGTTATTTTCATGGAAAGTGTTCAACTGAGCTTCAATCTATGGTCCCCCCTCGCCAGACTTTCACAAGAAACACTCGTCTAGCTGTAAACACTATCAATAATTTCCCCCACTCTTTATCTGTGCCTAAACCTAAACGTAGATTCCATGAACAAAGCTTCTTTCTTAGAACTGCACGCCTGTGGAATTGTCTTCCGTTTTCCTGCTTTCCGGCTGACTACAATATGGTTGTGTTCAAGTCTAAAGTAAATAAGTTCTTGATGAGCCGTTCCATATAAGTTATTAAATTTACCAAATTTTCATTACTAATGATTACTATATTGACCAATTTCTACTGTACACTCTTTAACCCTTATCCTTGAGTGGCCTCTGGGCCTTGATAATGTGGTGATGCCTTTGTAAAAAAAAAAAAAAAAAAAAAAACTTGGAGTCTACATTCGTAACATCCTCCCCTTGACTAAAGAAACAAATCTAGAGTAGGACGATCAAGCCTTTAGACTAAACATGCAACATAACATACTTTTATTTTCTCTACCGCTCTCCCTCGACCCAGGACTGCACCATAATAAACAAAGTCTCTGACAGCATAGACACAGCACTCTCCCTCGACACTAGCGCACAAGTACATATATTTGGTGACTTTAATATTCACCACAAAAACTGGCTTGGATTCTCTACTTACACAAATGCAGTGGGCAGCACAACACATAGCTTCGGTATATCTCACTCTCTATCGCAAATGGTTACGTTTCCAACTCGTTTCCCTGACCAGCAAGAACAACACACATCACTTCTAGATGTTTCCGATGATTGTATAACAAATGCTGACAGCCCACTCGGGAACGCTGATCATGCAGTGATAATGGTCGTAATCGCCCTAAACTCTAGACCCAAAACTGAAGAACCACCGCTCAAAACAACGAGATATTATCAGAAAGCTGACTGGGAAGCCATCAGAGATCTTATCAGAGATGCCTCATGGAGAAATATTTTTCTCTTCCTGCTGAACAATGTGCAAATTAGACCTCTGAATGGTTCAAAACGGCAATTGAAGCACATGTTCCCATGCGGAAATTTTATAGCAAGCCCCACTCTCCCCAATGGTTTACTTCTACTTGTGCAACTTCCATTGCTCAAAAGCAGCATGCATACCGCAGATTCAATCGACATAAGTCCAGTTCAAACAGACAGAAGTATATAGAAGCTAGAAGTAACATTAAGAAAGAAATAGCGACAGCTAAGAGAGAATTTACTGAAACCACTAAAAAACGCATCGAAGCACAAAAATTAGGAACTCGTGACTACTGGAAAATCTACAACAGTGTAGTAAATAATGGGCAATAAATAATTTCCCCACTATCCAACAATCATGAGGTTGTTTGCTCAGCAACCAGGAAGGCTTGCCAGTCGGTTTGCCTCAAACTCCACACTGGACCCCTCCAACCACCTCCTACTTGACTTCCCTTTGCGGACAGACGCCACGCTAGACGATCTAAAAATCACCCCTGCTCAGGTGCATGCTATTATAAAAACCTTGACACTTTAAAAGCATGTGGACCCGATCTCATCCCAGCTGTGCTATTAAAAAAGTGCTCAGCTGAAGTAGCTCCAGTTCTCTCCAAACTCTACAACAAATGCCTTGATAAATCTTGCTTTCCGGGCTGTTGGAAAACTGCTTCTGTGGTACCAGTATTCAAGAATTCTGGTGAAAGAACTGACTTTCAAATTATCCCCCCATTAGCCTTCTCCCACTTTTTGCAAAAGTATTTGAGACCATAATTAACCATGCCTTACAGATGCTAAACTTCTGACTGACAAACAATATAGATTTAGACCAGGGGCGGGCAAACTTTTCAGTGCAAGGGCTGCATTAAAAAATTCTAAATTTTACTGGGCCACATAGTATATTTTCCAATATAATTGATATTTAAAAAAGACAAAATAAAAGGATTTCAGAGAAAAAATATAATTAATTTTCATTTATTAGCATTTTAAAGTACTATAGAAGATTCCCATAGAACACATTTATTTGAAAGATACAGTAACTTTAAACTTTAAAAGAAAACAATTTTATTGATATGTATTTTTAAGTATGAGCTTCATATGAAACACATTTGAAAAGCAAATAACCTTGTTTGAAGAATAAAAGCAATTCTTAAGTAACTCTATTTAAAGAGATTTAAAAATATCTTATTAATTAATATTTTAGAATAAAATCTTTAAAAGATACACATATAAAGTAACTCGAAGGACAAAAATGAATTTATATATTAAAAAAGAACCGTCACATGAATCAGATTTATTTAAAAATTAAGTAACTCAATTTTAAGAGGAAAACATATTTCTATTGATATTTTAAAACAGTAACTTCATATGAAATATATTTATTTGAAAAACATAATAGCTCAGCAACTGAGCAACAGAAGGATCAAAATGACTCAGTGAGAATGATGCAACTGACTGCAATCATTTACCAGTTTGTTGAAATTAGGTGTCAAGTTGCTTGTACTGATTCTTAACACTGACTGAAGATTTAAGTCTGTGAGAAGTGATCTGTTCTTTGACTTGTTAATTTTCAATATGGAAAAAGTCTGCTCACATATGTAAGTTGAAGCAAATAACACAAACATCTTCCTTGCAAAATTTTTCATATTTTAAAACTTTTCTGGGTGCAGAGATGCATAAAATTCGACTAGTGGTTTATTTTCAAAGAGCCTTTTTAAAGAGTTGTCGGCTTGCAAATCAATAAGATCTACCTGTAGTTCTTCGGCAGCTGTTTCAACGTCACATGCAAAAGGTGAGCTGAGCAAATCAAACTGTCCTTCAATTGCCTTGAAATCAACAAATCTTCTGATAAATTCCTCTTTTAGAGCCATCAAGTGGGAACTGTATTTGTCTGATAATGCTTGTGTAACAGCTCGTGTTTTCAACAACGAAAAATGAACAAAGTTTTGCTCTTTAAGCTGCTTGACAAAAAGTTTAAGTTCCAATTGAAACGCTTTCACTTCAACATACAATTCATGAGCAAATACACTTTTGCGTTGTAGTTTTGTATTTAACTCACTCAGATTTTGCAATATGTCTACAGCAAATGCAAAACCACAAACCCATTCGTCATACTCCATTTCTTTTAAAAAGTCACAAGGAATTTCTTTCATATTAAAAAACATGACAACCTCTGCTTTAACGTCCCATATTCTCTTCAGTACTTCCCCCACACTTAACCATCGGATATTTGTGTGATACAGCACATCAGTAAAATCTGCCTCGATATCTTACAAGAAACATTGGAACTGCCTGTGTTTCAGTCCCTGTGCTCTTAAGTTCACTGCACGCACTACTGGATCCATAACATGTTTGAGTTTCAAAGATGATTTACAAAGGCTTTCTTGATGCATGATGCAGTAAAAAGACAACACACTGTGCGATGGAAAATCTTCTTTGATTTTTTATTCATCAAGGTCACAAGGCCACAGTGTTTGCCTCTGAGTGAAGGAGCGCCATCAGTTGTAATACTTGCCAGTTTATCCAGGCTTAACCTAGACATGATTAGACTGCTAATGATACTGTTGTATAAATCGTTTCCAGTGGCTGTGTCTTTGAGAGACACCATGGATAGTAATTCTTCTGTAATTTCAAAGTTTTTGTCAATTAAAAAATGGATAAGCATCGAAAATTTCACGAAAATCTGACCATTAGTTGATTTTTGCTAGATTTGTTAAACGGATTTTTGCTAGATTTGTTAAACGGATATGTTTTCAATGCTTACTACGGGGGAACGTTATTTTAAAGCGCCAATTATGTAAACACGATTTTCGTCTCGCAATTTCATTATTTTCGTACGATGAAAATTTTTTTTTTAATTATTATTAGTTTATTTTACTCTTCTTCTTTTAAATAGTACAGAAGTTATATTGATGATATTAATTTATAATAAAGTTACATCGTGTTACATATAGGGGGTAATTCTGTGGTGAATTTTGGAGGTGTCTACGGAACTTCTAATTTCGTTCCAGTGCTAAAAGTAATTTTCTAATTGAACACGTGACCAAGAAATCGTACGAAAATAAGAAAATGAATATCAATCAATGTTTGAATTTATTCACAGATAACTAAAAAAACAATGTTTTTACTTGGCCTTCGGGACAAGATCAAAGTGTAGTATCTGTTCTTCAGATGCTGCACTTCAATTTCTTGTTCTCTATCAGTGGAGGAGAAATCCTTCACGACTGAGACAATTTTTACTTTTGTTCCTTTTCTCCACGTTAAAAAACGACCCTGGTGTCTAACTCTGTCCGGGGGGGGAGAGGCATTGTAAATAGGAACAACTATTGTGATTTTATTTTCAGAAACAAGAATTATAAACAACAAATCTATAAATATAAAAGCGAAAATGTATGTATGTGTGTATGTATGTGTGTATGTATGTGTGTATGTGTGTATGTGTGTATGTATGTGTGTATGTGTGTATGTATGTATGTGTGTATGTATGTATGTATGTATGTGTATGTATGTGTGTATGTGTGTATGTATGTATGTGTGTATGTATGTGTGTATGTATGTGTGTATGTATGTATGTATGTGTGTGTGTGTGTATGTATGTGTGTATGTATATGTTTATGTATGTATGTGTGTATGTATGTATGTGTGTATGTATGTATGTATGTGTGTTCGCTTTTTCTGTATGTCTACAAAAGGGTTTTTTCAGTTCACAACTTTTTAAAACTTTTTATATCACATATAAATTGTAATATCTCACAGTTAACAACGAAGCTCGCCTGTCTATTTAATTTGCTCGATTTCGGGAAGATAAATATTCAACATTGTTGTTGTTATGTTTTTGTTTTCCCTCATACCAAATGCACTCATGCGTTATTTAAAATTATAATTTTATCAATTATCAACATTTATTGTCGTCCTGTCAAATTTTGCAAAATTATAATTTTAAATGCATGAGTGCATTTGGTATGAGAGAAAACCAAAACATAACAACAACAAAGAAAACAAACTATCAGAATTAAAAAACCAAAACAAAAAAGTAACGAAGAATCGAATCGCTCCCTGTTTTTTAATTTTTTTTGTTTTGTTTTTATTATTGTTTTCATTACTCCAAAAAATATTGTTAAAATAAGAACAAAAAAAAATATTGTAATTTACTAATAAGTTAAAAGCGAAATATTTTTTTGGCGCGAGAGATGCCTTGTGCTAACAATCTCTCATTAACTCATTTTTAATTTTTTTAATTTTTACTTAGAAATTCTAAAATCAATCATTAAGAGAAAAAATAATCACTAAATAAATTTATTAATCAATTTTATTGAAAACTCCGCTATCGTTTATCAAGAATCTTTTTAATTTCATTTTTTGTTGGTTGTTTTTCGGAGGGAGATATAGTTTGTGCCAATTGACACGGTTAAGATTCGGATTAAAAATTGCTATAGAAATAAATACAATTTAGGCGCGCAGTATGTTGGCTTGTGAAAAAATAACTCCCACGCAAATTCCGGCGTGGCCTTATATATTAAATCGATTCAAAACGAGCGGACGTAGTACAGAGCACCCCCACGTGATGTTTCCGTCCAATGGGATTTCTCCAAGGACATTTTTCTAAACTTTTCCTCTTAAGTTCGCTGGGAGCCGGTCCAAATAGTATTTAAGCACACACAAACATCAAATCTCTCTCTCAACTGCATTTTCATCCGGACGTTCCACGCGTGTTACTATCACTCTTCCATCTTCACCACTCCGCACGCTTCATACAATTTCACAGGCGAACATTACCTATTGCCTCTCTTACCATGTTTTAACATATGAACAGTTCAACAAAAAAAGACATTCTCCTTTTTTTATACGAACACTTAAAAAGGACTCTGAACTCATTATAAAGAGAATTATACTTTATTTGTTAATGGTTGGTTTCTGTGAATAAACCTCTGTTTGTTTTGCATGTAAGTCTTCTTCTTTTTATTTTTATTTATCTGTGGAGGAAGTTAGTTCTTAAAAAGGCCTGACGACCCCCACAAGTTGGTGACCCGACTTAGAACATTGCATGCACAACGGAATTTCCTTACAAGCTACACGCGGTTTCCTAACCTACTTGCTATATCATGTGTGCGGTAACACTCAAAGGAAGTAAAAAGACGACGCGAATCTCAAGGGATGATACAAGCCGTCAAACGAAGCGTGGATCTCAGTACAATATAGCAACAAATTAGCGAGTTATGCCGATAGTCGCTATAAAATCGAAAATTAAACAAATCATGACTCAGTGTCAAAACAGCACTTTTGCTCATCAGGCACGCCCCAACAACAAGTTAGTGATAAATAACGTGTAATGAACACACACAGCTACAATACAGCCGATCCAAACGTGAACACGAGCGTGTAAAACCCCTCGGAAAATGATCTACCACAATCTCGAACTTCACTCGGCAGTTTAACAGACCTCAGAAACACAGACCCTAGCAAAAGCAACATTTTTTTTCGATCACGATTTCAAGCTTCGCGTACTCGAAACAAGTCAACTGATAGTTTAAAGGCTTTAAAATCACTTTCAAACGAAAAGCAGAAAAATGGAACATCCCCGTGCTGAAACACCTCTGGCTACATTAACGCTAAATATACCAGCTTTTAATCCCACCAATATAAAGACGTGGTTTATCCAGATCCAGGCCCTTTTCGACGCAAAACGGATTACGTCTCAGCGAACCAAGTATTGTTATTTGGTTGAAAAAATCCCGGCAGACGTCGTCGAAGAGGTGACTGATTTATTGGAGAACGTACCAGAAAATAATCCATACGATAAACTTTAGGAGGCCATTTTGAGACGGACTGGCTTATCAAATGAGACAATGTTACGCAATCTCTTCACCCAAGTAGAATTGGGAGATCGCACACCGTCGCAACTTTTACGATACATGCAATCATTGCTAGGGGACAACAAAATGTCCGAAAATATAATGAGAAGTTTGTGGCTGGTTAAACTCCCAGACACAACAATACAAATTCTGGCACCCACAACGGAAGAGACAAGCACTGAAAAGCTCGCCGACATGGCAGACCGAATTCATGAAAATCTGAGGAACCGCAAAGTAAACTCAGCACAAGCACAGCCAAAACAGACGAGAGACGACGAAGTAGTCGGACTAAAAACTACGGTCGAAAATCTCACTCGTCAATTGCAGGAATTAATGCAAATAAACCGTCGTTACTCATTTAATAAACGACCTAACTACCGAAAACAGTTTTAGTAGAGGTCGAGAACGAGCAAACAAAATCTGTTTTTACCACAAAAAATTCGGCACAGAAGCGAGGCGTTGCACTTATCCTTGTTCTTTTAAAAACAATAACCAGGGAAAAGATCATTCCAGCCAGTAGTGACGACAACTGTCGCTGGATTTTCCACTAAAGGTCGTCTATTTTATATTCATGACAGTAATCACGGATATAACTTCTTAATAGACACTGGAGCCGAAATAAGCGTGATACCACCGCTACGTAAACAGAAAGCTACTCCACAGCCTTACCACCTCCAGGCAGCTAATGGCACACAAATATCGACATACAGTGAAAAGTACTTAAGCATCAATCTCGGCTTGCGTCGCACATTTTCGTGGATTTTTACCATAGCCAATGTGACGACACCAATATTAGGAGCAGATTTCCTAGCACGATTTAATCTATCGGTAGACATGACTAATCGCACACTGACTAATAACCAAACAAAAGACGTAATTAAAGGTATCACCACAAGATACCAGTCTACTGGGATTAGTTCTGCCTTACCTGAAGAGATGTACATTCGTCGGCTGTTTAAAAAATACCCACAACTGACTCAGCCATTCAAAGTCACGGATAATATTAAACATAATGCAAGGCATTATATTAAAGTGAATAGACAACCTGTCTACGCCACCCTCAGACGTCTGAAGCTGGATAAGTACAAGATCGCAAAAGACGAATTTCAACGCATGTTACAACAAGGAATTATCCGACCTTCCAAAAGTAAGTGGTCATCTCCTCTACATATGGTACGGAAATCAGACGCAACAACATGGCGTCCTCGCGGCGATTTCAGGAGATTAAATGCACAAACCGTACCGGATAGATACCCTATCCCACACATTCACGATTTCGCAATCGGACTGCAAAATGCCACGGTATTCTCCAAACTGGATTTAGTAAAAGCATATTACCAAATACCGGTGGCGGAAAAAGATATCCATAAAACAGCACTGACCACACCATTTGGACTTTACGAATTCGTCAGAATGCCATTCGAACTTAGAAACGTTTGTCAAACCTTCCAAAGGTTAATAGACGAGGTTTTTAAGGACCTTCCATTCGTATTCACATACGTGGACGATGTCCTAATTGCTAGTAGAAACCTCGACGAACATAAACAACACTTGGAACAAGCTTTCCAAAAACTGTCCCATTACGGTTTAAAATTAAACTGGGACAAATGTATTTTCGGTCAGCAAGAAGTAAATTTCCTCGGATATTCAATTGATAAGGATGGTATATCACCATTACCCGAAAAAGTAAGTGCCATTACGAATTTTCCACAACCTACGTCTGTTAGACAAGTTCGTCGCTTCATAGGTGTAATTAATTATTACAGACGATTTTTACCCAACTGTTCCACAATCCTTGCACCGTTAACGTCATTATTGAAGAACAAATGAAAAACCAACAATTAAAACTGGAAGGATCAGCTTTAAAAGCTTTCCATCAAGCTAAAACTGCCTTAGTTAATTTCACAAAATTGAATTATATTAAGGACAGTGAAGAATCGAAACTTACACTTACAACAGATGCATTAGACATAGCTGTAGGAGCAGTTATACACTAACTGACAGGGGATACAATGACCCCTATATCGTTTTTCTCAGCCAAACTGAGCAAGACACAGACAAAGTACAGTACCTTTTCAAGGAAGCTATTAGCAATTTATTTGTCAATTAAACATTTTAGACATCTGTTAGAAGAAAGAAACTTTTGTATTTACACTGACCATAAACCGTTAACGTATGCACTGCATACACATGTAGATAAATATGGCCCAAGAGAAATCAGACATCTTGATTATATTGCTCAATATTCCAAAGACATCAGATACGTCAAGGGACAAGAAAACATCGTGGCAGACGCATTATCAAGAGTTGCAATAACTTTGCTAAATTCCAGTTCGCTGAGTATGGAATTAATTGCACAAGAACAAAAGACGGACGAGACACTCACTGACGTACAACAGAAAACGTCTTTGCAACTGAAGGAAATGCCCGTACCTTTTAGTACAACAACATTTTACTGTGATACAGCAAAAAAACAACCACGTCCATACATACCGCCAAGCATCAGACGACATGTTTTTCAGCATTTTCACAATTTATCTCATCCAGGCAAACGAGCCACTGTAAAAATAATAGCAGACCGCTTTGTTTGGCCGAAAATGAATACAGATATTCGAAATTGGACCAAGACGTGTGTATCCTGTCAAAAGAATAAAATACACAGGCACACAAAGTCACCGCTGGGCACTTTCAGTATGCCCGATGCTAGGTTTACCAATATCCATGTTGACTTGGTGAGGCCATTACCCCCCTCAAAAGGACACACCCACATTTTCACCATAGTCGACAGGTTCAGCAGATGGCCAACAGCCATACCCGTGAAGGACACATTGGCGGCGACAGTAGCTGGAACAATACTAAAAAACCTGGATAGCGATTTTTGGATAACCGTCAGTACTCACAACGGACAGAGGCTCGCAATTTCAATCGAAACTCTTCGCAGAGTTCAACCAATTGTTGGGAACAACCCACATAAAGACAACGGCTTATCACCCTTGTTCGAACGGCCTCGTCGAACGCTTTCACAGACAGCTAAAAACTTCTTTGGCTACGAGTCTTAACAACGCAGACTGGTCAGATAATTTACCATTAATTCTATTAATGATCCGAAACACGATAAAAGAGGATTTACAAAGCACGCCAGCGGAGGTAGTTTTATGATCAGCAGTCACACTACCTGGACAATATTTTAATGCATACACAGACATTTCACCCACAGCTACATTTGTGACGGAATTAAAGAGCAAAATGTCTTCTCTCAAATTTACACCCACCAGGAGGGCTGACAAACAAACGTATATGCCGAATGACCTTCACACATGCAAATATGTATTTATTAGGAATGATACAGTCAAAAAGCCATTTAGTCCAAATTACACAGGACCATACCAAGTTTTGGACAGAAGTGAAAAATATTTTACTGTCCAAAGGAAAGACAGGAAAGACAACATCGCGATCGACCGAATTAAACCAGCATACATTGAGGAATACCCTCAGACAATTTCCCCACCAGAACAAATTCCCTTAGAACATGGGAGTCCAGCAGAAAATGACGGGAACATCAAACCTACGATAAAAACAGGTAGGAAAGTCCACTAGCTGAAACATTTCAAGGAATACATTACATATTTAAAAGAAAAAAAAAATTTTTTTTTTTTTTTTCAATCTGGGGGGAGTATTGTGCCAGTTGGCACGGTTAAGATTCGGATTAAAAATTGTTATAAAAATAAATACAATTTAGGCGCGCAGTATGATTATGATTATGTAGGCGTGTGAAAAATAAAAAAATAACTCCCACGCAAATTCCGGCGTGGCCTTATATATTAAATCGACTCAAAACGAGCGGACGTAGTACAGAGCACCCCCACGTGATGTTTCCGTCCAATGGGATTTCTCCAAGGACATTTTTCTAAACTTTTCCTCTTAAGTTCGCTGGGAGCCGGTCCAAATAGTATTTAAGCACACACAAACATCAAATCTCTCTCTCAACTGCATTTTCATCCGGACATTCCACGCGTGTTACTATCACTCTTCCATCTTCACCGCTCCGCGCGCTTCATACAATTTCACAGGCGAACATTACCTATTGCCTCTCTTACCATGTTTTAACATATGAACAGTTCAACAAAAAAAGACATTCTCCTTTTTTTTATACGAACACTTAAAAAGGACTCTGAACTCATTATAAAGAGAATTATACTTTATTTGTTAATGGTTGATTTCTGTGAATAAACCTCCGTTTGTTTTGCATGTAAGTCTTCTTCTTTTTCTTTTTATTTATTTGTGGAGGGAGTTAGTTCTTAAAAAGGCCTGACGACCCCCACAAGTTTTTACACCCCCCCTCTCTCTTTAAATTATATTTTTAAAAATATTAAAATTTATTATTTTCTTTTTAAAACCAAATTTCCCTCAGTAATTTCTTTAATTTTCTATTTTTTAACGATTATCAAGACCCCTAAGATGTGATATACCCTCATGTCGTAACACCCGACATGTTTTTTGTTTGTTTTCTGTGTTTTTTTTTCTTTACCGAATAAACGATTCCAAATAAATTAAACAACAAACAACATAGTCGGCGAGGTAGAAAAATCGATTTTACCCTTTTATAAACAACAGTAAATAAGTAAATTCTTTTTATATTAATATAAAAAAATATGCGGTCTCGTTTATGAACATAATAAACGCTTTAAAATAAGTGAAACCACTAAGAACTTAGCCAGTTAGGTAGAAAACGGACACTTAGAATATCGATTTAATTTAAAGAAAAAAAAAAACATTAAACAAGTAAAAATATTTTTAAAAAATATTATGGGGGGGGGCTATAGTCTATTTTAAAAAACAATATCTCCTTCCAGAACGATCATAAAATGTGTTTTCAATCGATATTTATTCAATAAGGGACCAGTTTTCCTATCTAGCGAAAGGGTACGAGTTTTCCGGGGTCGAGTTTTCCGGGTACGAGTTTTCCAGGGAAAAGTTTTCCGAGCACGTACAGGTAATACAACCACCATTTTTTTTAAACGAAAAAATAAGATTTGTTTTTAATTTTAACGGGAATAATATTTTTTTTTATTGTTATTAACATGAAAATGGATTTTATAAAATATTAAAAAAAAGAAGTAAAATGAGTACTTGAAAATATAGTTATCAAAAACAACAAAAAAAATTAGAAACCGCATGAAACAAATCGAAGATTCGATTGGTATTCACACATTTTTGCAATTTTTTTTAAACACCCGCAAAATGTTACATTTTATAGACTTTTTGCATATATTGAATTAATTTTTGGTCATTTATAGAAAAATGGAAAACAAGATTAAAAGTGTGTTTTAATAAATATTTTATAAATCAGTTAATTTATTTTAATCAGTAATAAATGTACAAAATTGACTAATATATATATATATATATATATATATATATATATATATATAGGCGTCCTGTAAAATTTTAAATTTTAGATATGTAGTGAAGTAGAAAAAAAAAGAAATTTATAAAAAGATATATAAGACACCGCTGTTCCTTCCAAAAGGTTGAGCTCTTCAACGTCCAACAATAATTCACCGTCACAAAAAGAATTCACCGTCACTTCTTCCAATTGTCATTTCACTCTCTGTGCTCTTCCCCTGCTTAAAAAAAAAGTACCGTTTATATGCTGCCCATTTCTCCACTTATGCAAATTGACTATCAACCAGAGCCATCTAGTTTTCCATTTCTCCAAACAGCCAATTTGCAAAGGGGGACAACTCAAACCACACGCCCCCTTGATCTACACGATCATCACATGTCAACCCATCACGTAGTCGCTCGACCAACATGGCAGTCGTCTCTCTCGCTGCGATCTCCGCTGAGCCTCTTCGTGAATGTTGCTACTTGGCTCAACGTCGCTGTCTTTGTCTGATGACACCACTACCGGCTGCACATCAAGGATGTGTCGAGGAATGCCGTCGATAGATACATTGTTCGGGGACTGGACACTTGTCACAATGCCCCTCCCCCAGCATGTGGTACAGCGAGCATCAGGCGGTTTGATCCACACTTCCTCTCCCACTCGCACAGTTGCTCGCTTCTCGCCTTCCTCCGCGGGTACCTGTGCAGTTCGGGGATGCCGCCACTCGTACTTGAAGACTGTCCTCTGCGGCACTGACTCCACTTTTTGCCCTGACTTTGGAGCCATTAGACAGCTTCTGGCGGCGAAATCTGGCCCCTTTCAGCTATAGCCTTAATGGTCCTGTGATGCCGCTCCACAATTCTGTTTCCGCCTGGTCTATATGCAGCCCTGAAATAGCGCCGCACTCCCCACTTAACCAACACATTCTCCATGGCAGCTGAGCGAAAGGCAGTTCCATTGTCCATTAGCACTTCCATCACTGGACCCCTCTCCAAAAACACCTCTTCCAAGACCTTTGCAATTTCACCTGCATTTTCCGCCTTGATCTCCCTCCAAATGGCTACTCTTCCTGGTCCACAGTCGACCATTGACAGATACGGCCTCTGTCGATAGTGCGTTACGTCTATCGCCAACCTGCTCCAGTTCTCTGCCACCTGAACCTCACCAGCTTCGTGTCTACTCGGCGCAGGGTCGATTGATTGACACCGGCTGCATCTCTCAACCACTGTCCTAACGGCCTCCTTTGTGATTCTGAGGTCCACCTTCCTGGCCAAGA
This sequence comes from Euprymna scolopes, assembly GCF_053919585.1. Classification (NCBI taxonomy): domain Eukaryota; kingdom Metazoa; phylum Mollusca; class Cephalopoda; order Sepiida; family Sepiolidae; genus Euprymna; species Euprymna scolopes. The sequence continues at coordinate 60,794,470 of NC_136509.1, forward strand.
ACAAGGTTCTATCCACTCCAAAATGGTGCATGTCATGTAAATCCTTCAGAGTGTCTTCATTCAAACAACATATTGCAACAGCCGCCTCATTCGTCGCCTTTAGCCAGGTCTTCCGCACCCTCATCATCACATCTGCTTTGTTTTTCGCTGAAGGAACGATAGTGACCCTACGTTGAAGATCAAATTCCCTAATCAGCTCCCTTAACATCATCAATCGATGCTTTACTAGCATCTCGGCAGCGCCTTTCGTCTTCACCCTCCTTTCTCCTGTAGCTTCGGACTGGATCCAAGAGAACACAGTGGCTGAGTCGGTCCTCACCTCAACATTCTGTAGCCCCCATTTCAAGGCTAAGTTGATGCACTTCATAACCGCATCCAATTCCGCCACATTTATGTGAGCCACGTCGTCCTTCTTCCGCAACCAAGCAGCATCTTCTGCAATAACACCACCTATCTCCAAGGTGACCCCCACTGCTATACAGCTTGCATCACACCACACAACACCTTCTGCACTGTTGGGTACATGCCAAACACCTCTCACTGGATCCTCCCTCTTAACCTCTTCAATAATCTCTCTCATAATGTCCACAGTCTCTTTATCAACTCCATCCTCCCACTTCGCTCCACTTCGCTCCACTAGCTAGCCTTTTGATATAACTACATGCAGTCCTTAGCCATCCTGCAATAGGGTAATGGCCCACCAGTCTTCCGCATATTGAGGAGAGTTCTCGCCTGCTCAATTTTTCCGACACCTCCGGGATCTCATTTCCCCTCCGAAACACTGACCGTCCTATCTGGTCCTTTCTTAGTTGGAGCCCTAACACAGCTTCTCCCTCCAACGATTCCGGGTGTTTTGCAATTAGCCCAAAGCTGTTAGGTGTTGTTACCGTCTCATCCACCAAAATATCATCAATGTAGGAACTGGTGGCTCTTCTGACTGCGTCCTCCTTGCTTAGCACCGTTTTGAGGATCACTGCCATGATTTTTGGTGCAGAATTCAGGCCAAAACCCAACCTAGTCAGGCAGTACGTTCGGCCCTTGTATCTGACTAGCTGGTATTTCCAGAATTCCTGTGAAATGTGGATCTGTAGGTATGCAGATTTTAAATCCACAATCGTTGCAGCCTTCTGAATCTGCCTCCACTCTCGCATGGTCTCTCCGCACACGTCCATCACATCGCCTCATGTGTGACATGCAACGTGTGTGTTCAGCTCCCTGAAGTCCAGTACTGGCCGAACCTTTTGTTTTGTGGGCTGAACAATTGCCATTAACGGCAACACACCTTCCACCTTCTCCGTCGATGGTCTTAAAATCCCCTCTGAGATCCATCGGTCCACCTCCTTCTCAAATTCAACTCTTGTGCCTCCTCGCAACGTATGCTCGTAGCATTCCACTCTGTTGTTCAGTATGGGAGGTTCTCCCTTCCATGCCTACTTGACTGTCCATTTCTCACCATCAAAATGTGCAGAGAAATCTTGGTCCTCTATCGTGCAACTTTTGTTTAACCCGGCTGTTCCTGTGACACCTTTTTCGAATTGCACACTTGCAGCCCCTTGATGTCCTCCAAATCTCACGGAGTTCCTATATACCGTAACGCCCCATAGTCGAGCAATTGCGTCCATCCCTAGCACCACATCGACACGAGTGACAATTTTGTTAATAATAATTGCCTGGATTGTTAGTGACATCCCACGTACCATCAACCGAACGATACTTGTGCCATTGCACTTCACCTCTCTGCCGTCAACTGCCGTAATGCTGCTGATTCCATTGCATGTGTCAACCATGTCTTTGGTGACAATTGTTGAAGTACAGCCCGTGTCGACAAGGGCTTTTGCACTTCATCCATTTAGGGTCACCTCTACTTGTGGTGATATACCCTGAAGCGCCTTCATCGAATAAGTGGGGTAGCCACCGGCGCAGTGGCTTCCCCCTGTTCGTTTCCCTGGGGACAGAATCTGCTGATGTTGCCGACTTCCCCACAGCGGTAACACGTGACTTCTGGCTTTGGCTCCCTGCACTCCCTCGCCATATGGGGGCCTTGGCATCGGTAGCATCTGCCAGAGAACCTGGGTCTCTGCCACAGTCCTCTCTGCTTTTCGTCCTTCACAATTTCCTGCTGCAGTTTGCTTCGTTGAGCGAGAGCTACGATTCCCTGCTCACTCTCTTTTTTCCTGGCCAGCACCCTAGCCTGTGTAATCAACTCCACCACCTCCATAGTATTTACACCGGGCAGTTGCTGAAGAGCTATAGAAATATGGTCCAGGAAGCCATTGATAAAGGCCATCTTAACCATCTGTCGACGGCCTCCTCCATTGAATCCTGCTAGTCCCGTCAACCTCCTGATATTGTTGGCGTAAACATCGACAGGCTCTCCGGTCCACACCATAAGGCTTAGTTTGCCATATGCCACAAACGGTCCTTCGGTAAATGCTTCCTTCAACTTTTCCTCAATGGCGTCAACAGACAGTCGATCCTCCTCCCGCATCTCCAGATATAGGGCCAGAGCATCACCATAAAGATACAGCGGTATCAAGCTGGCTACATCCGCGATGTCCCGCAATTTAGCGACAAGTTTAACCTTGGTCAGCCAGGTTATAACATCTCCCTCTCCAGAGAACGTCTTAAGCATTTCACTGCTGATCCTCTTTGCTTCCATAGTTCCCACCGAAATAGCTTGTAGTGAAGTAGAAAAAAAAAAGAAATTAAAAAAAATATATATAAGACACAGCTGTTCCTTCCAAAAGGTTGAGCTCTTCAACGTCCAACAATAATTCACCGTGAAACAAAAATGTAGTAGGCAAAAAAAAAATAAATAAATAAATGTTCTGTCAGCAACAGTACAACTTCAAAATAGTCAATATCGCCCACCTCCAGAAGAGAGGGAATTCCTGTCCGTGATAACCGTGGTAAAAGAAGACACACTCCAATCGCCAGAAACACCCACACACACAGTTTGCAGGACACTGCCGACTCGTCTCTAGCCTCCTGCTTTTATAGTGGCCGGGAATTATCCATTTGCATAATCACATGAGAAAGAAACGTGATTTTCCGAGAGTTGCATGGGGTAAATGCTAATAAAAACCCCCGGACGCCATCTTGGAATTCTTTTTTTCCCCCCAACTGGTGACACAACAGACATACCCGAGGTAAGCTCTTTTTCCCCTCATTTTAGTTATTGCTGCTTCTGCTACACACCGTCACAAAAAGAATTCATTGTCACTTCTTCCAACCGTCGTTTCACTCTCTGCGCTCTTTCCCTGCTTAAAAAAAAGTACCGTTTATATGCTGCCCATTTCTCCACTTATGCAAATTGACTATCAACCAGAGCCATCTAGTTTTCCATTTCTCCAAACAGCCAATTTGCAAAGGGGACAACTCAAACCACAAGATATTATTTCAATCAAGATATTTTGAACGAGTAAATATTTGACAAAACGGGTCAATATTGATTACATTTTTAAAAAATATTTTGCTTGAATTTGCATAAAACCCTCTTATTGATATTCTAAAAAGTTTGATTTACGAAATTACATAATGGGAATTTAAATTTACTAAATTTTTGTAACAAATTAGCATAATTACAGATGTAAACAAAATAATTAGTCAATATTTTTACTTACTAAAATGCTTGGCAATGAATTTATAAGATGTCCTTTCTTTAGAAATTCTAAATATCATGAAAATTTTAGTGTATTTTAGGAGTAACGGAGATGGGAGAGAGTTCGCTTAGACTTGACCGGTCGGTCGGCTGTACCCCAGACTACAAGCGCCAGATTTTATGGTCCCCACAATATTTTTAGTATATCAAAATAATTTATTGCTTGTTTTCGGCCAGGCAAATCAAAAGGGATCCAATAAAGCTACGCCTTGCAGTCTAGCTGGGAACCAAGTGTAAACTTACCAGTCCCCATAAAACAGTAATTTTTTTTAATGTGTAATTCGTAAGGTTTCTTTGTTTCCTTTTACTTTATTTGTTTTTCTTTCTTCAGAAATTTTGTTAGATTGTTAACGAAGGTATATTTTCATCTCCAAATTTTCATTTTTTGCAAGGATCTGCCCGTACTTGTGTCCGCCAGTCCGCACAGCTATCAGAAAACCACGATCCAATATTCAGTACTTGGAGGGCCGCATGAATTCCTTTGGCGGGCTGCATGCAGCCTGCGGGCCGTAGTTTGCCCACCCCTAATTCAGACAAACCCGTTCCAGAACAGACATCCTCACTGTAATCTCTGAACATATATACCAGTCACTGGACAAAGCGCGGGAGGGCAGAGCGGTAGCTCTAGATATATCTAAGGCTTTTGATAGGGTATGGCATGAGGGTCTCTTCAGGAAATCCTTCTTAGATAAGAGAAAAATCCAGGTTGTCCTCGACGGCCGTACATCTAAACAATATGATATAAATGCAGGAATGCCTCAAGGGTCTATCCTTAGACCTCTATTGTTCCTAATATGCATTAATGACTTCCCCGACAAAATTGCCTCTGAGATGGGCATATATGCTGATGACACCACCCCCTATAACAGGCATGACAGGAAAACAAATGAACACATATCTAAAGAAATGGCAAAAACACTAGAGGATGACCTCCAATCTGTAGTGGAATGGGTACAAAAATGGTAGGTCACATTCAATGCTGCCAAGACTAAACTGGTTTCCTTCAATAATTACAAGAAACCTTCTCTGCCACCAATAGCAATGGCCAGTGACTCTTTATCTGATAGTATATCTTTCAAACTGTTTGGCCTAACGTTCACAGGAAACATGAGTTGGAACAATTACATTGAAAGCATTGGCAGGGCCGCTGCAGAGAAGGTAGGCTCTTTCTACCGTGCTAGAAAACTACTAACACCCGAAAGTATCCTGTACCTGTATAAGGCCACCATTCGCCCATGTATGGAGTATTGCTGTCACATTTCGGCTGGTACATCTGCTACTAGTCTCTCGCTCCTAGACAAGGTTAAAAAAAGAGTCGCCAAACTGATAGGCCCTGAACTAGCATCTAAGTTTCAGCCTCTGTCCCATCGATGAAATGTTGCATCCCTCTGCCTTTTCTACAAGTATTTTAATGGTGAATGCTCTCGCAACTGTATCTTGCTGCCCAAATCCCAACATAGTACCCCAGTAGTTGTTGCCCCAGGTAGTAGCCCCTACACCAAAGTGGCAATGTGCCTTGTTTGGGCTGAAAATATAATTAAAAAAAATCACATTGGCTGATGCAGTTGCTGGTCTTGCATTATACCAGTGCACTGCTTCTGGAATCAAGCACTGCGCCCTGGATACAATTCTTTCGATGGTGTGTTGACAAAGCTCTGCTATACAAAACAGGATCTCCCATTTATATGGTGTATTGACAACTCTAACAACTGATGGTATGACATATATTCCTTTTATACGCTGTTTGTAGTGGTAAATCACATTGACTGATGCAGTTGCTGGTGTTGCATTATAGCAGTGCACTGTTCCGGAATTGAGTACTGTGTCTTGGCTGCGATTCTTTTGACGGTGTATTGACACTACTCAGCTACATTAAACACGATATCCCACTTTATATTGTGTATTGACAACTCTCAGAACTGATGGTATGACTTCTATTCCTTTTATAAGTTGTTTGTATGTGTAAATCACATTGACCGATGCAGTTGCTGGTGTTGCGTTATAGCAGTGCACTGTTCCAGACTTGAGTACTGTGTCTTGGCTGCAATTCTTTTGACGGTATGTTGACACCACTCCGCTATACCAAACACGATCTCTTACTTTATATGGTGTATTGACAGCTCTAACCACTGATGGTATGACACCTATTGCTTTGATAAGTTGTTTGTAGTGATAAAACACATTGGCTGATGTAGTTGCTGGTGGTGCATTATACCAGTGCACTGCTTCGGGAATCGAGTACTGCATCCCGCCATCAATTTTTTTGATGGAGTCTTGACTAAACTCCGCTATACCAAACACGATCTTTTACTTTATATTGTGTATTGACAATGCTAACTACAGATGATATGACATCTATTACTTTGCTAAGTTGTTTGTAGTGGTTAATCACATTGGCTGATGCAGTTGCTGGTGTTGCATTATACAAGCGCACTGCTTCTAGAATCGAGTACTGTGTCTTGGCTGCAATACCTGATGGTGTGTTGACACCACTCCGCTATACTAAACATGATCTCCACCTTTATATGGTGTATTGAAAACTCTAACCATTGATCGTATGACATCTATTCCTTTTAAACGCGTTTTTGTAGTGTTAAATCACATTGACTAGCACAGTTGCTGGTGTTGCATTATACCAGTGCACTGCTTCTGGAATCAAGCATTGTGTCTTGGCTGCAATAATTTTGATGGTCTGTGGACACCGCTCTGCTTTACCTAATACTATCTCCTACTTTATACGGTGTATTGACAATTCTAACCACTGATGGTAAGCATCTATTCCTTTTATAAGTTGTTTGTATGTGTAAATCACATTGGCTGATGTAGTTGCTGGTGTTGCATTAGACCAGTGCACTGCTTCTGGAATCGAGTACTGTGTCTTGGCTGTAATTCTTTTGACAGTATGTTGACACCACTCAACTATACCAAACATGATCTCTTACTTTGTATGGTGTATTGACAACTCTAACCACTGATGGTATGACACCTTTCCCTTTTATAAATTGTTTGTAGTGGAAAATCACATTGACTGATGCAGTTGCTGATGTTGCATTAGACCAATGTACTGCTTCTGGAATCGAGTACTGTGCCTTGGCTGCAATTATTTTGATGGTATGTTGACACCACTCCGCTATACCAAACACGATCTCACACTTTATATGGTGTAGTGACAGCTCTAACCACTGATGGTATGACATTTATTCCCTTTATAAGTTGTTTGTAGTGGTAAATCACATTGGCTGATGAAGTTGCTGGTGTTGGATTATACTAGTGTACTGCTACTGCTTCTTTAATCGAGCACTGCGACGTGGTTGCTATACTTCATAGGGTGTGTTTACACTACTCTGCTATACCAAACACGATATCCTACTTTATATGGTGTAATGACAACTCTAACCACTGGTTATATGACATTGATTCCTTTTATATGCTGTTTGTAGTAGTAAATCACATTGGCTGATGCAGTTACTGGTGTTGCATTATACTGGAGTCGAATACTGTGTCCTGGCTGCAATTATTTTGACGGCATGTTGACACCACTCCACTATCCCGTTACTTTTAGGAAAATATGCACATTGGTAATGTGTTTGAATTTCTGAAATTCTTTACATCGGAATGTAGTAGCATTATCAGTCAGGATTTCTAGCGATTCATGACGTTCAAGAAAGCTGACTCTCATCTGTTGTATAATGCTCGATTTCTCTGGTTGTGTGAACAGATGCCATATCATGAAACGTGTCGGGCCACAATTTCTTAATGTCAACAATGCTTGCCATCATAATGCATAACACCCATCCCTATCCGACGCCAGTTGTCCACCACCTAAAGCTTCCCTTTTTTGCATTGGGATGGTGCTGGATCAATTAACTGACACTCTTTGAACGAGCGTATGGCTTCCTTGATTGATGCTCTTGTAGTTGCAAAACACACTCTTCGGACAAAATATGTGGTCCTGGGATGTCCACTCTGCTGATGTATTATACAGATCTTATCAGGTGTTAACTGATCTGTTACGGTCGCACATGTCAGTTGCAGAGTATCAGATCCCTCATTATATCAGTCCACCTCTTTGGTACTCGAGTCAAGCTATCAGCCAAATTCTGCACCAACGAAACTCAGCTGTATTTGGCACATTTGATTTATTATCGCCAGTCTTCTTCATACTAACATCTCACTTGTGGCTTTAGTCTTAACTCGAGTATTTCCAGTCAAGGTGTCGGTCAACCAGTAGTAAACACACAATGAGTCAGTGTGGAAATGCACAACCTAAGTCTGCCATTGCAATGCAACATAATGTAGCATCAAGTTCTGCTAAATTTATATGCTAGCCATCATTTTTCAGATGAAGCTAGCACGTATCTTCTATTACAGCACCTATTGTTTCAATACAACACCTGTAGACTGAACTTGTGTCACCACATGCATTCAGTTCGTTTCCAGATACTTGCCATTCACCCCGGCAAGTCGTTCCTATATACTTTAGTCAACATTGCGGTCATCATTTGCTAGAGAGAATCATCATCCACCATATCGTCCCATCTTTTGGTTGCTGCAGTTACTCGTCTTTTTAATACTCCTGTTGCCGATCAGAGCCATCCATAGACAGTTAGATGTCCTACTAATTTACTGTAAATAGAAAACACATAGCACCTTGTCAATACACTGGGTAACTCTGGAATTGGGCTCCCTGGCTTCCATCACAAAGTATTGCCCTCCTCCCAGACCTCAAGATCTAACAACGGCGCCCCATCCTTTAGGCGCTTAGGGTCTTTGCTTATTAAATCAAAAGATTCCAGTTTCATTCGAACCGCATCTGCAGGCATTTTGTCCTCATTAATGTAGATGTCGTCAATGTAAGTTGAAGTAACTTTTGCTGTGGTCTCATCCTGCTAACACCACTGCATTTATATTTGCCCTCTATCGGCCTCACAACAGCGGAGTTACTATCTTTAAGAGCATATCTGAGAAAATAGACCACATCCTGTCTGCACATACCTCGGCTAACATCCACATCTGTGGTGACTTCAACGTCCATAACGTGGAATAGCTAACCCATTCAAATAAGACAGACGATGAGGGGAGGTTTTGTCATGATTTTGCCATTGCTTATGACCTCACTCAGATTGTTCGCGAACCCACCCGTGTGCCCGATACACCCGGTCAATATGCAAGCCTCCTAGACCTTTTTCTCTCAACTTCCCCTGAGCTATGTTCATGTTCCGTTCATTCTCCTCTAGGATACTCCGACCACTCAGTTGTATCAGTTAAGATAAAAGCAAAATGTAATAAGTCCCCTGATGTACCCCTCCACCGTACTGTATACCGATACCCTATGGCTGACTGGGATAGCTTCCGTACATTCATATCTGATTGAAACAAAAATGTAGTAGGCAAAAAAAAAAAAAATAAATAAATGTTCTGTCAGCAACAGTACAACTTCAAAATAGTCAATATCGCCCACCTCCAGAAGAGAGGGAATTGTTGTCCGTGATAACCGTGGTAAAAGAAGACACACTCCAATCGCCAGAAACACCCACACACACAGTTTGCAGGACACTGCCGACTCGTCTCTAGCCTCCTGCTTTTATAGTGGCCGGGAATTATCCATTTGCATAATCACATGAGAAAGAAACGTGATTTTCCGAGAGTTGCATGGGGTAAATGCTAATAAAAACCCCCGGACGCCATCTTGGAATTCTCTTTTTCCCCCCAACTGGTGACACAACAGACATACCCGAGGTAAGCTCTTTTTCCCCTCATTTTAGTTATTGCTGCTTCTGCTACACTCCCCCCTGATCTCATGATCACAAATGGGGCAGGGGGGCAGTCGTCTCTGTCTGGTACTTCTCCGAAGAACCGGAGGCAGCACTTCCTCCCTGCCATCCTCCTCATCGCCATTATTGCCACCAGTCTGCTCCATAGGCGGTGTTTCACAATCAGGGCAGGGGGGCAGTATTCGTTTCTGTCGGGTACTCCTTCGTAGAGGCAAGACGGGTGGTCCTTCCTCCGCTTCTTCAGTATGTACATTATATGGCTCAAAATCCTCTTCGTCGTCCTGCATCATACTCTCTGTCTTTTCAGAAGACATCATACTGTCTGAGTCTCCCTCTTCCTCCGATGTAACAACATAATGGCGAGGGCGCAAATCCTTCACGTGACGAGGCACACCGTCCACCAAAATCGACTGAGGGCTGATCACCTTGGTCACCTCACCCTTGCCGAACCTCGTGGTACATCGATTTTGCGGTCTTCTGACCCATACGCGATCTCCAACCTGGTAAAAGCTGTTCTTGGGACCTGGGGACGCAGTTGCGAGATTGGTCTCCTTTACTCGAACTTCGTATTGATAAATCCTGTTGGCAGGCGCAGTGGAGGGAGGTGTGTCGTCTCTTGGTGTGATGTTATACCAGTAGACAGCCTCCTGTATGGGACAACACATTCTAGCCGCTATTCGTTTCACTGTACGATGACATCGCTCCGCTATGCCATTCCCGGCTGGGGCGTATGCACAACGGAATCGCAAGTGAACTCCCCATTTAGATGCAAATGCTTGGAACATATTGCTGCAGAAAGCTGTGTCATTGTCTAAAAGGAGTTCATGCGGCGCGCCATGCTCGAGGAATACTGCCTCCAACTGATGAATCACGCTTGCCGAGTCCTGCCTTGCCAATTTCCTCCAAATGGAGAAACGCGATGGACCACAGTCTGTTAAAGTTAAAAAATGGAAGGTGCCATAATGCGTGATATCCATTCCAATTCTCTGCCAATTCTCGTTAACTTCCAGCTTTCCCTTTTCCCACCTGACTGGCGCTGGGTCAATGGACTGACATTCCTCGCATTTCTGTATGACCGTTCTGACAGTTGCTTTTGTCGTGGTTGGACATCTTCTCCTGACAAAGTAGGTAGTGCGTCGCACCCCCGGATGTCCACTATCTTTGTGAATAGCCATGATTTGACTCTCATCCAGCTCGTCTGTGTGGACCGCGCCTATCACTGGGTCAAGACCGTTTTTCTTTTTCATTGCCTCAAACCACCGCTGTGGCACTCGTGTCAGTCGGTCAGCAATGTTTCGTGCTGATGGAACCAGCGTCACATCCACTGTCAGCCCGTACTCTTTCACGAGCTCCTTAAGAGTGCTTAATCGCCTCCTAATAAGCATCTCGCTTGCTGCTTTGGTGCGTACTCGCGCCTTTCCAGTTAGCGTATCCGAGACCCAATGGTATACGCAAACAGAATCTGTCTTTATGTGTAGCACCTTGCTCTGCCACTGGAGAGCCAAATTGATGCCTTTCAATACGGCATCCAGTTCAGCCAAGTTGATATGTTGAGAGTCATCTTCAGGTCGCAGCCAACATGCATCTTCCAGCACAGTTTCACACATCTCCAAGGCTGCCCCAATTGCTAGGGAGCTAGCATCGACCCATACATTCAGCTCTTCGCCGTCCACACACCAATTTCCCTGTGCCGGATCGTTCTGCTGTGCAGATTTTAAGGTTTCGAACATCATACGATGTAGTACAGCGTCCCTTGCTTTATCATCCCAGCCCTTCGTTACCGAACTTACTCTCCTTCTGAGTATTCCGCAAGCCACACGAAGCCAACCGCACACCGGAAAGTGCCCGACAAGTCGACCACACAGGGAAAAGATTGTTCGTCGCGTAACAATACTGGGAGCCTCCGGAATTGCATTTCCTCGCTTCCACCGCAGTTCATTGCGTTCCATCCTGACTGCCAATCCCAGCACCCGTGCACCGTCCTTCAACTGCTCCGGGTTCTTGCACTCCAACCCGAACTGCGCGAGGTGTTCTCTCACATGGGTCGCGGGCACCACGTCTTCATTGACAAAAATGTCATCAATGTAAGCAGATGCTGCGCGGCTTATAACTTCTTCCTGAGATAGTACTTCGCTGACAATTGCTCTCATTATCAAGGGAGCCACATTCAAACCAAACCCCAGACGGGTCAGACAGTATTTTTTCCCATCGATTTCCACAGTCTGGTATGGCCACAGTGTCTCATGGACCCGGACTTGTAGGTATGCTCTTCTGAGGTCCAGTAGAGACATGTTAGCACCTTTTTGTCTTCACTCACGCAGCTTAGCCGCACAAACATCTGCGTTGGCCGTAAATGCGTCTACGTAATGATTTAGCTCCCGGTAGTCCATTACCGGGCGCACTTTGGCTTTGTTCTGCTGTATCACAGCCATCAGGGGAATTAGACCTTTGGGGGGTCCCAATTTATCCTCTGGGTATGGCACGAGCCAACCATTATCTATCCAGGTGTGGAGCTCCTGCGTGTATTCTTCACGAATTTCTGCTGGCACTGGGTACTCTGACACTCGATTATGCAGCCTTTCAGGGGGGTGGTCCACAGACCATTTCCACGATGCGGTCCACGTTCGGTTTTGATGGTCAAAGGTAGCAGTGAAATCTGGTTCATCGATAGAAATGGCTGCGCATTTAATACTTTTCCTGGCGCCCAGCCGCACTGATCCTGTAGGCTTGACAACGACACCTCCTAGAGCTTTTATGGCGTCGATCCCTAGAAGCAAGTCAAATCCCAGTGGCTTGCCATGCACCACCAACACATCGACTCTGGCAGACACACCTTCATCAGTGGATACGGAGACCGTTCCAACACCGCAGCACGCATGGGACATTCCACCAATTGTGTTGACATTTACGTTTGTTTTTCTCAAAGACCGGCACCGATCTGCATATAAAATTGTCCTGGAGCATCCTGTATCAATAAGCGCCAAACATCGCGTCCCGTCAACATGGATGCTTATCACCGGGAGCGTCGTGTTCACATCTTGGTTGGGAAGGAGACTGGCGCTTATGCGTCCTCCCCTTGCTCGTTTCCCGAGCAGTTCCGAGCCCAGTGTCCACTCTCACCGCAACGGTAACACCGTGTTCCACGTTTTCGACAGTTCCTTGCAAGGTGGCCTTTAACATTGCATTTGAAACAGGTCACGTTAACAGGATTATTCTGGGCCCTGTTGTTGGGTGAGCGTGTGGCCGCAACCACATCCTGATTTTGTTCGCCAGTCGTCGTCAAAATTCTCGCTCTCGACATTAGCTCCCCCATGGTCAGGGCTTTGATGTTCGGCACCTGTTGAAGAGCAATTGAGATGGTGTCAGGGAATCCAGTGACAAAAATCAATTTTGTGAGTCTCTCTGAGCTTTCTCCTGTGAATCCGGCCAATCCAACCAACTGCCTGATTTTGTTCGCATACACATCCACACGTTCACCAGCCCATCTAACCATAGTTATTTTTCTATATGCTGCAAACGCGTCATCAGTAAATGCCTCCTTTAATCGAGCCTCAATCTGGTCTATTTTCTTTTGATCGTCCTCCTCCATTTCCATGTAGAGGGCCAGCGCATCGCCTTCCAGGTATAAAGGTAGCAGACTCGTTATGTCATCCACCTGCTGAAGTTGTGCGACAAGTCTCACTTTTTTCAGCCACGCTACAACGTCTCCCTCGCCAGAGAACGGCTTGATAATATCACTGCTTATCCGCACCTTCGCCATATTCGGGCCGAAATAGCTTGAAACAAAAATGTAGTAGGCAAAAAAAAAAAAAATAAATAAATGTTCTGTCAGCAACAGTACAACTTCAAAATAGTCAATATCGCCCACCTCCAGAAGAGAGGGAATTCCTGTCCGTGATAACCGTGGTAAAAGAAGACACACTCCAATCGCCAGAAACACCCACACACACAGTTTGCAGGACACTGCCGACTCGTCTCTAGCCTCCTGCTTTTATAGTGGCCGGGAATTATCCATTTGCATAATCACATGAGAAAGAAACGTGATTTTCCGAGAGTTGCATGGGGTAAATGCTAATAAAAAACCCCGGACGCCATCTTGGAATTCTCTTTTTCCCCCCAACTGGTGACACAACAGACGTACCCGAGGTAAGCTCTTTTTCCCCTCATTTTAGTTATTGCTACTTCTGCTACACTGATTTACCTCTGCACTCCATGTTTAAAAAGGAAGTGTCCTCTATAGTATCAGATCTGACCAAATGGTTAATTTTAGGCATAGACCAATTCATACCATCTAAAAAATTCCAACAAAAACCTAACAGCCAGCCATGGTTCTCCCCAGAATGTGCTGCTGCTATCGCGCACAGAAATCACTTTTTCCGTAGCTACCAATGCAATAGATGCACTGAAACTAAAGCTGCTTTCAGGACTGCCAGCAACCACTGTAAAAGAGTAATAAAAAATGCAAGAGAGCTATATGCCCAGTCTGTTAAATCCAAGGTAGCTGATCAGCGGCTTGGTTCCCACCAATTTTGGCAAATAACAAATAGGATCCTGAACAGAAGTGTGCGTTCTATCCCAACTATTATCAATGGACCAGAGGTCATCTCGTCAGCATCAGACAAGGCCAAACTATTTGCAAAGGACTTTGCAGCTAATTCTACCCTATGTGACGAAGGCCATCAACTCCTCATATTTCCTCCTATAACACAGAACACGCTAGGTAACATACAAATATCCGTGCATGAGGTCGCCAAGCTAATCAAGAACCTTGATTCCAGTAAAGCAACTGGCCCTGATGGCATCCCAATTATAGTGTTAAAAAAGCTTCAACCAGAACTTGCTCCCATACTTACGAAACTGTTTAAGTGCTGCCTTAAGGAGAAGTGCTTTCAAGCTCCCTGGAAGACCTCATCAGTTTGCCCTGTATTTAAGAATTCAGGTGATAAGTCATCTTCCTCTCAGTACAGACCAATAAGTCTCCTGTGTGTTATGAGTAAGTTGCTGGAATCCATATTAAATAGAGAAATAGTCAACCACCTCAGCAGAAACAACCTTCTTAGTGACACACAATATGGTTTCCGCTCTGCAAGATCTACCGCAGATGTGCTGACGGTTATATCTCACAGGATTAGTGAAAAGGCTTCCTTTCTAGGGCAATTGCTCTTGACTTATCAAAAGCCTTCGACAAGGTATGGCATAAGGGTCTACTTCACAAGATTTCCAGCTACGGTATAACTGGAAATGTTTTCTCAATCATTAAATCATTTCTCTCCGATAGGCTCATAAGAGTAGTAGTCGATGGACAAAAATCAGAGGCCTGAAGTATTAATGCTGGAGTCCCTCAGGGGTCAATCCTGGGCCCAACTCTCTTCCTGATCTACATCAATGGCCTCCCTAAACACATACTTAAATTATTCGTTGACATCTATGCTGATGACACGACTATCTACGGCAACACATCAAAGGCTGTAAATGACAAAGTTCTCTCTGATTCTCTCTCCTCTGATCTCGAGCGCGTGGTTCAGCTGGTTACCTTTAATGCGTCTAAAACCAAACTCCTATCTTTACATCATCAACGCTTTGATCCCCATCTGGTATCAATTGGGATGGATGGCTCTCGTCTGGGAGAGGCCCCGTGTTTTGACAAGCTTCTGGGTTTGACCTTTACTCCTGATCTGAAATGGAACACGTACATCAAGTCTGTTGCCAAGGCTGCTGGAAAGATGGTTGGATCCTTCTACTGCTCCAGAAGATATCTCACTACTAATGCAATTCTCTATCTATATAAAAGCCAAGTACATCCAAGGATGGAGTACTGCTGCCTTATCTGGGCAGGAGCTGCTAAAAACAGCCTATCCTGCCTTGACAGTGTACAAAATAGATTCGTGGCTTAGTGGGGGATGCCCTTTTCTCTAACCTGCAACCTCTCTCCCACAGAAGAGACGTTGCGAGCCTATCCTTGTTTTATCGTTATTTCCATGGCAGGTGCTCGTCTGAACTCCAATCTCTGGTCCTCCCTCGCCAATCCTTCACGAAAAACACCCGTCTAGCCGAATCCACTGTAAAAAATTTCCCCCACTCTTTATTTGTGCCTAAATCAGAACGTGGATTCCATGAACAAAGCTTCTTTCTTAGAATTGCACGCCTGTGGAACTCTGTTTCGTCTGCCTGCTTCCCACCTGACTACAACTTGGATGTGTTCAAGTCCAACGTTAACAAATTCCTAATGAACCGCCCCCTTAAGTAAACACTTCATCAAATCTCCACACTAACGTAATATACTTGCAATAACCCTTATCCCTGAGTGGCTTCCGGGCCTTGATAAGTGGTGACCACTGTGTAAAAAAAAAACAGTTTTTATAATAGTTGTCATTATTAAGGGTGCTACGTTTAGGCCAAAACCTAAACGTGTCAAACATATTGTTTTCCCCTGATTATCTCTGAAATGGTCATAATGACTCATGGACACGTATCTGCAGGTAGGTTGTCTTCAAATCCAGCAGTGCTACATTACTCCCCTTCTGACGCCACTCTCTTAGTTTAACAGTGCACACATCTGCATTTCCAGTGAAAGCATCAACATGTTGATTCAATTCTCGGTAATCGATTAATGGGTCGAATTGCCTTTAGTAGGTTGTTCAACAGTTATGCGCAGAATTAATCCTTTAGGTGGTTCCAGACGTTCCTGTGGGTATGGTATTAACCATCTGTTATCAACCTACATCTGAAGTTCTTCTTCACATGGGGCCCTATTCTTGGTAGAAACTGCATACTCTGGAATAGTGTTGCACAGCCGATCTGGTGCCTGGCTCATGGTCCACTTCCACTTCGCAGTCCACGCCCATTTGTTGTCATCAAACGTAGTATAGAAGCCCTTTTCTTCAATAGACATAGCTGCACAGACTTTTTTCCCTCCACAAAGCGTTATACCTCCAGCTGCTGTGATTATGACGCCTCCTAGTGCTTGTATTGCATCAATTCCAATCAACATATCGTAGCCAAGGGTTTTTTCTTGCATCACCAGAATGTCAAATTCGGCTGTATCACCCTTTTCAGTACAGACTATGACTGTTCCTGCACCACAACATACTCAGGATAAGCCATTGATGGTCATAACGCTGACTGGTTGCTTCCACCACATCTGACAGTGATGTGCACTTACTAAAGACTGGAACACCCTGTGTTTACAAGTGCTGAACACTGCACATCATCAATTTTAACGCTAATGACAGGCAATCCTGTGTTTATTGGTTGGCAGGGGCCAAGGGTGGCGATAGTACCTTGCCCCCAACTTTGTTTCCTGAACAGTTGCGAGATATGTGCCCAAACTTATTGCAATGATAGCATTGTGCTGTTCTCTGCACTCGTTGATACCCACCCCTCATATCACTTCGACTCTGACACTCCTTAGCAAAATAATTGGCCTCCCACATTTATAACACATGAGGCTTGCACGCTTATTGCTACCTGGGAGAGAATCCACATTGCCTCCATGCGGTTCAAATGCTGAATATGTTGAATACTAGCTGCTACTGCAATTGGTTCCTTTTCCTTACAGATGTTTCAAGCTCGGGCTAATAACTCATCTGTTGTCAATTCATCAATTCGATGCCCACAAGAGTTTACTGATCTATTCAAAAGGCACAGCTTAATATCTTGTCGTTGACCCCACCAAATGATACAGATGACTTTGTAGGTCGGTTAGGTACACGTCAACCGTTTCCTTGGGGGGAATTCACCAGCTCGTGAGCTGTTGAGATGCAACAAACTTGATTTCACCCAAGTCTGGTTCAGCCCCGCATAAACTGCATAGGCCTCTCTGGTTAATCTCAATTGAATGACTGTGATTGGTTCTTTAATTTTGCACAGTTTACAGATTTTCTCACCCTTCCCAACCCATTTGACGACACACGGTCCATTGGTAGATCCATCAAACTTGAGCATCAAGCAAAAGTCGAATCCGTCCATATTTTTCTTTTTCTTTTTTTGAGTCACCGCTTATCAAGGCCCAAAATAGCTTATAATTAAATAACTCAAGTATTATTTATTTTGCACTTCAAATTGCCAATTTCTCTGTTAAATTCGACACTGTTTCAAAATTTCCGACTTCCAAACGCAACGATTTTTCCAGCTGACTTCCACATGTCTGCGTAAGTAACATGCCTTCTCTCAACTCACTTTGTGCTTGCTTCACGCCCGCTTTTATAGACTAGTCTCATTTGCATAAATATTCAGTCACGTGATTATTCACCATAAAACAATCTCTCTCGCCATGTTAGTTTTTCCTTTCTTTCTCTTTCATTTTGTTCCAGACTGACTCTTTAAAACATGCACACATGCTAGTCAAGTAAGTCACGCGTTTCCCTACACACATCAAGCCGGGCATCCCCAGACATTGAATACAAACTTGTGTGCATACCCCATATCTATCTGGTCTCAGATAAGCGAGGGAAAAGGCGCCAAAAAACTTTTAGGGGTTCACAGGCATAGCCAGTCGGTAAAGGATTAGAAAAAAGATATAAAGGACACATGCCTCAACTCTATTACAATTCAAGAAGAGTTTCCTTTGAAGACAAGCGTTAATCGATTCTTCAAACCTTGAATGTATCACTGACCAAATTCTCCGTCGCTGGAAGGCTGGTTCAAACTCTGTGCATAAAATTTGAACGTAGCCAACCATCCGGCAGATAGAAACTGGAGATTAGTTCCACCATTCCAGGCCCACAACCACCGATTAATTTGCCCATGTTGATTTTGTCAGCAGTGGTCGTTTTATGACATGTCAACATCTCCAGGTCTAAGAAGCTCGATACAAAGACATTGATGTCAATGACAAACACGGAAGGAAGCCCTGGCAGGCACGCAAAGTAATTCTGTCTAAGACAAAACTTACTTTCTCGCTCCTTAGCTTGCAAAGTATGGCTCAAAACCAACAATGCAGAGCAGAGCTAACAGCAGATAACTTTCACACAACAACTAGGAGATAGCAAATGATTATGAACGCTTTCCGTTGATCTGCACCACAACTGTTTAAGATACAGAACAGAGATCTATTTGCTGAAAAGACTCCTCAAGCTTTGTTTTTATGGAGTCTTTTCACCTGAGACTGCTATTTGGATTAGATAACAAATGTAAAACCGTATGATGCATGTAAAGCAATGAAAGCGTTCGTTTTACATTTAAAGACGGATCTTCCAATCACGTCACAGTAAAGGGGTTGAATCTTATCTTGAGAATAGCACATCAATTTTTTGATAGGTATGAATATCAGTGAGAAAGAAGGGATAAGAGAATCCCAAAAAGAGAACAAGAGTGAATGAAATCAATCCATTAATTTTAGTCCTCCCCCCTCCCGCCACTTCTTTCCCTCTAATAAAAATTATAACAGTGATTTGTTGGATGTCGTCTGTAAACAGTAAAAACAAAAAAAAAACTTTCGGCACGATCTGCGAGACAACTAAATGTTTTCACTTTTCACGTTTTTTTCTATTCGCTTCTATAAATAATTGCATCTTAAAGAAACATCATATTATTTATAAAAGAAAAATTCATCAGGGTTGCTCACCACGATTCCACTCGATATTCAACACCAGAAAAACATATGCACAACAATGCAAATTCTTGTGAGGTTTACCTGTAATAAATAGAGATGTTTAACAACATTAAATCACAGATTCCTCTTTCACAATCCTAAATACACACATACTTATACAACCGCAGTACTTGCACGTTACCTATGATAGTCAATTTCAAGGATTAATGCTCACAATCTAATGTTGGCAGTGACAATATTTATATATATATATATATATATATATATATATATATATATATATATATATATATCAAAGGACATATATATATATATATATATATATATATATATATCTTTTTATTTTTTTCTCTATACAAATCATTTAATGCAGCTACTAACAACGCCTAATTAAAATGGTTATATGGAAACATTATATTTAAGTAACACAAAATCATTAGGTGTTAATCATGAATTCACGGCTCACATAACTAGTTTATTGGTGCACCAAACGATGAATAATGATTCTTATATTCATAGGATCACCAGGCATAATCTGCAAATAATGAAATATAGGTGTACACTACTAATCTTTACTTAGGGATAAGCAGTGTATACCTATATTTCTGTGCATGCACAAATGCTTTTGAGATGTGGCCATTAATAATATAACAAGGAAAGCTAACTAGGGAGCATCAGGGGTAAATTTGCTTTTTATATAAACAGCAGCTACACAAGCTACAGGAACCATTAAATCCACACAATAATGTTCTCCCATAGGATATTCTGAGTAATGAACTCTTCTGACTGTGGGGATAATCTTGCCACTGCCATGATTATTGGACTTTCACAACACATTTTGAACTAATTTATAACAAAAAGAGGCATTCATGTATTACCACGAAAATCCTTGGACTCAGATGGAAAACTGTTATTCACAATAATGTTTAAAGAGCGGAATCAATGCTAAAAGCCTAGAGAGATGGAACATCCAAAAATCACAGTCAAAGTTAAAAATCCTCCAACTCATCCGATTGGCCCAACTTTGTTGTTTGCCAACACTTTTACTAAAGGGTAAAAAAAAAAAATCATGGTTTCCTATTTTTCTTTGATAATACACATCACAATCGTCCCTCCCAAAAAGAACTTGATCGTTAAACTCTGAATACATATTGATGCAATCATGTATAACACAATTTAAATGGTTCTAAACATTCACGAGATTATTGGCCTTGAGGAGCCATAACAATTTGTTCAGTTTTCTAAATCTATTCAACATTTTAGGAAGTTATAAGAATTTACATGCTATGCACAAACATTATATAATTCTGGGGAAATGCTTTTTCAAAGATTCTAACGTCTTAGTTTACATTTTGAAGGACACTCATAATACGGTATATAATTTAGTGATATTGATCATCAGATATCAGTCTATATTACCCAGATCCATAACATGAACTAATCTTGTTCACATGGTTGTCCTTTGATTTAGATGCCTTCTTAGAGCAGATATCAAAACCCATACCGCAGCCAACACTGAAACCAAACACTTGATTTTGGAAAGGACATGACAATGATCACAAAATCCAATCGCTATGACAGTAACATATTAAAATGTTTTTATGAAACCATTTGGATGTTGATTGCCGGTTATCATCCTGATTTTTATAACCACGAAAAGCATCTTTTTGTATATTTTCAAAACAAAAATTGATAAGCAGTTTTAACAAGCAACAGAACAGCCATAGATACTTGAAGAGATTTAGATTTTAGCTACCACTAACATAAAAATGGCTCTTAAAAGAAAAATAGATAAAATCTCAATCAAATAATAACTAGGCGAAATATAGAATAGCACACAAATGTGAAAAAACAAGCAGTATTTTCACCTAGACAATTCTTCCTATCATTCCATGTAAACACAAGCTTAATCTATTAAAATTTCATACTCTTGCCAACAGGGAGTCGAATTCGTGTTCCATCACTAAAAGTTTGAGGTGATTTATTATGTCTCACCCTAGAAAGTAATTTTCTGCAAGTCAATCAATGACACTTTCCAAAGCTAGTAACTCCAGAAAAGAGAGAATAAGAAGTATGACTTATATTTTTTGATATTACTAAGGATTGTGTAACTGAAAGTTGGTATCGCATTCGCCATTAATACTTTGAGTCAGAGGAATATAAAAGAAATCTGTGAGTTGATCTATTATGCCCCACTTACCCTATTATGCATTACCTCATCCTATTTATTATAATTCCAATGAATCAATGTGACCCATTAAATAAAATGGTAAAATATAAACCTAATTCATTCTCGGAATATATTCGCCTGACATCGAAAGGGTGAAATAAAGTCTTATCTAGGTCTTATAATCCCATATTATATTAAGTGTTACTGAAGTCATGGTATAGTAACGTAGATAACTCAAAACCTATTTATTTGATCAGACTGTGGACAAGGAGTCGGCAGATAGTCTACATCATGTGATGGTGGCAATGCACATCCACGTTGCCTAGCATTCCTCACCCTAAACTTAAACTATAAAAATGACAGCTCAATCTAAAATAACAATCAAACCAGACTCACACTTGAACAATGCTTCACCTCCTCTGCATTTACAAATATCTGTGGACTTAGAACTAACTTAAACGAGATGGAAACTTTTTCTCCTAGCAAACTGCTGTGATATTTTAGTGCTAAGTGAAACTAACTTGCACTCCTCTATCCCTTGTAACCACTTTAACATGTCTGGTTTTCTTTCACTTTGTCGTAAGGACTCTGACAGACACATGCACAGACTTGGAGTCTATATTCTTAACACCCTCCCCCATGACTAGGGAATCTAAACTAGAATCAGACGACTAGGCCTTCATGTGCTAAAGACTGATTTTACAACATAGTGTTAGCTACTTATACTTTCTTTATCGTTCTACCTCGACCCAAGACTGTACTCTAATCAATTAAATCTCTGGCAGCGTACTCCTGACACTAACGCCCAAGTACATGTATTTGGTGAGTTTAGTGTCCGTCACAGTAATTGGCTTGGCTTCTCCAACTACACAGACACAACTGGTAGCATCACACATAACTTTTCTATATTCTTTTCCTTGACACAGACAGTAATGTTCCTGACTTGTCTCTCAGATCTGGACCTATTTCAGACCACAGTTGCTGAGGATTGCATAACAAATGCCCATTGCCTTCTCCATGAAGAAATATATTTTCTCTTCATGCGGAACAGTGTGCAAATGAAACCACTGTATGGTTCATATCGGCAATTGAAGCACATGTTCCACATAGCAAACCCCACTCTCACTAATAGTTTACTTCTACTTGTGCACCTGCCATTGCTCAAAAGCAGCAAGCTATCTATAGATTTATCTGACATAAATCTAGTACAAATAGACAAAAGTAGAAGCTAATCTACTTGCCCATCGGTTTGCCTCCAACTTTATTTGGACCCAAGAAACCACTCCCTCCAAGATTTTCCTCTGTGGATAGAAACCACATTAAATGATCTGAAAATCACCCCTGCTCAAGTACATGATATCATAAAACCTAGACACCTCAAAAGCATGTGAACCTCATCTCACCCCAGATGTAGTATTAAAAAATGCTCCGCAGAGGTTGCTTCAGTTCTCTCCAAACTTTTCAACAAATGCTTTAACGAATCTTTCTTTCCTGATTACTGGAAAACTGCTTCTGTGATATTAGTTTAGAAAAATTCTGGTGAAAGAACTGACCCATTAAATTATTGCCTCATTAGCCTCCTCTCTCTTTTCACCAAAATATTTGAGTCCATAATAAATCAAGCTCTAGTCCATCACCTCACAGATGCGAAACTTCTGTCAAACCAACAGTATGGGTTTAAGCAAGCTCGTTCTACTGCAGATATTCTAACTGTAATCTACTGCAGATATTCTAACTGTAATCTGTAGTCTGTAATATCCATGCACTGGATAAAGCATGGAAGGCTAGAGCGGTAGCTCTGGATATATCAAAAGCCGGCATAATGGTCTTCTCATGAAACAAGATCCTATGGTATTATTGGACGAATAATTAAATCCTTAAATAAGAGAAGATTCAGATTATCCTCGATGGCTTTACATCAAAGCAATATCATATAAATGCAGGTGTGCCTCAAGGATCGATCCTTGGATCTTTGTTATTCCTGATATTCGTAAATGACCTCCCTGATAAAATTGAGTCTGAGATGAGTATATTTACTGACGACACCAAGCTCTATAACAGACACAAGGGGAAACGAATGAACACGCAAGGCAATGGCAGAAACCCTAGTTGAAGACATCCAGTCTGTAGTGGAATATGGACAAAAATGGATGGTTACATTCAATGTTGTCAAGACTAAACTTCTTTCCTTTAATAACTACAAGAAACCTGCTCAACCACTAATAACCATGGCTTATGATACATTACCTGAAAATACTTTGTTCAAACTTTTCAGCTTAACATTCATGAGGAGGACGAGTTGGAACAGTTACATTGAGCGCATTGTCAAAACTGCTGCAAAGAAGATTGGCTCTCTCTACTGTGCTAGAAAGTTACTTACGCCTGAGAGTATCCTTTACCTCTACAAGGCTACCATTCGTCCATATCTGGAATATTGTTGTCACATTTAGTTGGTTGGTTGTTTTTGTATTATGGCATATCAACCCTTTTCAGGTTATTTAATGCCGAATCCAGTGATTTTGAAGAAAAAATTTTTAATAGAAGATATATATATTTTTTTTCAAGTTGTTGGATTGTGTAGTGGACTTTCGGTCAGAGTTCAAGTTGTGGATAACTTGACAAAGACTAAAGTTACTCCTCATGAAAGAGGAGAACTATTTATGGTACAATGGGAGATTCCATTGTGCACACATGGGCCAGTCTATTCCTTGGATTGTGATTGGCTGAATCACCTGATTGGATATGCTTGTACATAAATACAAGCCCTCAGTCCAGCCCAATCTGATGTCTGTCTTGTGCATGAGCTGGACCCTTGGTAAGTGTTGCTGCTATTATTATTATTGTTGTTGTTGTGTGTTATTGACTAACACAGTTCTTTTGATTATTCTACATCTCCCCTCTTCCCCCCCCCCACGAGTAGGCTGGGTTGTGTGAGAGGTGTATCTCTCTTTTAGGCCTAGTTTGTTGTGTGGTAGTAACCTAGAAAGAGCTCGGGGAATCCTTGATCGAAAGCGTGGGGATATATGTGTGGTTTGTTGTTGGGGTTTGGTTGCTGTGTATGTGCTATTATAGGGAGATAGTGGGAGATGCAAGAATGTAGTATCGCTTGAGGGAATTGTTGGTCCTAGTGCTGCACTTGGTATTGGGGTTGGTGCAGGCTTAAGTTCGCATTTTCTGAGGAAACGGCGGTTCCTAAGTGTGATCCTTCTGGATCCGTTAACCCTGATTCGGTATTGTCGATCTGGTAGGGAACTGATGATTTTGCCCGTTGTGTTCCATCTGCGATTGACTGGATTTTGGATGGCTACAGTGTCACCAGCTTGTAATGGTGGAAGGTTGTGGGTATATTTATTGTATCTTTCTACTATTTTTGCATTGCGGTGGTGGAGCATTTCCTCGCGATGTTGTGCCGCTGACACCCATTCAGGATGAGGCTTGTAGAGGATAGGGATATTGACAGCTCGTCTGGGATCTGGTTTTGGTGAGAATGGGATTACTGATGCATTTATTTCAGTTAACAGATCACCTTCTGTAGTCATAATGGTGCCCCTCATTTGATCGAATGTGATATGGGCCATGAGTGTATTCATGGGAGCTTCTTGGTCTTCAAAACTCTTTATCACTACCAGGCGATATTTCTTTGTCCGGCACACTGCTGAGAAATGGTTAAGTTTCCCACAAGTGTTGCACATTTGATTCCATGCCGGACATGTTAAATGGCAGGCACTTGTCCTTGGAGTACCGTGTTGGTGACTACCGCAACCTATGCAGGTTTGACGGGGTTCTTTATCAGCAATGTTATCGTTGTGAGTAGCAGTAGAGCTAGTGCGAATATTGTCTCTGCTAGTCCGTACAGCACTGTGTTTTTTTTTTTTGCGATACATTGACATCCGGACTGTAGCTATGTCTGAGGTATCAGTCATTGCGGTTTGGTCCCGTAGTGCAGACTCAAATGCCTCAGCATGACAAATATTTTGGTTGAGAGTTTTTAGCAACCCGGCTTTTGCCAGTAGATCGGTCTGAAGCGTATCATTCGATATCCCTTTGATAAATTGGTCCTTGATGTAAATGTCGGACAGGTCATGATCGCAGTTGGGGCATGAAAAATTACAGTCTATGGTCGTGGACCTAAGACGAACAAGGTATTGTTGGATGGGTTCATCTTCATGCTGTGATATAGCTGCAAATGTCATCCGATGGACCATGGGATTTGATTTTTGAGTTACCAATGCTTCTGTCATCTCTAGCAACTTGTCTGGGTTGGTGGTGAAGAACTTAGGGTACGTATTTATGATTGCGTTTTGAACGGATTCATCAGCGCAACTGTATAACTGGGTATTGGCCTGAGAAGTTGGCATGTCCGTTATTCTGGTGAATACTTCCCAGTCAATCCGAAATTTTCTGAATTGTTGAGGGGTCATTTCGAGATGAAGTTGGGGAGGCCTGGCAGCTGGTGCCTTAGCATAGGTGGTCTGGGTAGCGGGCTCCTTGGCTTGTCGAAGGATAGACAGAGCTTCTCCCATTGTTGTGATTCCCAATTCTCTTAGCATGGCTCGATCCATTACTTGAAGGTTTTCTTTCCTTAGTTTTTCCTTCACAAAAGTTGCAGCGTAGCTCTTGGCGGAATCGGCAGCAATGCCTGCTTTGAGGAAATAGTCTTCCCAATCTTCTGTCTCGAATCCTGTTCGTAGCACCATGTTGGATTGTGTAGTGGACTTTCGGTCAGAGTTCAAGTTGTGGATAACTTGACAAAGACTAAAGTTACTCCTCATGAAAGAGGAGAACTATTTATGGCACAATGGGAGATTCCATTGTGCACACATGGGCCAGTCTATTCCTTGGATTGTGATTGGCTGAATCACCTGATTGGATATGCTTGTACATAAATACAAGCCCTCAGTCCAGCTCAATTTGATGTCTGTCTTGTGCATGAGCTGGACCCTTGGTAAGTGTTGCTGCTATTATTATTATTGTTGTTGTGTGTTATTGACTAACACAGTTCTTTTGATTATTCTACACAAGTCAGTTTCTATGTAACCCATAGTTGGGACCCTAACAAGTACTACCACTCCAGGTCAGAGTGGACTTGGGAGCAATGGCAATTAAGGGGTGGCTCCACACTTCCTAAAGCCCACGAGCTGGGGTCTCACCATCGGATATATTTTAAGGTCATATCCAGGACCAGTCACATTTCGGTTGTCGTATTTGCTATTAGTTTCTCACTCTTAGACAGGGTTCAAAAGAGAGTCACCAACCTAATAGGTCCCACACTGTCTGCAAGGCTTCAACTGCTGTCCCATCGACGAAATGTATCTTTCTGCCGTTTTTATGAGTATTTTAATGTTAGGTGCTCTGACGAACAAAAAGCTCTTGTACTCCCTCGACATAAATGCCCCTCCCAAAAAACCCGGCAAGCAGCAAAATCCCACCCCTACACAGTAGAAATCTCCAGACGTAAGAAAAACTTATGCTCTAGTAGTTTCTTCCCGTAATTGCTAAACTTTGGAATTCCCTTCTGGGTTCCTGCTTTCCTGACTGCATTAACATGCAAAAGTTCAAAATAGGCATCTTGCTGCTCAACTCCCTACATAGTACTCTTGCAAATTATCCCACATAGTAGCCCCCTACATCAGAGTGGCAGTGTGCCTTTTTCGAGGTGAAAATGCAATAAAAATAGAAAAAAAAAGAGACAATTTGCGTGGTAATTATTGTTATTGAAGCGGATCATAGTCGAATTTCGACTGTTACGGAATTTTAAGGTCAAATATCATGTAGGATTCGAAATTTCGACTTTTACGGAATTTTAAGGACAAATATCATGTAGGACTCGAATTTCGACTATTATGGAATTTTAAGTTCAAAAATCATGTAGGATTCGAAATTTCATTTGTTAAAATATGCGCCAAATGACGAATCTTTACAATGAAGAAAATCGAAATTATCGCCAAAATTTTTCTATGACCTTGATCCATTACCAAAGTAAATCAATCCCAAGTTAAAATACGATGCATTTTGATCAGATTTAGTGGGAATTAGTCAATCGACGTCGGCGCTAAAAAACAAACAAATAAAATCGACCAAATACTTTAAGACTGAGAGAATATATCAGATTTTCTCAAATCTCATGTAAAATTATTGACGTTATAGAATTATCTCCTTTAAACTGTTATTTGTATTTACTGTAAGAAATACAGACTTTATTTTTATCTCGCTTAAGCCCTTTAACAGTTTGCGTTTGAAGATGGGGACTTTTTCGAGATTGTTGCGATATTTTATTTTTTATCAGATGTTAATAAGTACATTTTATTTCAGTATTTAATTTATATTTTTATTCTTTTGATTGTTTTATTTGATAATAGATTTTCCCGTCCATAAATGTTCTTATTATGTCTAGCCTCGACAATTATATTCTTCTTAACCGCCCACCCCTGCTTTCCTTTAGCTCGCAATTCCTTAAAACGTCACAAGCCAAAGTTCGGAAGAAGATCACGTTTTCAATAATAGATTTTCTCGCCCATAAATGTTCTTATTATATCTATCAAGTTGATTTTAAAGATAGCATAAATAGATTAGATAATTATATATATTTTCGGTTAGTGGGAGGGGAATCTATCACCATACTTTCCCTTAAACATGTCAATTGGACTTTTAATAAAATCATGTTTTTTTTTTTCATGGAGAGTAGACAAATGCATTGTGGACGCGTTATCGGCAGCTCCCGTTACTCTCGTTTCTCTTTATTTGCCCTTCAGTCCTCATTTTTAATGAGTGATTTTTCTGACAAAGGAATAAGAAAAAGCTGTATTCTAGGTTGGCAGTATTTTGTGTGAACAGTCGCCAGAGTTGTCGGAAATTTTCTCTTTCTATGTCTATCCTTGTGTCCATGTCACTAATAAGGGTGCTGGGCGTAAACGTTTTATCTGGGCTTACATTATCCGCCTAATAGTACGGGACCCAAACCTTAGATTAACCACTAAGGTAGCTGTTTTATCAGCAGGTGCAAAGTAGTGAGACTGCTGTATTGCCATTTGGTTAATGGATTCTGAACCATGCAGTAGCTTCTGATGGGGCTTCTCGATACCATATTAGTGGGTAATTGTAACGGCTTTACCTTATCATGTGCTACAAAAAAATTATATTTCTTCATTTCTTTTTCTCTCTTACTGTGATAGCTTGATTTATTGCATGATAGTTTAGTGATTAGACCTAATGTTATGTTCATGATAATTGAGGGTCTATTCTGATCATATGGCAACCAGATGTGATAAGCTATCCTGGTCGCAGGTCACCAAATGTGATAAGATTCCTTGCCAATGGATCCCTGGACACGTAAGAGTCGTTTCCCGGTCGTCAGCAACTAAATGTAACTTCTTTGTGTGGTAAAACGCCGTTAATCGATTTGGTTGATATGCGCGTCGCGCTAGAAGGAAAATAATTTCATGCACACAAAAGAAAAACAACTCAGTGCTCTATTCTACTGATTAAATTCCAGAAAATATATACAAATATATAATTATGTACAATTGTCTTACAATTCAATGTTCGATTGTCAGACTCCACTGAGTCTTATAAGTAGATTTCACTTCTCTCTTCGATAGAGCAGGTTGACGTGGGAAGAGAGGGGAGAGCATGTGGCGATTCTCTACAAGTTGTTATGTCTCAACTCTCAACAACTGACTCCAACTCGAAACTCGAAACTAATGGTTTCAACTGACTCCAACTCGAAACTCGAAACTAATGGTTTCAACTGACTCCAACTCGAAACTCGAAACTAATGGTTTCAACTGATTCCAACTCGAAACTCG
The DNA here is from genome assembly GCF_053919585.1 of Euprymna scolopes. Taxonomy (NCBI): domain Eukaryota; kingdom Metazoa; phylum Mollusca; class Cephalopoda; order Sepiida; family Sepiolidae; genus Euprymna; species Euprymna scolopes. The sequence goes on from NC_136509.1 coordinate 60,823,433, forward strand.
AAACTAATGGTTTCAACTGACTCCAACTCGAAACTCGAAACTAATGGTTTCAACTGACTCCAACTCGAAACTCGAAACTAATGGTTTCAACTGACTCCAACTCGAAACTAATGGTTTCAACTGACTCCAACTCGAAACTCGAAACTAATGGTTTCAACTGACTCCAACTCGAAACTCGAAACTAATGGTTTCAACTGATTCCAACTTGAAACTCGAAACTAATGGTTTCAACTGACTCCAACTCGAAACTCGAAACTAATGGTTTCAACTGACTCCAACTCGAAACTCGAAACTAATGGTTTCAACTGACTCCAACTCGAAACTCGAAACTAATGGTTTCAACTGACTCCAACTCGAAACTCGAAACTAATGGTTTCAACTGACTCCAACTCGAAACTCGAAACTAATGGTTTCAACTGACTCCAACTCGAAACTCGAAACTAATGGTTTCAACTGACTCCAACTCGAAACTCGAAACTAATGGTTTCAACTGAGCGTTCCATTCATATACTTGGGGGAGAGGTGAAACCGGGTTGTTCCAATCATACCCAACTACGTCAATCCAGGGGAGGTTTTCCCTCTCGCGAGTGCACCTGTGGATCTACATCCCTGTGACCCTCTGGATCGGTGCACTGCACTTAAATGATAAACATCCTTAGTCTAGAACCCTGAGTCATTCCGGTTTCGGAGTACAATTTAAAATAATTTTCATTGTTTTCGATTTTCATAACAATGAAAATCACAAACCTAATCTTTTCTCTCAGCAGGGTTTATCGCTGTTTCCCAGGCACACCAATGATAATTAAAGAATAAAAAAAATCATATCTGCCTGGCTTTCTTCAGTACTTTGGGAGTCTTGGCCTACCCCCAGTGGGGAGCTTAACCATTCCCTGGGACGGTCACATCACATTCCACCACCCCCTTAGACTAGCGGTTTCCTTAGGAAACAGATTAGTCTAATTCATCCACACACACCGTCTCTATCCCAACCAACCTCTCACCGCACCCAATACCAGATGTCCAAAAGCCACAAAATTTGTTTTCAATCAAAATTATAAGAGTCACTTATTTTTTCAATCAACATTATAAAAGTCACTCATTTTTTTTCAATCAAAATTATAAAAGTTACTCAAATTTTTCAATTAAAATTATAAAAGTCACTCATTCATTTTTTTCTCAATCTAAAATTATAAAAGTCATTTATTTTTTCAACTAAAATTATAAAAGTCACTCATTTTTTTTTCAATCAAAATTATAAAATTTACTCAAATTTTTCAATTAAAATTATAAAAGTCACTCATTCATTTTTTTCTCAATCTAAAATTATAAAAGTCACTTATTTTTTTCCATCAGAATTATAAAAGTTACTCAAATTTTTTCAACTAAAATTATAAAAGTCCTTCATTTTTTCTCAATCTAAAATTATAAAAGTTACTAATTTTTTTTCAATCAAAATTATAAAAGTTACTCAAATTTTTTCAACTAAATTATAAAAGTCGCTCATTTTTTTCTCAATCTAAAATTATAAAAATTACTCAAATTTTTTCAACTAAAATTATAAAAGTCATTCATTTTTTTCTCAATCTAAAATTATAAAAGTTACTTTTTTTTTTCAATCAAAATTATAAAACTTACTCAATTTTTTTTAATCAACTTATAGAAGTCACTCATTTTTTAATCAAAATTATAAAAGTTACTCAATTTTTTTAATTAACTTATAGAAGTCACTCATTTTTTAATCAAAATTATAAAACTTACTCAATTTTTTTTAATCAACTTATAGAAGTCACTCATTTTTTTAATCAAAATTATAAAAGTTGCTCATTTTTTTTAATCAACTTATAGAAGTCACTCATTTTTTAATCAAAATTATAAAACTTACTCAATTTTTTTTAATCAACTTATAGAAGTCACTCATTTTTTAATCAAAATTATAAAAGTTACTCATTTTCTTTAATCAACTTATAGAAATCACTCATTTTTTAATCAAAATTATAAAAGTTACTCATTTTTTTTCTTTTTAATCAACTTATAGAAGTTACTCATTTGTTTCTCAATCAAAATTATAATTGTTACTCATTTAATTTTTTTCAATCAAAAAATTATAAAAGTTACATTGTTTTTTTAACACAATTATAAAAATCATTCAACTTTATTTAAATAAAAAATTGTACACAATCTCAATAGTTCAATACCCCTATCAGGGTGACTAGTACCCGCTCTTTATTGGACTAGTCTACTTCCTTCTCATCTTAACTCGTCATGATCGGGATTCTCCATGCAATTCTCCATGGCAATTCACGGGCAAATCCTCTGCAAAGAAAATCAAAGAAAACAGAGAAGAAGAATCAAAGTCTCACCCTAACTCCACATCTCGGTTCCCAGATTCCGATATACATGTTTCCTTCCGCTGGTTACTCGTCAGGTTTTCTTCAGGTTATCTTGGCTGCAGGTGGGTTTTGGCCGGAGTTACTTCCATCATCAGTGCAAATAGACTCGAGATGCTTTTCACTGTCTCTCATCCTCACATGCCCTCTTATACACCACACCACTGCCGCCAGGAGCATACTCATTATTACTAACGTGCTTATTCCCGCTCCCACTATCGCTAATTTATGGGATCTAGCCCTCGACTTGTTACATGGAAAAGGGCTGTCCTCTTTCCATGTAAATAAGAAGAATATTAGATAAGTGAAAATGAGATTAGGATAAGCCGAGAATCGAACCCTTAAGCTTAGAAATGGAATATTAGAAATTAAGTCGATTGTCAGATTCTTTTAGAAATCTGAATATTAAAATGCCAGTTAAAAAAATGGGCAATGCAAATTAAAATATATATTGTTAAAAAATAGGTTAGGTTAAAAAATAGGTTAGCTTAAAAAATAGGTTAGGTTAAAAAATAGGTTAGGTGAAGATTCTTTTGTTTGCCAGAAGTGTGTTTGGACAAACATTTGAAAAGCCATGTGAAATTAGTCACGTTTGAAAACACACTTCTGACGTCATGGACAAAGGACATTTCTCCATATAGGATGCTATGGGTTCGGTTTTAGTCAGTGAGCAAGAGAGAGAGCCAGTCAGTCGGGCAGTTGATCAGCCACGAGTTGACATAGTCAGTTGGAGAGAAGAGTCTATTAGAGGCGAAGGGAGAAGATTAGACATGTAAATACAAGCTGATTCCTGGCATCATCGACCGGCCGATCAGATGAATAAAGAACTCATCATTTATGTTTGTAACTGTTGTCTTGTATCATCCTTCATCATGAATGAAAGGTAATTGTATTTATCATCTTATAATGAAGATTTTGTAACCCTTCAAAGATTATGTATCTCCCCTCCTCTGTGCCAAGAACTGCATCATACATCACCCAGTCTGTATTAATACAAAACCTCCAAGAATTGTCACAGTCGTCGTCGTGATGTAATATATACAAATGTCATTATCATTCTACCTGTGTTAAAAGAACTGTTAATACGAAGTCCCCAAATATAAGAACTGTTATATATGAAGTCCCCAAGAAATATAAGAACTGTATAAATGTCTCCCTCATTATCGTTATATATGTCCCTGTCATCTTTTAATATGTACCCCTATTGTGACACATCTCTCGTGGTGAGGTCAAGCAACTGACCTCCGGTCTTCTTCAAAACTTTGGCTTGTGATGTCTAATTCTCCGAGAGCCTATCACATTAAATCCTGAACAGCCAGCCGTGGTTCTCCCCAGAATGTGCTGCTGCCATTGTGTACAGAAATCACTTTTTCCATTGCTTCCAATGTAATAGATGCACTGAGGCAAAAGCCGCTTTCAGGACTGCCAGCAACCACTATAAAAAAGTAATAAAGAACGCAAGAGAGTTGTATGCACAGTCCGTCAAGTCCAAAGTTGCTGAGCAGCGACTTGGTTCCCACAAGTCTTGGCAAATAGCAAACAGGATCCTGAACAGAAGCGTGTGCTCTATCCCAACTACCATCAATAGACCTGAGGTAATTTCGTCAGCATCAGACAAAGCCAAACTCTTTTCCAAGAACTTTGCAGCTAATTCTACCCTTTACGACAAGGCCGCTCACCCCCAATATTTCCTCCTGTATCAGAAAACACGCTATGTGACATACAAATATCTATACGTGATGTTGCAAAGCTAATCAAAAATCTTGATTCGAGTAAAGCACTGGCCCTGATGGCATTCCTATTATAGTGCTCAAAAACTTTAATTGGAACTAACGCCCATATTTACAAAACTGTTTAAGCATTGTCTTAAGAAGAATGGTTTCCCATCACCCTGGAAAATCTCATCAGTATGCCCTGCATTTAAGAATTCAGGTGATCGCCTATCTCCCTCCCAGTACAGCCAAGTCTCTTGTGCATGATGAGTAAGTTGCTGGAATCTGTGTTAAATAGAGAAGCAGGCAACCATCTCAGCAAAAATAACCTTCTTAGTGACATGCAATATGGTTTCCGTTCTGCTAGATCTACAGCAGCTCCGTTTTCAGTTATCTTTCATGGGATTAGCGAATCTCTCGATGGAGGCAACCTTTCTAGGGCAATTGCTCTTGATATATCAAAGGCCTTTGATAGGATGTGGCATATATACGGTATACTGGAAATGTCTTCTCAATAATTAAATTATTTCTCTCTGATAGATTCATAACAGTAGTGGTTGAGGGGCAGAAATCAGAAGTTCACAGTATTAATGCTGGAGTCACTCAAGGGTCCATCCTGGACCCAACTCTCTTCCTGATCTACGTTAATGATCTTCCAAATCACATCCTTACATCATTCGTAGACATTTATGCTGATAACACTGCCATCTATGGTAGCACATCAAAGACTGCAAACGACCAAGTTCTCTCTGATTCTCTCTCCTCTGATCTTGAACACGTGGTGAGAGGGAGAAAGAGATGGCTGGTTAATTTTAATGTATCCAAAACAAAGCTTCTCTCTTTATATCATCGACGCTCTGATCACCATCTGGCATCAATTGAAATAAATGGCTCTCGTCTTGGGGAGGCTTCATGTTTTGACAAGCTTTTGAGCTTGACATTTACTCCTGATCTTAAATGGAACACATACATCAATCCGTTGCCAAGGTTGCTGGAAAAATGGTGGGATCAGATTATTGGTAATACATTTGCATACATAGAAAAGATTAAATAAACCTACGATCCTTAGGTCTTGCAAAACAGAACGGTGATTAGGTCGGAAATAAATTTTGAAGGTGAAGTAATCACTAATGATACATATAACAGTACAACAAAGAAATTAAAAGAGTCCGTGTTAAAAATGAATAGAAATCTTTTGGGGACAGATTGCATGCAACAAATTAATTTGTGGGATTTGCCTAAAGATAATCTCACACCCAAATTTAAAGAAAGTTGTGCTGAATTTTTCTTAGTCGGTCTGGAAAATGCACAAAATTTTTAGCTAGATTTAAACCGAAAGATAATACGCAACCAGTATTCAAAAAAAAAAAAAAAAAAAGAAATATACCGTTTGTTTCATGGGAGAAAATTAACGAGAAACCTGAAAGACTTGTAAAAACTGGCATCCTATAAAATGTTCGATTCTGTCAATGGGCAGCCCCTACTGTCTATATCAAAATAAAGTCAAGAGAAATCCGCGTTTGCGCTAACTTCAGCACGGCTTTGAACCCAGTACTAAAAGACTATCATTACTCACTTCCTAGCCTTAGGTTTCACTAAGCTAAACGGAGGATATACATTCTCCAAAGTCAATCTGGTGACGCATGCCTTCAAATTCCAATTGAGGAAAATAGCTCGATGTTGCTTTGTATTTACACCCATGATTCGGTTCTGGGGTTCAGGAAGCAATGAATCACTCGCTCGACAAAGGCACGTTTCTGTTCTCTTCTTTTCCAATCGACTACACCTGGCCTCTCGCCACCAATGTCACACCGCACAATCTGAACGCCAGCAACACGAAATACTTTTTAAGAGATGTTCGTGACTCTTTTCTTTTTGCAGGGAATTTTTGCAGGGAATTTTTCCCGGCCTTTATATCATCCTATCAAAAAAAAAAAAAAAAAAAAAAAAGGAAGAGACAAAAAAAAAAAAATAGCTTATCCCATCATGCACTACCTTCCCAAGATGCCCTTCGGGTATATAAATGAGCTAGCAAACCTTTCTTTATTACTTATTTTTCTTGTTTTTGTTTCTAACCATGACCTAGCCTTAAACGGTACCTTTTTTCCTTTCGCATATACCCCACAGAAAGGTTATTCAAATTCGAAAGGTTAGCTTTTCGAGTTAAAGTAGCGCCCGCTATTTTTTAAAAAATTATGGATACTATGCTGAGCTGCCTTGGTTTCGCGATACATGAATGATTTAATCAGAAGTGAGATAGCATACATGAATGATTTTATCAGACGTGAGATAGCATACATGAATGATTTCATCAGAAGTGAGATAGCATACATGAATGATTTCATCAGAAGTGAGATAGCATACATGAATGATTTTATCAGAAGTGAGATAGCATATGTGAATGATTTCATCAGAAGTGAGATAGCATACATGAATGATTTTATCAGAAGTGAGATAGCATACATGAATGATTTCATCAGAAGTGAGATAGCATACATGAATGATTTCATCAGAAGTGAGATAGCATACATGAATGACTTTATCATAAGTGAGATAGCATACATGAATGACTTTATCATAAGTGAGATAGCATACATGAATGACTTTATCATAAGTGAGATAGCATACATGAATGATTTTATCAGAAGTGAGATAGCATACATGAATGATTTCATCAGAAGTGAGATAGCATAAATGAATGATTTCATCAGAAGTGAGATAGCATACATGAATGATTTCATCAGAAGTGAGATAGCATACATGAATGATTTCATCATAAGTGAGATAGCATACATGAATGATTTTATCATAAGTGAGATAGCATACATGAATGATTTCATCAGAAGTGAGATAGCATAAATGAATGATTTCATCAGAAGTGGGATAGCATACATGAATGATTTTATCAGAAGTAAGATAGCATATATGAATGATTTTATCAGAAGTGAGATAGCATACATGAATGATTTTATCAGAAGTGAGATAGCATACATGAATGATTTTATCAGAAGTGAGATAGCATACATGAATGATTTTATCAGAAGTGAGATAGCATACATGAATGATTTTATCAGAAGTGAGATAGCATACATGAATGATTTTATCAGAAGTGAGATAGCATACATGAATGATTTTATCTGAAGTGAGATAGCATACATGAATGATTTTATCAGAAGTGAGATAGCATACATGAATGAATTTATCAGAAGTGAGATAGCATACATGAATGATTTCATCAGAAGTGAGATAGCATACATGAATGATTTCATCAGAAGTGAGATAGCATATATGAATGATTTTATCAGAAGTGAGATAGCATACATGAATTATTTTATCCAAAGTGAGATAGCATACATGAATGATTTTATCAGAAGTGAGATAGCATACATGAATGATTTCATCAGAAGTGAGATAGCATACATGAATGATTTCATCAGAAGTGAGATAGCATACATGAATGATTTCATCAGAAGTGAGATAGCATACATGAATGATTTTATCAGAAGTGAGATAGCATACATGAATGATTTTATCAGAAGTGAGATAGCATACATGAATGATTTTATCATAAGTGAGATAGCATACATGAATGATTTTATCCAAAGTGAGATAGCATACATGAATGATTTTATCAGAAGTGAGATAGCATACATGAATGATTTTATCAGAAGTGAGATAGCATACATGAATGATTTTATCAGAAGTGAGATAGCATACATGAATGATTTCATCAGAAGTGAGATAGCATACATGAATGATTTCATCAGAAGTGAGATAGCATACATACATGATTTCATCAGAAGTGAGATAGCATACATGAATGATTTCATCAGAAGTGAGATAGCATACATGAATGATTTCATCAGAAGTGAGATAGCATACATGAATGATTTTATCAGAAGTGAGATAGCATACATGAATGATTTTATCAGAAGTGAGATAGCATACATGAATGATTTCATCAGAAGTGAGATAGCATAAATGAATGATTTCATCAGAAGTGAGATAGCATACATGAATGATTTTATCCAAAGTGAGATAGCATACATGAATGATTTTATCCAAAGTGAGATAGAATACATGAATGATTTTATCCAAAGTGAGATAGCATACATGAATGATTTCATCAGAAGTGAGATAGCATACATGAATGATTTCATCAGAAGTGAGATAGCATACATGAATGATTTTATCCAAAGTGAGATAGCATACATGAATGATTTCATCAGAAGTGAGATGGCATACATGAATGATTTCATCAGAAGTGAGATAGAATACATGAATGATTTTATCCAAAGTGAGATAGCATACATGAATGATTTTATCCAAAGTGAGATAGCATACATGAATGATTTCATCAGAAGTGAGATAGCATACATGAATGATTTTATCCAAAGTGAGATAGCATACATGAATGATTTCATCAGAAGTGAGATAGCATACATGAATGATTTTATCAGAAGTGAGATAGCATACATGAATGATTTTATCAGAAGTGAGATAGCATACATGAATGATTTTATCAGAAGTGAGATAGCATACATGAATGATTTTATCAGAAGTGAGATAGCATACATGAATGATTTCATCAGAAGTGAGATAGCATACATGAATGATTTTATCTGAAGTGAGATAGCATACATGAATGATTTTATCAGAAGTGAGATAGCATACATGAATGATTTTATCAGAAGTGAGATAGCATACATGAATGATTTTATCAGAAGTGAGATAGCATACATGAATGATTTCATCAGAAGTGAGATAGCATACATGAATGATTTCATCAGAAGTGAGATAGCATACATGAATGATTTTATCAGAAGTGAGATAGCATACATGAATGATTTTATCCAAAGTGAGATAGCATACATGAATGATTTTATCCAAAGTGAGATAGCATACATGAATGATTTTATCAGAAGTGAGATAGCATACATGAATGATTTTATCAGAAGTGAGATAGCATACATGAATGATTTCATCAGAAGTGAGATAGCATACATGAATGATTTCATCAGAAGTGAGATAGCATAAATGAATGATTTCATCAGAAGTGAGATAGCATACATGAATGATTTCATCAGAAGTGAGATAGCATACATGAATGATTTCATCAGAAGTGAGATAGCATATACGTGAATGATTTCATCAGAAGTGAGATAGCATACATGAATGATTTCATCAGAAGTGAGATAGCATACATGAATTATTTTATCATAAGTGAGATAGCATACATGAATGATTTTATCAGAAGTGAGATAGCATACATGAATGATTTCATCAGAAGTGAGATAGCATAAATGAATGATTTCATCAGAAGTGGGATAGCATACATGAATGATTTTATCAGAAGTGAGATAGCATATATGAATGATTTTATCAGAAGTGAGATAGCATACATGAATGATTTTATCAGAAGTGAGATAGCATACATGAATGATTTTATCAGAAGTGAGATAGCATACATGAATGATTTTATCAGAAGTGAGATAGCATACATGAATGATTTTATCAGAAGTGAGATAGCATACATGAATGATTTCATCAGAAGTGAGATAGCATAAATGAATGATTTCATCAGAAGTGGGATAGCATACATGAATGATTTTATCAGAAGTAAGATAGCATATATGAATGATTTTATCAGAAGTGAGATAGCATACATGAATGATTTTATCAGAAGTGAGATAGCATACATGAATGATTTTATCCGAAGTGAGATAGAATACATGAATGATTTTATCCAAAGTGAGATAGCATACATGAATGATTTCATCAGAAGTGAGATAGTATACATGAATGATTTCATCAGAAGTGAGATAGTATACATGAATGATTTCATCAGAAGTGAGATAGCATACATGAATGATTTTATCCAAAGTGAGATAGCATACATGAATGATTTCATCAGAAGTGAGATGGCATACATGAATGATTTCATCAGAAGTGAGATAGAATACATGAATGATTTTATCCAAAGTGAGATAGCATACATGAATGATTTTATCCAAAGTGAGATAGCATACATGAATGATTTCATCAGAAGTGAGATAGCATACATGAATGATTTTATCCAAAGTGAGATAGCATACATGAATGATTTCATCAGAAGTGAGATAGCATACATGAATGATTTTATCAGAAGTGAGATAGCATACATGAATGATTTTATCAGAAGTGAGATAGCATACATGAATGATTTTATCAGAAGTGAGATAGCATACATGAATGATTTTATCAGAAGTGAGATAGCATACATGAATGATTTTATCAGAAGTGAGATAGCATACATGAATGATTTCATCAGAAGTGAGATAGCATACATGAATGATTTTATCTGAAGTGAGATAGAATACATGAATGATTTTATCAGAAGTGAGATAGCATACATGAATGATTTTATCAGAAGTGAGATAGCATACATGAATGATTTCATCAGAAGTGAGATAGCATACATGAATGATTTCATCAGAAGTGAGATAGCATACATGAATGATTTTATCAGAAGTGAGATAGCATACATGAATGATTTTATCCAAAGTGAGATAGCATACATGAATGATTTTATCAGAAGTGAGATAGCATACATGAATGATTTTATCAGAAGTGAGATAGCATACATGAATGATTTCATCAGAAGTGAGATAGCATACATGAATGATTTCATCAGAAGTGAGATAGCATAAATGAATGATTTCATCAGAAGTTAGATAGCATACATGAATGATTTCATCAGAAGTGAGAAAGCATACATGAATGATTTCATCAGAAGTGAGATAGCATACATGAATGATTTCATCAGAAGTGAGATAGCATATACGTGAATGATTTCATCAGAAGTGAGATAGCATACATGAATGATTTCATCAGAAGTGAGATAGCATACATGAATTATTTTATCATAAGTGAGATAGCATACATGAATGATTTTATCAGAAGTGAGATAGCATACATGAATGATTTCATCAGAAGTGAGATAGCATAAATGAATGATTTCATCAGAAGTGGGATAGCATACATGAATGATTTTATCAGAAGTGAGATAGCATATATGAATGATTTTATCAGAAGTGAGATAGCATACATGAATGATTTTATCAGAAGTGAGATAGCATACATGAATGATTTTATCAGAAGTGAGATAGCATACATGAATGATTTTATCAGAAGTGAGATAGCATACATGAATGATTTTATCAGAAGTGAGATAGCATACATGAATGATTTCATCAGAAGTGAGATAGCATACATGAATGATTTTATCTGAAGTGAGATAGCATACATGAATGATTTTATCAGAAGTGAGATAGCATACATGAATGATTTTATCAGAAGTGAGATAGCATACATGAATGATTTCATCAGAAGTGAGATAGCATACATGAATGATTTCATCAGAAGTGAGATAGCATACATGAATTATTTTATCCAAAGTGAGATAGCATACATGAATGATTTCATAAGAAGTGAGATAGCATACATGAATGATTTTATCAGAAGTGAGATAGCATACATGAATGATTTTATCCAAAGTGAGATAGCATACATGAATGATTTTATCAGAAGTGAGATAGCATACATGAATGATTTTATCAGAAGTGAGATAGCATACATGAAGGATTTTATCCAAAGTGAGATAGCATACCTGAATGATTTTTTCCAAAGTGAGATAGCATACATGAATGAATTTATCAGAAGTGAGATAGCATACATGAATGATTTTATCAGAAGTGAGATAGCATACATGAATGATTTCATCAGAAGTGAGATAGCATACATGAATGATTTCATCAGAAGTGAGATAGCATACATGAATGATTTCATCAGAAGTGAGATAGCATACATGAATGATTTCATCAGAAGTGAGATAGCATACATGAATGATTTCATCAGAAGTGAGAAAGCATACATGAATGATTTCATCAGAAGTGAGATAGCATACATGAATGATTTCATCAGAAGTGAGATAGCATACATGAATGATTTCATCAGAAGTGAGATAGCATACATGAATGATTTCATCAGAAGTGAGATAGCATACATGAATGATTTTATCAGAAGTGAGATAGCATACATGAATGATTTCATCAGAAGTGAGATAGCATACATGAATGATTTTATCAGAATTGAGATAGCATACATGAATGATTTTATCCAAAGTGAGATAGCATACATGAATGATTTTATCAGCAGTGAGATAGCATACATGAATGATTTTATCAGAATGAGATAGCATACATGAATGATTTCATCAGAAGTGAGATAGCATACATGAATGATTTCATCAGAAGTGAGATAGCATACATGAATGATTTCATCAGAAGTGAGATAGCATACATGAATGATTTCATCAGAAGTGAGATAGCATACATGAATGATTTTATCAGAAGTGAGATAGCATACATGAATGATTTTATCAGAAGTGAGATAGCATACATGAATGATTTTATCAGAAGTGAGATAGCATACATGAATGATTTTATCCAAAGTGAGATAGCATACATGAATGATTTTATCAGAAGTGAGATAGCATACATGAATGATTTTATCAGAAGTGAGATAGCATACATGAATGATTTCATCAGAAGTGAGATAGCATACATGAATGATTTCATCAGAAGTGAGATAGCATACATAAATGATTTCATCAGAAGTGAGATAGCATACATGAATGATGTCATCAGAAGTGAGATAGCATACATGAATGATTTCATCAGAAGTGAGATAGCATACATGAATGATTTTATCAGAAGTGAGATAGCATACATGAATGATTTTATCAGAAGTGAGATAGCATACATGAATGATTTCATCAGAAGTGAGATAGCATAAATGAATGATTTCATCAGAAGTGAGATAGCATACATGAATGATTTTATCCAAAGTGAGATAGCATACATGAATGATTTTATCCAAAGTGAGATAGAATACATGAATTATTTTATCCAAAGTGAGATAGCATACATGAATGATTTCATCAGAAGTGAGATAGCATACATGAATGATTTCATCAGAAGTGAGATAGCATACATGAATGATTTTATCCAAAGTGAGATAGCATACATGAATGATTTCATCAGAAGTGAGATGGCATACATGAATGATTTCATCAGAAGTGAGATAGAATACATGAATGATTTTATCCAAAGTGAGATAGCATACATGAATAATTTTATCCAAAGTGAGATAGCATACATGAATGATTTCATCAGAAGTGAGATAGCATACATGAATGATTTTATCCAAAGTGAGATAGCATACATGAATGATTTCATCAGAAGTGAGATAGCATACATGAATGATTTTATCAGAAGTGAGATAGCATACATGAATGATTTTATCAGAAGTGAGATAGCATACATGAATGATTTTATCAGAAGTGAGATAGCATACATGAATGATTTTATCAGAAGTGAGATAGCATACATGAATGATTTTATCAGAAGTGAGATAGCATACATGAATGATTTTATCAGAAGTGAGATAGCATACATGAATGATTTTATCAGAAGTGAGATAGCATACATGAATGATTTTATCTGAAGTGAGATAGCATACATGAATGATTTTATCAGAAGTGAGATAGCATACATGAATGATTTTATCGGAAGTGAGATAGCATACATGAATGATTTCATCAGAAGTGAGATAGCATACATGAATGATTTCATCAGAAGTGAGATAGCATATATGAATGATTTCATCAGAAGTGAGAAAGCATACATGAATTTTTTTATCCAAAGTGAGATAGCATACATGAATGATTTTATCAGAAGTGAGATAGCATACATGAATGATTTTATCAGAAGTGAGATAGCATACATGAATGATTTTATCCAAAGTGAGATAGCATACATGAATGATTTTATCAGAAGTGAGATAGCATACATGAATGATTTTATCAGAAGTGAGATAGCATACATGAATGATTTTATCAGAAGTGAGATAGCATACATGAATGATTTTATCCAAAGTGAGATAGCATACCTGAATGATTTTATCCAAAGTGAGATAGCATACATGAATGATTTTATCAGAAGTGAGATAGCATACATGAATGATTTTATCAGAAGTGAGATAGCATACATGAATGATTTCATCAGAAGTGAGATAGCATACATGAATGATTTCATCAGAAGTGAGATAGCATACATGAATGATTTCATCAGAAGTGAGATAGCATACATGAATGATTTCATCAGAAGTGAGATAGCATACATGAATGATTTCATCAGAAGTGAGATAGCATACATGAATGATTTCATCAGAAGTGAGATAGCATACATGAATGATTTCATCAGAAGTGAGATAGCATATATGCGAATGATTTCATCAGAAGTGAGATAGCATACATGAATGATTTCATCAGAAGTGAGATAGCATACATGAATGATTTCATCAGAAGTGAGATAGCATACATGAATTATTTAATCAGAATTGAGATAGCATACATGAATGATTTTATCCAAAGTTAGATAGCATACATGAATGATTTTATCCAAAGTGAGATAGCATACATGAATGATTTTATCAGAAGTGAGATAGCATACATGAATGATTTCATCAGAAGTGAGATAGCATACATGAATTATTTCATCAGAAGTGAGATAGCATACATGAATGATTTTATCAGAAGTGAGATAGCATACATGAATGATTTCATCAGAAGTGAGATAGCATATGTGAATGATTTCATCAGAAGTGAGATAGCATACATGAATGATTTCATCAGAAGTGAGATAGCATACATGAATGATTTCATCAGAAGTGAGATAGCATACATGAATGATTTCATCAGAAGTGAGATAGCATACATGAATGATTTCATCAGAAGTGAGATAGCATATGTGAATGATTTCATCAGAAGTGAGATAGCATACATGAATGATTTCATCAGAAGTGAGATAGCATACATGAATGATTTCATCAGAAGTGAGATAGCATACATGAATGATTTCATCAGAAGTGAGATAGCATACATGAATGATTTCATCAGAAGTGAGATAGCATATATGTGAATGATTTCATCAGAAGTGAGATAGCATACATGAATGATTTCATCAGAAGTGAGATAGCATACATGAATGATTTCATAAGAAGTGAGATAGCATACATGAATGATTTTATCAGAATTGAGATAGCATACATGAATGATTTTATCCAAAGTGAGATAGCATACATGAATGATTTTATCCAAAGTGAGAGAGCATACATGAATGGTTTTTTAAGAAGTGAGATAGCATACATGAATGATTTCATCAGAAGTGAGATAGCATACATGAATGATTTCATCAGAAGTGAGATAGCATACATGAATGATTTCATCAGAAGTGAGATAGCATACATGAATGATTTTATCAGAAGTGAGATAGCATACATGAATGATTTCATCAGAAGTGAGATAGCATATGTGAATGATTTCATCAGAAGTGAGATAGCATACATGAATGATTTCATCAGAAGTTAGATAGCATACATGAATGATTTCATCAGAAGTGAGATAGCATACATGAATGATTTCATCAGAAGTGAGATAGCATACATGAATGATTTCATCAGAAGTGAGATAGCATATGTGAATGATTTCATCAGAAGTGAGATAGCATACATGAATGATTTCATAAGAAGTGAGATAGCATACATGAATGATTTCATCAGAAGTGAGATAGCATACATGAATGATTTCATCAGAAGTGAGATAGCATACATGAATGATTTTATCAGAAGTGAGATAGCATACATGAATGATTTCATCAGAAGTGAGATAGCATATGTGAATGATTTCATCAGAAGTGAGATAGCATACATGAATGATTTCATCAGAAGTGAGATAGCATACATGAATGATTTCATCAGAAGTGAGATAGCATACATGAATGATTTCATCAGAAGTGAGATAGCCTACATGAATGATTTAATCAGAAGTGAGATAGCATATGTGAATGATTTCATCAGAAGTGAGATAGCATACATGAATGATTTCATCAGAAGTGAGATAGCATACATGAATGATTTCATCAGAAGTGAGATAGCATACATGAATGATTTCATCAGAAGTGAGATAGCATATATGTGAATAATTTCATCAGAAGTGAGATAGCATACATGAATGATTTCATCAGAAGTGAGATAGCATACATGAATGATTTCATAAGAAGTGAGATAGCATACATGAATGATTTTATCAGAATTGAGATAGCATACATGAATGATTTTATCCAAAGTGAGATAGCATACATGAATGATTTTATCAGAAGTGAGATAGCATACATGAATGATTTTATCAGAAGTGAGATAGCATACATGAATGATTTCATCAGAAGTGAGATAGCATACATGAATGATTTCATCAGAAGTGAGATAGCATACATGAATGATTTTATCAGAAGTGAGATAGCATACATGAATGATTTCATCAGAAGTGAGATAGCATATGTGAATGATTTCATCAGAAGTGAGATAGCATACATGAATGATTTCATCAGAAGTTAGATAGCATACATGAATGATTTCATCAGAAGTGAGATAGCATACATGAATGATTTCATCAGAAGTGAGATAGCATACATGAATGATTTTATCAGAAGTGAGATAGCATATGTGAATGATTTCATCAGAAGTGAGATAGCATACATGAATGATTTCATCAGAAGTGAGATAGCATATATGAATGATTTCATCAGAAGTGAGATAGCATACATGAATGATTTCATCAGAAGTGAGATAGCATATATGAATGATTTTATCAGAAGTGAGAAAGCATACATGAATTTTTTTATCCAAAGTGAGATAGCATACATGAATGATTTCATCAGAAGTGAGATAGCATACATGAATGATTTTATCAGAAGTGAGATAGCATACATGAATGATTTTATCCAAAGTGAGATAGCATACATGAATGATTTTATCAGAAGTGAGATAGCATACATGAATGATTTTATCAGAAGTGAGATAGCATACATGAATGATTTTATCCAAAGTGAGATAGCATACCTGAATGATTTTATCCAAAGTGAGATAGCATACATGAATGATTTTATCAGAAGTGAGATAGCATACATGAATGATTTTATCAGAAGTGAGATAGCATACATGAATTATTTCATCAGAAGTGAGATAGCATACATGAATGATTTCATCAGAAGTGAGATAGCATACATGAATGATTTCATCAGAAGTGAGATAGCATACATGAATGATTTCATCAGAAGTGAGATAGCATACATGAATGATTTCATCAGAAGTGAGATAGCATACATGAATGATTTCATCAGAAGTGAGATACCATACATGAATGATTTCATCAGAAGTGAGATAGCATACATGAATTATTTCATCAGAAGTGAGATAGCATACATGAATGATTTCATCAGAAGTGAGATAGCATATATGTGAATGATTTCATCAGAAGTGAGATAGCATACATGAATGATTTCATCAGAAGTGAGATAGCATACATGAATGATTTCATCAGAAGTGAGATAGCATACATGAATTATTTTATCAGAATTGAGATAGCATACATGAATGATTTTATCCAAAGTGAGATAGCATACATGAATGATTTTATCCAAAGTGAGATAGCATACGTGAATGATTTTATCAGAAGTGAGATAGCATACATGAATGATTTCATCAGAAGTGAGATAGCATACATGAATGATTTCATCAGAAGTGAGATAGCATACATGAATGATTTTATCAGAAGTGAGATAGCATACATGAATGATTTCATCAGAAGTGAGATAACATATGTGAATGATTTCATCAGAAGTGAGATAGCATACATGAATGATTTCATCAGAAGTTAGATAGCATACATGAATGATTTCATCAGAAGTGAGATAGCATACATGAATGATTTCATCAGAAGTGAGATAGCATACATGAATGATTTCCTCAGAAGTGAGATAGCATATGTGAATGATTTCATCAGAAGTGAGATAGCATACATGAATGATTTCATCAGAAGTGAGATAGCATACATGAATGATTTCATCAGAAGTGAGATAGCATACATGAATGATTTTATCAGAAGTTAGATAGCATACATGAATGATTTTATCAGAAGTGAGATAGCATACATGAATGATTTTATCCAAAGTGAGATAGCATACATGAATGATTTTATCAGAAGTGAGATAGCATACATGAATGATTTTATCAGAAGTGAGATAGCATACATGAATGATTTCATCGGAAGTGAGATAGCATACATGAATGATTTCATCAGAAGTGAGATAGCATACATGAATGATTTCATCAGAAGTGAGATAGCATACATGAATGATTTCATCAGAAGTGAGATAGCATACATGAATGATTTCATCAGAAGTGAGATAGCATACATGAATGATTTCATCAGAAGTGAGATAGCATACATGAATGATTTCATCAGAAGTGAGATAGCATACGTGAATGATTTCATCAGAAGTGAGATAGCATACATGAATGATTTCATCAGAAGTGAGATAGCATACATGAATGATTTTATCAGAATTGAGATAGCATACATGAATGATTTTATCCAAAGTGAGATAGCATACATGAATGATTTCATCAGAAGTGAGATAGCATACATGAATGATTTCATCAGAAGTGAGATAGCATACATGAATGATTTTATCAGAAGTGAGATAGCATACATGAATGATTTCATCAGGAGTGAGATAGCATACATTAATGATTTTATCAGAAGTGAGATAGCATAAATGAATGATTTCATCAGAAGTGAGATAGCATACATGAATGATTTCATCAGAAGTGAGATAGCATACATGAATGATTTCATCAGAAGTGAGATAGCATACATGAATGATTTCATCAGAAGTGAGATAGCATACATGAATGATTTCATCAGAAGTGAGATAGCATACATGAATGATTTTATCATAAGTGAGATAGCATACATGAATGATTTTATCAGAAGTGAGATAGCATACATGAATGATTTCATCAGAAGTGAGATAGCATAAATGAATGATTTCATCAGAAGTGAGATAGCATACATGAATGATTTTATCAGAATTGAGATAGCATACATGAATGATTTTATCCAAAGTGAGATAGCATACATGAATGATTTTATCAGAACTGAGATAGCATACATGAATGATTTTATCAGAAGTGAGATAGCATACATGAATGATTTCATCGGAAGTGAGATAGCATACATGAATGATTTCATCGGAAGTGAGATAGCATACATGAATGATTTCATCAGAAGTGAGATAGCATACATGAATGATTTCATCAGAAGTGAGATAGCATACATGAATGATTTCATCAGAAGTGAGATAGCATACGTGAATGATTTCATCAGAAGTGAGATAGCATACATGAATGATTTCATCAGAAGTGAGATAGCATACGTGAATGATTTCATCAGAAGTGAGATAGCATACATGAATGATTTCATCAGAAGTGAGATAGCATACATGAATGATTTTATCAGAATTGAGATAGCATACATGAATGATTTTATCCAAAGTGAGATAGCATACATGAATGATTTTATCAGAAGTGAGATAGCATACATGAATGATTTTATCAGAAGTGAGATAGCATACATGAATGATTTCATCAGAAGTGAGATAGCATACATGAATGATTTCATCAGAAGTGAGATAGCATACATGAATGATTTCATCAGAAGTGAGATAGCATACATGAATGATTTTATCAGAAGTGAGATAGCATACATGAATGATTTCATCAGAAGTGAGATAGCATATGTGAATGATTTCATCAGAAGTGAGATAGCATACATGAATGATTTCATCAGAAGTGAGATAGCATACATGAATGATTTCATCAGAAGTGAGATAGCATACATGAATGATTTCATCAGAAGTGAGATAGCATACATGAATGATTTCATCAGAAGTGAGATAGCATACATGAATGATTTCATCAGAAGTGAGATAGCATACATGAATGATTTCATCAGAAGTGAGATAGCATACATGAATGATTTCATCAGAAGTGAGATAGCATATATGTGAATGATTTCATCAGAAGTGAGATAGCATACATGAATGATTTCATCAGAAGTGAGATAGCATACATGAATGATTTCATAAGAAGTGAGATAGCATACATGAATGATTTCATCAGAATTGAGATAGCATACATGAATGATTTTATCCAAAGTGAGATAGCATACATGAATGATTTTATCCAAAGTGAGATAGCATACATGAATGATTTCATCAGAAGTGAGATAGCATACATGAATGATTTCATCAGAAGTGAGATAGCATACATGAATGATTTCATCAGAAGTGAGATAGCATACGTGAATGATTTCATCAGAAGTGAGATAGCATACATGAATGATTTCATCAGAAGTGAGATAGCATACGTGAATGATTTCATCAGAAGTGAGATAGCATACATGAATGATTTCATCAGAAGTGAGATAGCATACATGAATGATTTTATCAGAATTGAGATAGCATACATGAATGATTTTATCCAAAGTGAGATAGCATACATGAATGATTTTATCAGAAGTGAGATAGCATACATGAATGATTTTATCAGAAGTGAGATAGCATACATGAATGATTTCATCAGAAGTGAGATAGCATACATGAATGATTTCATCAGAAGTGAGATAGCATACATGAATGATTTCATCAGAAGTGAGATAGCATACATGAATGATTTTATCAGAAGTGAGATAGCATACATGAATGATTTCATCAGAAGTGAGATAGCATATGTGAATGATTTCATCAGAAGTGAGATAGCATACATGAATGATTTCATCAGAAGTGAGATAGCATACATGAATGATTTCATCAGAAGTGAGATAGCATACATGAATGATTTCATCAGAAGTGAGATAGCATACATGAATGATTTCATCAGAAGTGAGATAGCATACATGAATGATTTCATCAGAAGTGAGATAGCATACATGAATGATTTCATCAGAAGTGAGATAGCATACATGAATGATTTCATCAGAAGTGAGATAGCATATATGTGAATGATTTCATCAGAAGTGAGATAGCATACATGAATGATTTCATCAGAAGTGAGATAGCATACATGAATGATTTCATAAGAAGTGAGATAGCATACATGAATGATTTCATCAGAATTGAGATAGCATACATGAATGATTTTATCCAAAGTGAGATAGCATACATGAATGATTTTATCCAAAGTGAGATAGCATACATGAATGATTTTATCAGAAGTGAGATAGCATACATGAATGATTTCATCAGAACTGAGATAGCATACATGAATGATTTTATCAGAAGTGAGATAGCATACATGAATGATTTCATCGGAAGTGAGATAGCATACATGAATGATTTCATCGGAAGTGAGATAGCATACATGAATGATTTCATCAGAAGTGAGATAGCATACATGAATGATTTCATCAGAAGTGAGATAGCATACATGAATGATTTCATCAGAAGTGAGATAGCATACATGAATGATTTCATCAGAAGTGAGATAGCATACGTGAATGATTTCATCAGAAGTGAGATAGCATACATGAATGATTTCATCAGAAGTGAGATAGCATACATGAATGATTTCATCAGAAGTGAGATAGCATACGTGAATGATTTCATCAGAAGTGAGATAGCATACATGAATGATTTCATCAGAAGTGAGATAGCATACATGAATGATTTCATCAGAAGTGAGATAGCATACATGAATGATTTCATCAGAAGTGAGATAGCATACATGAATGATTTTATCGGAAGTGAGATAGCATACATGAATGATTTTATCAGAAGTGAGATAGCATACATGAATGATTTTATCCAAAGTGAGATAGCATACATGAATGATTTTATCAGAAGTGAGATAGCATACATGAATGATTTTATCAGAAGTGAGATAGCATACATGAATGATTTCATCAGAAGTGAGATAGCATACATGAATGATTTCATCAGAAGTGAGATAGCATACATGAATGATTTCATCAGAAGTGAGATAGCATACATGAATGATTTTATCAGAAGTGAGATAGCATACATGAATGATTTCATCAGAAGTGAGATAGCATACATGAATGATTTCATGAGAAGTGAGATAGCATACATGAATGATTTCATGAGAAGTGAGATAGCATAAATGAATGATTTCATCAGAAGTGAGATAGCATACATGAATGATTTCATCAGAAGTGAGATAGCATACATGAATGATTTCATCAGAAGTGAGATAGCATACATGAATGATTTCATCAGAAGTGAGATAGCATACATGAATGATTTCATCAGAAGTGAGATAGCATACATGAATGATTTCATCAGAAGTGAGATAGCATACATGAATGATTTCATCAGAAGTGAGATAGCATACATGAATGATTTTATCAGAAGTGAGATAGCATACATGAATGATTTTATCCGAAGTGAGATAGCATACATGAATGATTTTATCCAAAGTGAGATAGCATACATGAATGATTTTATCCAAAGTGAGATAGTATACATGAATGATTTTATCAGAAGTGAGATAGCATATGTGAATGATTTCATCAGAAGTGAGATAGCATACATGAATGATTTCATCAGAAGTGAGATAGCATACATGAATGATTTCATCAGAAGTGAGATAGCATACATGAATGATTTTATCAGAAGTGAGATAGCATATGTGAATGATTTCATCAGAAGTGAGATAGCATACATGAATGATTTCATCAGAAGTGAGATAGCATACATGAATGATTTCATCAGAAGTGAGATAGCATACATGAATGATTTCATCAGAAGTTAGATAGCATACATGAATGATTTTATCAGAAGTGAGATAGCATACATGAATGATTTCATCAGAAGTGAGATAGCATACATGAATGATTTTATCCAAAGTGAGATGGCATACATGAATGATTTCATCAGAAGTGAGATAGCATACATGAATGATTTTATCAGAAGTGAGATAGCATACATGAATGATTTTATCTGAAGTGAGATAGCATACATGAATGATTTTATCAGAAGTGAGATAGCATACATGAATGATTTTATCCAAAATGAGATAGCATACATGAATGATTTCATCAGAAGTGAGATAGCATACATGAATGATTTCATCAGAAGTGAGATAGCATACATGAATGATTTTATCAGAAGTGAGATAGCATACATGAATGATTTTATCCAAAGTGAGATAGCATACATGAATGATTTTATCCAAAGTGAGATAGCATACATGAATGATTTTATCAGAAGTGAGATAGCATACATGAATGATTTTATCCAAAGTGAGATAGCATACATGAATGATTTTATCAGAAGTGAGATAGCATACATGAATGATTTTATCATAAGTGAGATAGCATACATGAATGATTTCATCAGAAGTGAGATAGCATACATGAATGATTTCATCAGAAGTGAGATAGCATAAATGAATGATTTCATCAGAAGTGAGATAGCATACATGAATGATTTCATCAGAAGTGAGATAGCATACATGAATGATTTCATCAGAAGTGAGATAGCATACATGAATGATTTCATCAGAAGTGAGATAGCATAAATGAATGATTTCATCAGAAGTGAGATAGCATACATGAATGATTTCATCAGAAGTGAGATAGCATACATGAATGATTTTATCAGAATTGAGATAGCATACATGAATGATTTCATCAGAAGTGAGATAGCATAAATGAATGATTTCATCAGAAGTGAGATAGCATACATGAATGATTTTATCAGAAGTGAGATAGCATACATGAATGATTTTATCCAAAGTGAGATAGAATACATGAATGATTTTATCCAAAGTGAGATAGCATACATGAATGATTTCATCAGAAGTGAGATGGCATACATGAATGATTTCATCAGAAGTGAGATAGCATACATGAATGATTTTATCCAAAGTGAGATAGCATACATGAATGATTTCATCAGAAGTGAGATGGCATACATGAATGATTTCATCAGAAGTGAGATAGAATACATGAATGATTTTATCCAAAGTGAGATAGCATACATGAATGATTTCATCAGAAGTGAGATGGCATACATGAATGATTTCATCAGAAGTGAGATAGCATACATGAATGATGTTATTCGAAGTGAGATAGTATACATGAATGATTTTATTTCGAAGTGAGATAGCATACATGAATGATTTCATCAGAAGTGAGATAGCATACATGAATGATTTCATCAGAAGTGAGATAGCATACATGAATGATTTTATCAGAAGTGAGATAGCATACATGAATGATTTCATCAGGAGTGAGATAGCATACATTAATGATTTTATCAGAAGTGAGATAGCATAAATGAATGATTTCATCAGAAGTGAGATAGCATACATGAATGATTTCATCAGAAGTGAGATAGCATACATGAATGATTTCATCAGAAGTGAGATAGCATACATGAATGATTTCATCAGAAGTGAGATAGCATACATGAATGATTTCATCAGAAGTGAGATAGCATACATGAATGATTTCATCAGAAGTGAGATAGCATACATGAATGATTTCATCAGAAGTGAGATAGCATACATGAATGATTTCATCAGAAGTGAGATAGCATACATGAATGATTTTATCATAAGTGAGATAGCATACATGAATGATTTTATCAGAAGTGAGATAGCATACATGAATGATTTCATCAGAAGTGAGATAGCATAAATGAATGATTTCATCAGAAGTGAGATAGCATACATGAATGATTTTATCAGAATTGAGATAGCATACATGAATGATTTTATCCAAAGTGAGATAGCATACATGAATGATTTTATCAGAACTGAGATAGCATACATGAATGATTTTATCAGAAGTGAGATAGCATACATGAATGATTTCATCGGAAGTGAGATAGCATACATGAATGATTTCATCGGAAGTGAGATAGCATACATGAATGATTTCATCAGAAGTGAGATAGCATACATGAATGATTTCATCAGAAGTGAGATAGCATACATGAATGATTTCATCAGAAGTGAGATAGCATACGTGAATGATTTCATCAGAAGTGAGATAGCATACATGAATGATTTCATCAGAAGTGAGATAGCATACGTGAATGATTTCATCAGAAGTGAGATAGCATACATGAATGATTTCATCAGAAGTGAGATAGCATACATGAATGATTTTATCAGAATTGAGATAGCATACATGAATGATTTTATCCAAAGTGAGATAGCATACATGAATGATTTTATCAGAAGTGAGATAGCATACATGAATGATTTTATCAGAAGTGAGATAGCATACATGAATGATTTCATCAGAAGTGAGATAGCATACATGAATGATTTCATCAGAAGTGAGATAGCATACATGAATGATTTCATCAGAAGTGAGATAGCATACATGAATGATTTTATCAGAAGTGAGATAGCATACATGAATGATTTCATCAGAAGTGAGATAGCATATGTGAATGATTTCATCAGAAGTGAGATAGCATACATGAATGATTTCATCAGAAGTGAGATAGCATACATGAATGATTTCATCAGAAGTGAGATAGCATACATGAATGATTTCATCAGAAGTGAGATAGCATACATGAATGATTTCATCAGAAGTGAGATAGCATACATGAATGATTTCATCAGAAGTGAGATAGCATACATGAATGATTTCATCAGAAGTGAGATAGCATACATGAATGATTTCATCAGAAGTGAGATAGCATATATGTGAATGATTTCATCAGAAGTGAGATAGCATACATGAATGATTTCATCAGAAGTGAGATAGCATACATGAATGATTTCATAAGAAGTGAGATAGCATACATGAATGATTTCATCAGAATTGAGATAGCATACATGAATGATTTTATCCAAAGTGAGATAGCATACATGAATGATTTTATCCAAAGTGAGATAGCATACATGAATGATTTCATCAGAAGTGAGATAGCATACATGAATGATTTCATCAGAAGTGAGATAGCATACATGAATGATTTCATCAGAAGTGAGATAGCATACGTGAATGATTTCATCAGAAGTGAGATAGCATACATGAATGATTTCATCAGAAGTGAGATAGCATACGTGAATGATTTCATCAGAAGTGAGATAGCATACATGAATGATTTCATCAGAAGTGAGATAGCATACATGAATGATTTTATCAGAATTGAGATAGCATACATGAATGATTTTATCCAAAGTGAGATAGCATACATGAATGATTTTATCAGAAGTGAGATAGCATACATGAATGATTTTATCAGAAGTGAGATAGCATACATGAATGATTTCATCAGAAGTGAGATAGCATACATGAATGATTTCATCAGAAGTGAGATAGCATACATGAATGATTTCATCAGAAGTGAGATAGCATACATGAATGATTTTATCAGAAGTGAGATAGCATACATGAATGATTTCATCAGAAGTGAGATAGCATATGTGAATGATTTCATCAGAAGTGAGATAGCATACATGAATGATTTCATCAGAAGTGAGATAGCATACATGAATGATTTCATCAGAAGTGAGATAGCATACATGAATGATTTCATCAGAAGTGAGATAGCATACATGAATGATTTCATCAGAAGTGAGATAGCATACATGAATGATTTCATCAGAAGTGAGATAGCATACATGAATGATTTCATCAGAAGTGAGATAGCATACATGAATGATTTCATCAGAAGTGAGATAGCATATATGTGAATGATTTCATCAGAAGTGAGATAGCATACATGAATGATTTCATCAGAAGTGAGATAGCATACATGAATGATTTCATAAGAAGTGAGATAGCATACATGAATGATTTCATCAGAATTGAGATAGCATACATGAATGATTTTATCCAAAGTGAGATAGCATACATGAATGATTTTATCCAAAGTGAGATAGCATACATGAATGATTTTATCAGAAGTGAGATAGCATACATGAATGATTTCATCAGAACTGAGATAGCATACATGAATGATTTTATCAGAAGTGAGATAGCATACATGAATGATTTCATCGGAAGTGAGATAGCATACATGAATGATTTCATCGGAAGTGAGATAGCATACATGAATGATTTCATCAGAAGTGAGATAGCATACATGAATGATTTCATCAGAAGTGAGATAGCATACATGAATGATTTCATCAGAAGTGAGATAGCATACATGAATGATTTCATCAGAAGTGAGATAGCATACGTGAATGATTTCATCAGAAGTGAGATAGCATACATGAATGATTTCATCAGAAGTGAGATAGCATACATGAATGATTTCATCAGAAGTGAGATAGCATACGTGAATGATTTCATCAGAAGTGAGATAGCATACATGAATGATTTCATCAGAAGTGAGATAGCATACATGAATGATTTCATCAGAAGTGAGATAGCATACATGAATGATTTCATCAGAAGTGAGATAGCATACATGAATGATTTTATCGGAAGTGAGATAGCATACATGAATGATTTTATCAGAAGTGAGATAGCATACATGAATGATTTTATCCAAAGTGAGATAGCATACATGAATGATTTTATCAGAAGTGAGATAGCATACATGAATGATTTTATCAGAAGTGAGATAGCATACATGAATGATTTCATCAGAAGTGAGATAGCATACATGAATGATTTCATCAGAAGTGAGATAGCATACATGAATGATTTCATCAGAAGTGAGATAGCATACATGAATGATTTTATCAGAAGTGAGATAGCATACATGAATGATTTCATCAGAAGTGAGATAGCATACATGAATGATTTCATGAGAAGTGAGATAGCATACATGAATGATTTCATGAGAAGTGAGATAGCATAAATGAATGATTTCATCAGAAGTGAGATAGCATACATGAATGATTTCATCAGAAGTGAGATAGCATACATGAATGATTTCATCAGAAGTGAGATAGCATACATGAATGATTTCATCAGAAGTGAGATAGCATACATGAATGATTTCATCAGAAGTGAGATAGCATACATGAATGATTTCATCAGAAGTGAGATAGCATACATGAATGATTTCATCAGAAGTGAGATAGCATACATGAATGATTTTATCAGAAGTGAGATAGCATACATGAATGATTTTATCCGAAGTGAGATAGCATACATGAATGATTTTATCCAAAGTGAGATAGCATACATGAATGATTTTATCCAAAGTGAGATAGTATACATGAATGATTTTATCAGAAGTGAGATAGCATATGTGAATGATTTCATCAGAAGTGAGATAGCATACATGAATGATTTCATCAGAAGTGAGATAGCATACATGAATGATTTCATCAGAAGTGAGATAGCATACATGAATGATTTTATCAGAAGTGAGATAGCATATGTGAATGATTTCATCAGAAGTGAGATAGCATACATGAATGATTTCATCAGAAGTGAGATAGCATACATGAATGATTTCATCAGAAGTGAGATAGCATACATGAATGATTTCATCAGAAGTTAGATAGCATACATGAATGATTTTATCAGAAGTGAGATAGCATACATGAATGATTTCATCAGAAGTGAGATAGCATACATGAATGATTTTATCCAAAGTGAGATGGCATACATGAATGATTTCATCAGAAGTGAGATAGCATACATGAATGATTTTATCAGAAGTGAGATAGCATACATGAATGATTTTATCTGAAGTGAGATAGCATACATGAATGATTTTATCAGAAGTGAGATAGCATACATGAATGATTTTATCCAAAATGAGATAGCATACATGAATGATTTCATCAGAAGTGAGATAGCATACATGAATGATTTCATCAGAAGTGAGATAGCATACATGAATGATTTTATCAGAAGTGAGATAGCATACATGAATGATTTTATCCAAAGTGAGATAGCATACATGAATGATTTTATCCAAAGTGAGATAGCATACATGAATGATTTTATCAGAAGTGAGATAGCATACATGAATGATTTTATCCAAAGTGAGATAGCATACATGAATGATTTTATCAGAAGTGAGATAGCATACATGAATGATTTTATCATAAGTGAGATAGCATACATGAATGATTTCATCAGAAGTGAGATAGCATACATGAATGATTTCATCAGAAGTGAGATAGCATAAATGAATGATTTCATCAGAAGTGAGATAGCATACATGAATGATTTCATCAGAAGTGAGATAGCATACATGAATGATTTCATCAGAAGTGAGATAGCATACATGAATGATTTCATCAGAAGTGAGATAGCATAAATGAATGATTTCATCAGAAGTGAGATAGCATACATGAATGATTTCATCAGAAGTGAGATAGCATACATGAATGATTTTATCAGAATTGAGATAGCATACATGAATGATTTCATCAGAAGTGAGATAGCATAAATGAATGATTTCATCAGAAGTGAGATAGCATACATGAATGATTTTATCAGAAGTGAGATAGCATACATGAATGATTTTATCCAAAGTGAGATAGAATACATGAATGATTTTATCCAAAGTGAGATAGCATACATGAATGATTTCATCAGAAGTGAGATGGCATACATGAATGATTTCATCAGAAGTGAGATAGCATACATGAATGATTTTATCCAAAGTGAGATAGCATACATGAATGATTTCATCAGAAGTGAGATGGCATACATGAATGATTTCATCAGAAGTGAGATAGAATACATGAATGATTTTATCCAAAGTGAGATAGCATACATGAATGATTTCATCAGAAGTGAGATGGCATACATGAATGATTTCATCAGAAGTGAGATAGCATACATGAATGATGTTATTCGAAGTGAGATAGTATACATGAATGATTTTATTTCGAAGTGAGATAGCATACATGAATGATTTTATCCAAAGTGAGATGGCATACATGAATGATTTCATCAGAAGTGAGATAGCATACATGAATGATTTTATTCCAAGTGAGATAGTATACATGAATGATTTTATCCAAAGTGAGATAGCATACATGAATGATTTAATCAGAAGTGAGATAGCATACATGAATGATTTTATCCAAAGTGAGATGGCATACATGAATGATTTCATCAGAAGTGAGATAGCATACATGAATGATTTTATCAGAAGTGAGATAGCATACATGAATGATTTTATCTGAAGTGAGATAGCATACATGAATGATTTTATCAGAAGTGAGATAGCATACATGAATGATTTTATCCAAAATGAGATAGCATACATGAATGATTTCATCAGAAGTGAGATAGCATACATGAATGATTTCATCAGAAGTGAGATAGCATACATGAATGATTTTATCAGAAGTGAGATAGCATACATGAATGATTTTATCAGAAGTGAGATAGCATACATGAATGATTTTATCAGAAGTGAGATAGCATACATGAATGATTTTATCAGAAGTGAGATAGCATACATGAATGATTTTATCCAAAGTGAGATAGCATACATGAATGATTTTATCAGAAGTGAGATAGCATACATGAATGATTTTATCAGAAGTGAGATAGCATACATGAATGATTTCATCAGAAGTGAGATAGCATACATGAATGATTTCATCAGAAGTGAGATAGCATACATGAATGATTTCATCAGAAGTGAGATAGCATACATGAATGATTTCATCAGAAGTGAGATAGCATACATGAATGATTTCATCAGAAGTGAGATAGCATACATGAATGATTTCATCAGAAGTGAGATAGCATACATGAATGATTTTATCAGAAGTGAGATAGCATACATGAATGATTTTATCAGAAGTGAGATAGCATACATGAATGATTTCATCAGAAGTTAGATAGCGTAAATGAATGATTTCATCAGAAGTGAGATAGCATACATGAATGATTTTATCCAAAGTGAGATAGCATACATGAATGATTTTATCCAAAGTGAGATAGCATACATGAATGATTTTATTCAAAGTGAGATAGCATACATGAATGATTTTATCAGAAATGAGATAGCATACATGAATGATTTCATCAGAAGTGAGATAGCATACATGAATGATTTCATCAGAAGTGAGATAGCATACATGAATGATTTCATCAGAAGTGAGATAGCATACATGAATGATTTTATCAGAAGTGAGATAGCATACATGAATGATTTTATCAGAAGTGAGATAGCATACATGAATGATTTCATCAGAAGTTAGATAGCGTAAATGAATGATTTCATCAGAAGTGAGATAGCATACATGAATGATTTCATCAGAAGTGAGATAGCGTAAATGAATGATTTCATCAGAAGTGAGATAGCGTAAATGAATAATTTCATCAGAAGTGAGATAGCATACATGAATGATTTTATCAGAAGTGAGATAGCATACATTAATGATTTTATCAGAAGTGAGATAGCATACATGAATGATTTTATCAGAAGTGAGATAGCATACATGAATGATTTCATCAGAAGTGAGATAGCATAAATGAATGATTTCATCAGAAGTGAGATAGCATACATGAATGATTTTATCAGAAGTGAGATAGCATACATGAATGATTTCATCAGAAGTGAGATAGCATACATGAATGATTTCATCAGAAGTGAGATAGCATACATGAATGATTTCATCAGAAGTGAGATAGCATACATGAATGATTTTATCAGAAGTGAGATAGCATACATGAATGATTTTATCAGAAGTGAGATAGCATACATGAATGATTTTATCAGAAGTGAGATAGCATACATGAATGATTTTATCAGAAGTGAGATAGCATACATGAATGATTTTATCAGAAGTGAGATAGCATACATGAATGATTTTATCAGAAGTGAGATAGCATACATGAATGATTTTATCAGAAGTGAGATAGCATACATGAATGATTTCATCAGAAGTGAGATAGCGTAAATGAATGATTTCATCAGAAGTGAGATAGCATACATGAATGATTTCATCAGAAGTTAGATAGCATACATGAATGATTTCATCAGAAGTTAGATAGCATACATGAATGATTTCATCAGAAGTGAGATAGCATACATGAATGATTTCATCAGAAGTGAGATAGCATACATGAATGATTTTATCAGAAGTGAGATAGCATACATGAATGATTTCATCAGAAGTGAGATAGCGTAAATGAATGATTTCATCAGAAGTTAGATAGCGTAAATGAATGATTTCATCAGAAGTGAGATAGCATACATGAATGATTTTATCAGAAGTGAGATAGCATACATGAATGATTTTATCAGAAGTGAGATAGCATACATGAATGATTTCATCAGAAGTTAGATAGCGTAAATGAATGATTTCATCAGAAGTGAGATAGCATACATGAATGATTTTATCAGAAGTGAGATAGCATACATGAATGATTTTATCAGAAGTGAGATAGCATACATGAATGATTTCATCAGAAGTGAGATAGCGTAAATGAATGATTTCATCAGAAGTGAGATAGCATACATGAATGATTTTATCCAAAGTGAGATAGCATACATGAATGATTTTATCCAAAGTGAGATAGCATACATGAATGATTTTATCCAAAGTGAGATAGCATACATGAATGATTTCATCAGAAGTGAGATAGCATACATGAATGATTTTATCAGAAGTGAGATAGCATACATGAATGATTTCATCAGAAGTGAGATAGCATACATGAATGATTTCATCAGAAGTGAGATAGCATACATGAATGATTTTATCAGAAGTGAGATAGCATACATGAATGATTTTATCAGAAGTGAGATAGCATACATGAATGATTTTATCAGAAGTGAGATAGCATACATGAATGATTTTATCAGAAGTGAGATAGCATACATGAATGATTTCATCAGAAGTTAGATAGCGTAAATGAATGATTTCATCAGAAGTGAGATAGCATACATGAATGATTTTATCAGAAGTGAGATAGCATACATGAATGATTTAATCAGAAGTGAGATAGCATACATGAATGATTTTATCCAAAGTGAGATAGCATACATGAATGATTTCATCAGAAGTGAGATAGCATACATGAATGATTTTATCAGAAGTGAGATAGCATACATGAATGATTTCATCAGAAGTGAGATAGCGTAAATGAATGATTTCATCAGAAGTGAGATAGCATACATGAATGATTTTATCCAAAGTGAGATAGCATACATGAATGATTTTATCAGAAGTGAGATAGCATACATGAATGATTTCATCAGAAGTTAGATAGCATAAATGAATGATTTCATCAGAAGTGAGATAGCATACATGAATGATTTTATCAGAAGTGAGATAGCATACATGAATGATTTTATCAGAAGTGAGATAGCATACATGAATGATTTCATCAGAAGTGAGATAGCATACATGAATGATTTTATCAGAAGTGAGATAGCATACATGAATGATTTTATCAGAAGTGAGATAGCATACATGAATGATTTTATCAGAAGTGAGATAGCATACATGAATGATTTCATCAGAAGTGAGATAGCATACATGAATGATTTCATCAGAAGTGAGATAGCGTAAATGAATGATTTCATCAGAAGTGAGATAGCGTAAATGAATGATTTCATCAGAAGTGAGATAGCATACATGAATGATTTTATCAGACGTGAGATAGCATACATGAATGATTTTATCAGAAGTGAGATAGCATACATGAATGATTTCATCAGAAGTGAGATAGCATACATGAATGATTTTATCCAAAGTGAGATAGCATACATGAATGATTTCATCAGAAGTGAGATAGCATACATGAATGATTTTATCAGAAGTGAGATAGCATACATGAATGATTTCATCAGAAGTGAGATAGCGTAAATGAATGATTTCATCAGAAGTGAGATAGCGTAAATGAATGATTTCATCAGAAGTGAGATAGCATACATGAATGATTTTATCCAAAGTGAGATAGCATACATGAATGATTTTATCAGAAGTGAGATAGCATACATGAATGATTTCATCAGAAGTTAGATAGCGTAAATGAATGATTTCATCAGAAGTGAGATAGCATACATGAATGATTTTATCAGAAGTGAGATAGCATACATGAATGATTTTATCAGAAGTGAGATAGCATACATGAATGATTTCATCAGAAGTGAGATAGCGTAAATGAATGATTTCATCAGAAGTGAGATAGCATACATGAATGATTTTATCCAAAGTGAGATAGCATACATGAATGATTTTATCCAAAGTGAGATAGCATACATGAATGATTTTATCCAAAGTGAGATAGCATACATGAATGATTTTATCCAAAGTGAGATAGCATACATGAATGATTTCATCAGAAGTGAGATAGCATACATGAATGATTTTATCAGAAGTGAGATAGCATACATGAATGATTTCATCAGAAGTGAGATAGCGTAAATGAATGATTTCATCAGAAGTGAGATAGCGTAAATGAATGATTTCATCAGAAGTGAGATAGCATACATGAATGATTTTATCAGAAGTGAGATAGCATACATGAATGATTTTATCCGAAGTGAGATAGCATACATGAATGATTTTATCCAAAGTGAGATAGCATACATGAATGATTTTATCAGAAGTGAGATAGCATACATGAATGATTTCATCAGAAGTGAGATAGCATACATGAATGATTTCATCAGAAGTGAGATAGCATACATGAATGATTTCATCAGAAGTGAGATGGCATACATGAATGATTTCATCAGAAGTGAGATAGCATACATGAATGATTTTATCAGAAGTGAGATAGCATACATGAATGATTTTATCATAAGTGAGACTACAGAACAACATTGAAAACATGTCCACGATGTATTCTCATGAATACAGGATCTTGCAGTTAAAATAAAAGAAGGAAAGTTTTATCTTTTCTTGGAATAAATAAAATACTTGGGACACATCATAGACAAACACGGTAGAAGACCGGACTCTGACAGAGCCACAGCTATAAAGGATATGTCAGCTCCAAAATATTAGAGAATTACAAAGTGTTTTTACTAATTTTACTAATTATTCATTCCCAATATGCACGACTTACGGACTCCACTTAACAAACTACTAAAAAGAGCAGGATGTAGAAATGGATCCCGGAATTTCAGGTAACATTCGATAAAATAAAATAAAAAATCTCTGACCTCAAATTTATTCATCACGCACTATTACCCAAACCTAGATATAATAGTTGCTAGCGATGCAAGCTTATACAGAATAAGGGACTGTATCTTAAATAAAATGCCAGACGGAAGTAAAAAACCGAGTGTACAGCCATCAAGATCTCTACTACTGACAGAAAAGGGCTATTCATAGATCGAGAAAGAGGCACTTGCTATTATTTTCGTATCTTCGCACTTACAAAGTCCTACCGCTATCTACATAGATGATTCCTTTACTGCAGACTGACCATAAATCTATATTGACCATTTTGGATCGAAGGAATGATTACTCGTCTACACAGCAAACAGACGGCTGATGTGGTGACGGTTCGTCACCAAAATCCGTTTTTCATGGTAACAAAAATGAAAAAGAAGGGCGAAAAAGCATATAAAGCAAATTTCCCGGAAATAGGGAACTAATGGAAATAAGCAAAAGAAATACAGACCCGAATATGTTTAAAATGATCCAAGTTTATTAAAACAAAAAGTTATCAATTGCCTTTATTTCCCAAGGCTGGGGTTAAAAAAACCCTTAAGAAACATTTAAAAATACATAAAAAATAAAACAAGAAAGACAACAATTCTTACTTCTAAGAAAGGCTGAAAAAACATATAAAAAACGGAAAACAATCCTTGTTTTTAATTCAGTCCTTTTAACGAAATGTTCAGTTTTTCTTTGACAAAATGTTTTTTTTTCTTTTCCAAAAGGAATCACAAACAAAAAGTTTCTTTGACCTAAAATAGGAGAAAGAAGTAAAATATTTTCTCTTTGTGAAGGCTCTGGTACCTTTTAATTCAAAGGGGAGAAACAGAAAACCATAAAACCGCTTTGGTAGGCTTTATGTGTACAAATACGGGGTAAATTCTTGTATTATGGAAGATTTCCTTTCTGAAGGAAACTTCAGTTGAATAATCTTTCAAGTTCCTAGAACAAAGAGAGAATTTTCTTTCTAGGGCTGATATTCTGCTCGTCTCGTCGGCGAAAATAATTTTTGTCCTTTACAGAAAAGAACTCCTCAACAGACGGCGATTTCCTTCGTTAATCCTTTGAGAATAATAATTTACCAGTTGTAAGACTCTTGTTTGCCTTTTAATAACAGGTATTAATCTTCCAGTCGTAGACCTTGTTGTCTTATAATGACTGCGAATAAAATAACGTTAACAGTTTAGTACCACCCAATGGAGTTCTAAACAAACGTCTTTCTCCCAAAGGAGGGGAGAAAAAACACCGTAAGAATTTAACGTCAAAAATCCTTTTTTGACGGAGCCGAATTTAGCGTCTTTCTTCTTGGCCGGCTAGGTTCGAACTGACGAAAACGGGCAAAAGCCCCCCCCCTCCTCTTCCCCCTCCAGAGGGTAGGAGTGTAGCCGACCGCTAAAAAGGGAACTATAACGATGCTGCTGCTGTTGGTGATGATGGAAGTGACCCGCAAAGGCCGGTCAAGGAGTGCGTTCCTTTCCCCAAATGCCCAGATGTTGAATGTCTGTAAATAAAAAAATAAATAAAAATTATTTCTTTATTAAAAATTTCAACACTGGGGCAATATTCTGCGAGCATAAAAGACGTATTTATAAATACCAAAAAAAAAAACAAAAAAAACAAAAACAAAAACAAATAAAAACCTGCAAATACAGAACAGTTTTCTATGTGTGATGACGTCTTACTATACAGCAAAAGGATCATCATATCAAAAGCATTGCAAAAAAGGAATGATGAAAGATTTTCATATGTGTCACCCAGGAATAAATAAAATGAATAACTTCATGTGCAGTTACGTATACTGGCCGATGATGGGCAAAGACATCAAAAACATGTTCGACTCATGCAAGAGTTGTGCTTTTACAGCAGATGCACTTCAAATCACATTTAAACCATGGTTCAAAGCAGACGAATCCTGGTCTCAAATTCATGAAGGATTTGCATTACCTAATTGGACAGCTCAACAAAGTGGCCAGAAGTGCTCAGATGTAAGAGACCACTACGTAAATTTCCTCCATGAATTATTTGCCAGGTTTGGAATTGACTGCTTCTCAACGGTACTTAATCTGTGTCCATGGACATCAAGGAGTTCTGCGAGACATTCCAAAATAATCATATTACGATTCCCCAGTAACACCCGCGATCAAACAGGCATGCGGAACGCCTTGTCGACACTTTGAAACAAACACTCAAGAAAGCATGCAGCACTACAACAGTTTCTACAGGTCTATAGAATTTCACCCAATCCTAACATACTAGTATTATCCACAGCATAAACTATGTTCCTGCGAAAGATAATACCCGTATTTGAGAAACTATTACCAAAGCAAACAAAATTGAGAAGAACCTCTATTGTGCCTAACCCTGTTTTTCAGGAAACGTACAAAAACAACACGTTTTTTTTCTTCTGGGAACCGTGCATAAAGAAATCGGAAATATGGTTTACATAATTCAAGGTCCTAAATTCATACATTAAAGGCTCCTTAATCAAACAAAGAGGTTTCTGTTGGATGATTCAAACTATGCACCCCACGAAGAAGAGGTCATTGAAATTATATATGGTACTTGTAGCAAGCATGCGAGTAAACGCTCAAGAATGGTGTATTAATTTCTTAGTTGGACCATGTGGTGTTTTATCATAGAACGGAACTCAGAGCAAAACCTCTTTACTAGGCTTTACCGAACTAATTTCACAGCCAATAATATACGTAAGAGCAAATAGTAAACGTAAGAGCAAATAGTAAAGAGCAGGTAGCAGCAGTAAACGCAAGAGCGTTTAGTAACGAAATGTTGAAGAAGAAAAAACTCAGCCCTTTTAAAAAGGAAAAGGAACGTGTGCCATAGAAACTTTTACTTTAGCGGAAATATAACAGGCCAACTACCGCGAAAATGAGGTGTCGACTTTTTATTTTTGTTTTCACTTTCTTGTACAATGTATTTTTTTAATAAAAAAATCGATGCTAAGGTTGCTCTGATACCGTGTCGTTTCGACAGAGTTGTTCAGAATCGTGTCGGTTCATGTTAACGAAATTGTTCGAGGCCGTGCCGACTCATGTAGATAGAATTATTTTGGACCGTGCTCGGTTGTGTTGAGAAAAGTATTTGGTATTCTGTTGGGTCATATCGGCGGCATTTTCCGTGTTGAGTTGTATAAACGGAAGTGTTCGATTAACGTTTATCATCCATTTGATTTAATGGTCGTCACAGTCGAACTGCCGCATGCGATAACACTTGTTTTTTGCCCGCTCCCTTCCCTCGCAAAGCCACAACACTTTTGACATCGAACCACACTGACCAGTTCCAGAACGATACTGATCGGGAAGGAAAAGGGAATTCACAGATTTTTAACTGTCGATCCCTACACCCCCTCCTAAGCAAGTGGCACTAGTATCTTTATACTAGTGCCACTTGCTTAGGAGGGGGTGTAGGGGGGCATGCCCATTCTCATAATGGACTTCTACCATTATATAAAAAAGCTCGTGAAAAAATATCGCAACCAAAGGCAAGACTACATATTGTTTAACTTAACAGTCAGAAATATCGACATTTTTTTTGTTTTCACTTTCTTGTACCTAAATCTGTTGTTTCTTTATGGCCCTTTCCTGGCAACAGGGTTACAATCAGGATTCAGTTCTGGAGTTTGGGAAGGAATGAGTCACTCTCTCGACAACAGCACGTTTCTGCCTTCTTCTTTTCCAATCGACCACACCTGGCCTCTCGCCACCAATGTCACACTGCACAATCCGAACATCAGCAATACAAAATTCTTTTCAAGAGAAGATGTTCACGACTCTTTTCTCTCTGCTCCCCCAGGGGATTTTTCCCTGCTTTTATATCCTCCTATCTAGAAAAAAAAAGGAAGAGACAGGAAAAAAATAGCTTTTCCCGTCATGCCCTGCCTTCCCAAGATGCCCTTCGCGTATACAAATGCACTGGCCATCCTTTCCTTCTTCTTTCCCAAAGAGCGATTCAGATACGCCCGGTACGTTTCTTTTTTTTTTTTTTCTTCTTTTCTAACCCCACACTAATTATACCACTCAAATGTATTTATGTGTTGCATATTGACCGAATGTGGTTTCCTAAAGAAAATACGTTTTTCTGTTGTATCATGAGTTTGGAGCTGGCTCATTTATGAACACGACTAAAAATATTTCCCCCATGAAACGTACGTAAAATTTCTGTTCGTTTGATGCTTTTCAATCAGAGACTTTATTGAAATGTTATTATGAACACACACACACACACACACACACACACATAGATATATATATGATTTTTTGTATTATTATTTCAACCTCGGTGTATTAACTTAATTCATTACAAGTTGTTTCAATAGACGGGATGATTTCAGTTAACCATCTGAAGATATGGACGGGTAATCTTTATCCCGTCTATTGAAACAACTTTTAATGAACTAAGTTAATGCACCCGAGGTTGAAATAATAATAAAAAACATATTTAGCTCTACTAACATATTGAGCACTTTTTGGTCCCTCGACAAAAGGAGGGTGGATCTGTAAACTCACCCTTGTCCGTTCGTCCGTTCGTCTGTCCACACTTTTCTCAATAACTACGCTTCGGTATTTTTTTGAAATTTTGCATAAACATTAAACATGAAACGAGTAAAAAAAAGTAACAGAAAAACACCGGTTGCCCCCCCCCCCCCCCCCCCCCCGGATGCCTTTCTGGTTAAAATGGCTAAAATTGACACTTTTGTGCTTATTAAAAAATTGATGCCTTGGATTTTTATAAAACTTTCTGAAAAGTTGTAACTAACTGATTTCTGTATAATTTTGTTTGTCTATACTTTGCGATAATTCTTGGGTCTGCCCCAAGGGGCTCTTTTAGGGCTAATAAAAACACTCCATTTTTTGAACTATTTTACTATATTTGTCCAAAATTTTCTGTGTATGTCTATTTAGCAGTTTTGCATGGTGTTGAACTCAAATTTAAATATGTTAAGGCCTTGAGGACTTTAGGGGCTTAATGGGGGGGTGGTAATGATGAACTTAGTTATTTCTTTTTATGCATTTACATAAGGAATAAAACTGCACCATTTGTTCACTTTCACCAGGATTTGATGTCCCCTGGGAACCTTTTGGGGCTTAAATGAGTGTGTGTAGGGGGGGGGGGAAGATGTTGAACTTGTTCATTTTTTATACCTTGTTCTCTGTGTATCACGGGGGACATGCATGTTTCACTTTTTTTTTTTTTTTTACACGGTGGTCACCACTTATCAAGGCCCGGAAGCCACTCAGGGATAAGGGTTATTGCAAGTACATTACATTAGTGTGGAGATTTGATGAAGTGTTTACTTAAGGGGGCGGTTCATTAGGAATTTGCTAACATTGGACTTGAAGACATCCAAGTTGTAGTCAGGTGGGAAGCAGGCAGACGGAACAGAGTTCTACAGTTCTGCAGTTCTAAGAAAGAAGCTTTGTTCATGGAATCCGTGTTTTGATTTAGGCACAGATAAAGAGTGGGGGAAATTTTTCACAGTAGATTCAGCTAGACGGGTGTTTTTCGTGA
Source organism: Euprymna scolopes (assembly GCF_053919585.1). Taxonomy (NCBI): domain Eukaryota; kingdom Metazoa; phylum Mollusca; class Cephalopoda; order Sepiida; family Sepiolidae; genus Euprymna; species Euprymna scolopes. The sequence continues at coordinate 60,864,105 of NC_136509.1, forward strand.
AAGATTGGCGAGAGGGGACAAGAGATTGGAGTTCAGACGAGCACTTGCCATGGAAATAACGATAAAACAAGGATAGGCTCGCAACGTCTCTTCTGTGAGGGAGAGGTTGCAGGGTAGAGAAAAGGGCATCTCCCACTAAGCCACGAAGTCGATTTTGTACTCTGTCAAGGCAGGATAGGCTGTTTTTAGCAGCTCCTGCCCAGATATGGCAGCAGTATTCCATCTTTGGACGTACTTGGCTTTTATATAGATAGAGAAATCTTCTTGAGCGGTAGAAAGATCCCACGATCTTTCCAGCGACCTTGGCAACAGACTTGATGTACGTGTTCCATTTCAGATCAGGAGTAAAGGTCAAACCCAGAAGCTTGTCAAAACACGGGGCCTCTCCCAGACGAGAGCCATCGATCCCAATTGCTTTCCTTGTTTTTTTTTTTACCTTAAAAAAACTGATGGTTAGAGCACTGTTGCGATGAGTGGGTGTGGATTTAATATATACTCGAGAAGTAATATTTACAGCACTGATTCGTGGTCTGATGATGAGAGCTGCCGACTGTCAATGCGACGGTTGTACGTTCGATCCACGGCTGGTGTAAAGGTGTTTGTCTAGCCGCACTGATGAGTTGTGGTGCAACGAAACAGTACTGTATGTGAATGACAATTAGAGCCCCCCTCTTTGGGTTGAGCACTTTGTAAATATATTTTTACCCGATGCATATTTAAGTTATTAAGCAAAGCTCACTATTAATTTGTTTGTAAACAAACTGATGGTTAGAGCACTGTTGCGATGGGCGGGTGTGGATTTAATACACACTCGAGAAGAAATATTTACAGCACTGATTTGTGGTCTGATGCAACGGTTGTAGGTTCGATCCACGGCTGGCATAAAGGTCTATGTCTAGCCGCACTAATTAGTTGAGATACAACGAAACAGTACTATATGTGGATGACAATATATATATATATATATATATATATATATATATATGATATCCGTTTCAATAAGCAATAGGTTATATCAGTAGTTTAAATTTTAATATTTTTCATTTAGGAGAGTGGCTAGATGACAAGATTTGTAATTATTATTATTACTGTTGGAGTTATTATTGATGCTCCAGCACGTTCACATATATCCAGTTAAAAACGTATTACATTATATGACTCAGTTTTTTAAATTTAATTTTTTATTTCACTTAAGAATATATTTTCCGTGTGAGGGCACGTGTTTGAAGGGAGCAGATCATCCGCCAAAGAGTAAGGTTTACAAAAAAAATAATGTGCCCACATTAAACATCGTGTAACCTCCATAATCCAGAATGGCCAAGTTAACTTAAGAGTGAATACCATGGTAGATATTTTATATATACTTAACTTTACATATATATATACTTTACATATATGCCTGTGTACATTTTAGGAAAAAAGGAAATAAACTACTGTAAAAAGAGGATTTAAAATATTTATTGACGTTTTATATGTTGATTCAGTCAGATTGGAATGGTGTCAATTCGATTAGATGACGATAATAAATAAATATGAAAATTATGAGTCAGCATTACGTGTCATCCAGACTCTCGACCTTCTTACTTCTCTCCCTCACACACACATGGAAATATTTCAGTTTTTTCTCTTTCTGATCTTTCTATGTCTCATCTTCTTTTTATATCCCCCTCTCTCTTATTCTTACTACTTCATTTCACTTACACTTTTCTCTTTTGTTGCTACTCTCACCCTCTTCCTCTCTCAAATTCTCTGCTACTCAATCTACTTCCAATTTTTTCCCACCTTACCCTAACCCTAACCCTATGTTGTCTCCTCTTCTTTCCTTGTCTCATACCATGTGAGACTAAGCAGGTTTCATTATCTTTGCATGCGGATTCCCATTAATGAAAACGACATAACGCGTACACTTGGTTTACTGACATCTTATTTTATTCTCGCACCATTCTCTACAATACAAGTCTGTCACCGCCAAGGGACGTTATTCTACCAGTGTAACCTTAGATTAGTTTCTCATGCTACATCTTCCCCCTTTTAAGAACAACAACAAAGAAAAAGATCCACTAACAAAAACACAAAATAACTAAAATACTAAAACAAAACAATGCTTTGTCCTTGTGACCTAGGCTTTCACTGGGCTGACTACCCTCCAGCATAACAGTGATCATTCTGCCCTTTTCACTTGGACTCAATTAGTTCGTATAGTCTTTGAATCTAGCCGGATTTCTAACTAGTCTCCCTGAACGTGTCATCCTCATTCCTTTAGTATTTTGGTTTGCTGGGGATGGTGTCACCGGCCTCATTCCTTCTCTTCTATTACTTTCGAGCCGAGGTGTTTGCGAATTACAAACCCCTTCTGTACTTGGCAGTTCAGTTATTGGTGCCTCCTCGCTAAGCCTTTGATATGACTGAGGGATCAATGATTGTGATGGAAGTGCTTCTGCTATTTTTTTAAAATCCACCCTATTACTTCGGAGCAATTCCCCATCAACTTTGACATGGTATGACCACTCATCCAGTCTCTGCCACACAACTGCCACTCTCGCTGACCTTTTATGTGTGGTTTAATACGTACCACATCTCCATGTTGCACTGGCTGAAGTGGTTTTACTTTCCGGTTGAAATAATGCTTTTGCTTTCTGCTGTCCCACTTAACTGTTTTGCTTAGATTTTTGTGAATCTAGCCGGATTTCTTACTAGTCTCCCTGAACGTGTCATCCTCATTCCTTCAGTATTTTGGTTTGCTGGGGATAGTGTCGCCGGCCTCATTCCTTCTCTCCTATTACTTTCGAGCTGAGGTGTTTGCGAATTATAAACCCCTTCTGTACTTGACAGTTCAGTTATTGGTGCCTCCTCGCTAGCCCTTTGGTATGACTGAGGGATCAATGATGGTGATGAGAGTGCTTCTGCTGTTTTTTTTAAATCCACCCTATTACGTCGGAGCAATTCCCCATCAACTTTGACATGGTATGACCTCTCACCCAGTCTCTGCCACACAACTGCCTTCTTTCACCTTTTATATCTTTTTTAAAATACGTACCACATCTCCATGTTGCACTGGCTGAAGTGGTTTTACTTTCCGGTTGAAATAATGCTTTTGCTTTCTGCTGTCCCACTTAACTGTTTTGCTTAGATTTTTGTGTAGTTCTGGTCTGAGTAGGTCCTCTCTGGTTGGAAGAAGTGTCTTTGTTCTTCTTGACATTAGCTTCTGCGCAGGTGATAAGTGACCCTTGGCTGGCGTATTCCTGTGCTCCAGCATCGCTAAGTATGGATCAGCCTTATCTTCCATTGATTTCCGGAAAAGGTTCTTTGCCATCTTTACAGCAGATTCTACTTTTCCATTTGCCTTGCTATTGTAAGGACTGACGGATGTATGTGCAAAACACCACTTTCTTGCAAAGGTGGAAAATTCTTGACTACTAAACTGTGGTCCATTATCAGTGACCACCTTATCTGGTATCCCATGTCGTGCAAAATAGTGCTTAAGCTTAGTGATCACCGTTCTAGCTTGTTTAGTCGGGAGATGGTCAATTTCCCAGAAATTACTCATATAATCAACGGTTAAGAGATAGTCCCTATCTGCAAAGCTAAAGAGATCTACTCCTACTTTTGACCAGAGTCTCTCCGGAATTTCATGAACCATTAAAGGCTCTGCAGGATTGGCTACCTCATATTTCCTGCACGTTAGGCATTTTGAGACAAAGTCTCTGATGTCACTATACACATTTGGTTAGTACAAGCATTCTCTTGCTCTTCTGCAGCATCCTTCGACCCCTAGATGTGTGGAATGCAATTTTTCTTTTAACACTGATCGCTGTGTTGTTGGTACTACTACTCAGTTTCCTCTGAATATTAATCCATCTTGTACCGTCATTTCATTCCGCATGCTGAAATATGGTCTTTGTCTTCTGGCCATCCTTCTCTCTGTTACTGGAATATATTCTGTTTCCTGGACATCATTATCGATACATTCATTGCTCACTTCATGAATGTATGCCCTTGATAATGTGTCTGCTAGGAACATCTTCTTACCACGATGGTATAGAACAATCACATTGTAAACTTGCAACCGCATTAACATATTTTGCAGTCACTTTGGGCATTTTCCCAATTCCTTTTTCATTATTGCTTCTAATGGTTTATGATCAGTCAGTACTGTAACCTGTTGACCAAATAATGTGTATTGGTGAAACCGTTCACAGGCATAAACCACTGCCAATAGTTCTTTCTCAATCTGTGCATATCGGGTTTCTGTGTCTGTAAGTGCTCGGCTAATATATGCTAAGGGTTGACCTTCTTGTAGCAATGCAACCCCCATTCCTTTCTCACTTGTATCACATTGAATGACTAATGGTTTGTTGGGATCATAGTATCTCAATATTGGTGCTTCACTCACCAACTTTTTGATTTTCTCAAAAGCTTCTTTATGGATCTGAAACCACTTCCATTAAGTTGCGAATTGGAGCAATCACGTCAGAGATGTGGGCCAAATAATTCACGAATCCTCCCAATCATTGCACTCCCTTAATGTCTGTTGGCCGTGGCATATCTTTTATGGCTTTTATTTTCTCAGGATTTGGAAGTAAACCCTCACTGGTTATCCTGTGACCCAGGAATGATACAGATGTTTGTGATAAATTCATTTTCTCAGCATTCAATCACATCCCACGATCACAACATCTTTGCAACAGCCTTCTGAGTTTTCTATCATGGTCCTCTGTTGCTTCTTCCATCGTTTTACCAATCCTGACCACCAGAAGATCGTCTGCTTTGTTGATGATTCCTTTCAAATCGGCCACATTATTATATAGTTCTCTTTGAAATATTTCCGGGGCTTGAGCAATTCCAAATGGTAAAACCTTCCATCGAAACCGACCATATAAAGTGGCAAAAGTGGTCAAGCGACTGCTGGCTTCATCTAACTTCAGATGTCAAAATCCATCCCTTAGATCAAGAGTTGAGAAAACTTTGCTATCAGCAAGTTCTGGGAGGAGATCGTCCAGTACCGGTAACTGGAAATGCTCCTGTTTAAGAGCCTTATTTAATGTTCTGGGGTCAATGCATATCTGTAACTGTCCATTTTTTTTGATTACCAGTGATAAGGCGCTTACCCATGGTGTTGGCTCGTTCACTGGTTCAATTACCTTCTTTTTGACCAGTCTTTCTAATTCGGCTTTCACTTGATAGCCACTGGTATTCTTTGAGCCACTACAACATGTGGTATTCTTCGAGCCGCTACAACATGTGGTATTCTTCGAGCCGCTACAACATGTGGTATTCTTCGAGCCGCTACAACATGTGGTATTCTTCGAGCCACTACAACATGTGGTATTACGTTGAAGTTCACCTCTAGATGAACCTCTCCAGGTAACGTACTCAATTCTTTCTCGAATACATTCTGAAATTCGAATATGATGCTCTCCGGGTGCTGGCTGCTGTCTTTTTGAGATATGTTTGCAACCCTCTTAAATTTGTCATTGTTCACACTAATGAGTGCCATTTGCTGGAGTGCATTCGCTCGAAGTAGTGGATGCAATTCATCCTTTACAATGACAAACTTCACTGCATACTTGAGTCCGGTTTTTGGGTTTATCATTTTTATCCGACGTTCTCCTAACGGTTTCATTTGTGACCCTTTCCACATGACAAGGGTCATATTGAACTGCTCAAGTGTTTTTCCCCCGCCACATGTTTCTCGTTCAGGATGTTCACTGAGGCTCCACTATCTAGCTGAACAACAACTGGCTTTCCTTTGACCATCATTTCTGCCTTTATTACTTCAGGTCTGATAGAATTGATTCCTTCTTTTGTGGTCACACTGTCCACGTGTCCGTAGTCTGAACCATCACTACTGCTATCTTTATCATCTTGTTTTCCAACAAACTGAATATTCTTTTTTCTTGATTTGCATCTTTTTGCAAAGTGGTGCTTTCCATTGCATTTGAAACACGTCTTCCCAAAAGCTGGACAAAACTCTTTTCCGGGTTCATGTCGCAATGCACACGCCCTACACCCTCTGTTACTTTTTGTGGTTGTTGGTCTTCCCTTAGGTTTCAAGTCCACTCTGTTAACTGCCTCGGGTCTCAGAATTCTAAACTGTAGAATTGCATTTTCTGATAGTTTGCATATGTCTATGCATCTCTGTAAATCCAACTGTCTCATTTTAAGCAGTTCTGCTTGCGTGTGGGGGTTGTGTACTCCAAGAATTATCTGGTCTCGTAGTATGGAAGAGACGCAATTCTCACAGAAATTGCATGTCTTTATCAACGTATGGAGTGCCATGATAAATGCTTCCATGGTTTCACCTTCTCCCTGTTTTCTTGTGTGGAAGATATATCGTTCGTATGTCTCACTAATTTCTCCAATGGCATACTTATTGAACGCTTGGAGAATTTCATTGGGTGTTCTCTCTTCTTTCAGAGTCAGAAATTGAAACCCATAATATACTTTTAACGCTTCGTCTCCAAGTGTATGCAGCAACATCGCCGTTTGGTATGGTACTGGCTGTCTCGCTAGATACGTGATGATAGGATTATTTTCCATACACGGGTTGTGGGGGTCGTATCCCCATCACTGGTCTATTTATCTCTTCCATGTTAAGTTTGGACACTTTTTTTTCTCAATACAATCTTGTGTTTAAGGCCGATTAAATTGGTTTAAATTTCTTTTTCCATATTATTTAAACTCAAATAGACCACAATGACCAGATAAAGCAAAAAAACTTTTGTGTGTGTGCGTGTGTGCAATGTAACACAATAAATCAAACATTACTTATCTTCGTTTATTTTTCTTACAATACATGAATAAAACATACTAAGCTGAATTCTCATGGTTACAAACAAGGACTGTTAAGGTCGCCTCCAAAATGGCCGTGCCTCACTCCATTTATTTACAATAATAAAACACCGGAAAAAAATGGCTACGCCCTTTGGTTGTAAAGGGCTATAATTAATCCCATTAGGATTAGTGGTGTCAGGGGAAGTTACTCTGCCCAATACATTTACATCCCTTCAATTTTATTTGGAATCACAAGCATAATCGTTCAATTTTGTGGGTGGTCTCTGAATACATTCTGACCTGTGAGTAGCTGGCAATGCTGGTTTTTCCACTACTGCGGGAGTCCATGCATTTCATCACTATGTCTGCTCTCAGGTACTAAACTTTCCTCAGAAACTTCAGGTGTGCCAGAATTCTCAAGATTCTCAGCAGTGTTATCTGTCTGTATCTAAGGCATCACTTTCTCTGCTGCCCTGATAGAAGTTTCACCAGCTGGTCTGTATGTCTCCTTACTATCTCTCCACCGGCCTTCACTTCAAAATCCACTGCTTCCAACTGTCCATCGTTGAGCAGATCCATAATTATGTAAGAGTACATGATCGGCTATTTCGAATTCATAAAGTGGTACCATTACTTTGCTCCCCGTTTCTATTTTATTTTTCATGTCCAGAGCTTTGTGAACGTCTAGCTTTTCCAAATGAAACGCCGTTCTTAACTGCTGTTTGAACATCAGCTTGGCTAAAGAAACCTCAGTTGATGAGTTGGGAGTTATCCTATAAGTGAATAAAAATCTGTTCACCTTTGTTTCGAGTGTAGCCTTGTGATCTGTTTGCATCCTTTTAAGCACTTCCTTGAATGTGTGCACACTGCAATCTGCTTGTCCATTTGATGACGGGTGGTAAGGAGCTGTGAAAATGTGCCGAATTCCATTGGCATTCACGAATGTTTTGAATTCTTGACTTGTAAAGCAGAGACCATTGTCACTCACGACTAATACCAGCAGTCCAAAGATCCCACTCATTTTCTCAATAGTGGCTGTCGCAGATGTTTTCATCATACATATCTCTGTCTACTTTGAATGAGAATCCACTACTATCAAAAACATGTGTCCCAAAAATGGACCCGCATAATCTATGTGGATTCTTTCCCATGGTGAACTTGGATATACCCAGCAATGAATGGGTGCATTGCTGGAATTAATTTGATTAAGCATGCAGGTTCCACAAGCTTTTCCGGTTTTCTAAATGCCAGCATCAAGATTTGGCCACCACACATAGCTGTGAGCAAGGGCCTTCATCCATACGATCCCTATGTATACTTGATGCGGTTGCTACAAAACTTTCACTCAAAGTCTGGCTAGAATTACAAACCTACTTTCCCATAATACCACGCCATCTTCACATGTCAACGCTTGTTGAAATAGGATTTCATGGCTGTATCTGGAATGCACTTGCACCAGTCATTCATGATGTATTCATACACCCGACTCAAAGTCTTTACTCTTTACTGCTGCCACAGCTACTGGAGCATCAATTAAATTCATCATCTGATTCTGTTAATGCCTCTTGTTCCTGTGCATTGATTGGAAGACGACTATTGAGTGATCCAGCACGATACTCCAACTTATAATTGTAGGCTACTAGAAAGAAGGCCTAGCATTGAACCCGGACTGCAGCAAGAGAAAAAAAATCGGTGTGTGTTTAGCAAATAGTCCCAATAACGGCTTGTGATCTGTGAACAAAGTAAAATCCCATACAAATATTGGTGTAACTTTTTAACTGCAAAAACCAGCCCCTCTTTATCAATGTGTGGTTCCGTTCTGCCTCAGACAGCATTTGTGAAATGTAGCATACTGGTTTCTCCCTTCCATATTCCATTTTATGAGCCTTTACAGCTCCTAGTCCACACTAGAATGGGTTTGGATGGGGCAAAATGTGTGCTAAACACATCTTTGTTCTTTCAAAGGCCCTCATTTGTCCATCACCCCACACCCGCGGAGCAGCGTTCCTCATTAAGCTGTGAAGTGGTTTTGGTATTGTCGACAAATTCGGTAAATGATTGTGATAATAGTTAATTGCCCCAAGGTAATCTTTTAATTCTGTAATGTTTTGTGGTGGAGGTGTCTCTGTCTTAGCAGTTACTTTTTCTAGAAAAGACTCTGTACCTTCCTTACTGATTCTAAAACCCAAATATGTTACTTCAGGAAGGAAATACTTGCATTTACTTCACTTTAATTTTAATCCTACCTGATCCAGAGCAGCCAATCCATAGATGTTCTTCAACCTTTTGTCCATGTCCCTTTGAAAAATCCCCGTGGCACTGTGCACCCCAAATTGTAGTCTGGTGGGCTGGTATAATCCCTGGTGGGTGTTTACTGTTAGCAATTCCTGTGTTTCTCCATCCAATTCCAATTGTTGATAGGCATGGATCAATTCAAGCTTGCTAAATTTCTGACCCCCCTCTCAAAGTAGTAAATATATCCTGTGTCCGAGGTATTGGATAGTTGTGACATGATGATACTCAGTTTACTGTAAGTCTCCAAAAATCCGGAGGTTACCATTATCATTTTTGGTAACTGGTACAATGGGGGAGGCCCATCTAGAGTACTCCACTCTTTTGTAAATTCCCTGGGTTTCCAGGAGATCTAACTCTTTGGGACTCACTGTCTTATCAATGGGTATTTTCACATTAAAATCCTTTAAGCACCCCATTTCTTTACTAAACACCAACTTGAATTCTTTAAGAAGCTTTACCAACCTTGAAGAGGAATCTTTCTGATATAAAGGAAACATGATTCTCCAATCTAGCTTTGCTTTCTTTAACCAGTAATGTCGGTACATTTCCTTTTACCACCAGCAAAGGTAGCCGATGCTTTAACTTTTCCTGCATTACTTCCACGTCTGCGGTCCCATGTTGGTTTCACTAACTCACCAGCGTATTTTCTTTACATGGCTTTCTTTTAGATCCTGAATTTGGAAAATTTTCTTGAAGTTTTTCAGGCTCATTACTGAGCATGAGGCCCCTGTGTCCACTTCCATGACTACTTTCTCTTAGTCAATTAGTAGTTCCAGTAGCACTGGCAGTGTCCGAAGTGTATCGACTGTGTGCAGATCTAGTTTTTCCATATTTATTTCCATTTCTTCTGTACAACGATTCTCCACATTGTTCACCATCCATCTTTCCTTCCAATGTGTTGTTGAAACAGAAGGCCTGCTCTCATCTTGTCTACATTTCCGACGAGTATATTCAATGTGCCTACATTTAAAACATTTCTTGTTTTTAAACTGGAACTTGTCCGCCTGATGGGTAGTGCTTCCACAACAATAACATTCTCTTTTCAATAGTAACCTGCGGACAGACGTTTCACTTCCACTCGCTTCCACTCGCCAATGCTCCCAGCATTAACTTGGAATATTTCCTTGCAGATTCCATGGACTCTGCTATTTCAATCGCCTTGTCCAACATTAGGCCCTTTTGCCAAGTAAACGCACCTGTATCTTTTCGTCCTTAACTCCCATCACCAATTGATCATGTATGTTTTCATGTACTTTTTCTTCGAAGTTGCAATGCTCCAACATATTTTGCAGTGTGGCCACATATTCACTGATGGACTTGCCTTCTTGTTTGTCCCTGGTGTTGAACAAAAAACGTCTATGTATCTCGTTGGGGACCGGACTGATGTGTCTCTCCATTGGAGTATACAGTTCTTCAAACGTTTTCTGCTAAGGTTTGGCACAAACACCCAATAGAAAAATAGCAAAATGAGCAGCAAAAAAAGAACTTTACTCTTTCAATATAGTGTGCAAATTCCTCTTCTGCACTGTCCCATTCTTTAATTGTGCCTAGCAATACCAATTTTTCTGTTCCTCGCTGACACAGCACTTTTCGGTGATTCATTGGGTTGAGGGTTTTTACCGTTTTTTTCGTTTTTGTTTAAATTGCTTTCATATTGTTCCTCCACATTATCAGTTAAAATAAAAATGAAGTGTAATAAGTCCTCAGATGTACCTCTCCAGTGTACAGTATATTGATACTCTATGGCTGACATGGATAGCTTCTGTACATTTATATGAAATCCACCTCTGCATTTCATGTTTGAAAAGGATGTGTCCTCTACAGTATCAGACTTGACAGAATGGCTAATTGTAGGTATAAACCATTTCATACTCTCAAAAAATTCCAGCAAAAATCTAACAGCCAACCGTGGTTCTCTCTGCACAGAAATCACTTTTTCCATTGCTTCCAACATAACAGGACTGCCAGCAATCACTGTAAAAGAGTAATGAAGAATGCGAGAGAGTTGTATGCTCAGTCCTTCAAGTCCAAAGTAGCTGAGCAGCGGAATGGTTCCTACCAGTTTTGGCAAATAGCAAACAGTATCCTGAACTCTATCCCAACTATCATCAATGGATCTGAGGTAAACTCGTCAGCATCAGACAAAGCCAAATTCTTTGCCAAAAACTTTGCAGCTATTCTACCCTATGCGGCCAAGGCTGCCAACCCCTTGTATTTCCTTCTGTATCAGAAAACACGCTATGCGACATACAAATATCTGTGCATGATGTTGCCAAGCTAATCAAAAACCTTGATTCTAATAAAGCAACAGGCCATGACGGCATTCCAATTATAATGCTGAAAAATCTTCAACCAGAATTAGCTCCCATACTTACAAAGCTATTTAAGCGTTGTCTTAAGGAGAATTGCTTCCCAACACCATGGAAAATCTCATCAGTATGCCCTGTATTTAAGAATTCAGGTGATCATCATCTCCCTACAGTACAGACTAATTGACCATCTCCTGTGCGTAATGAGTAAGTTACTGGAATCTGTGTTAAATAGAGAAATAGTCAATCACCTCAGCAAAAATAATCTTCTTAGTGACATGCAATATGGTTTCTGTTCTGCTAAATCTACAGCAGATGTGCTTACAGTTATATCTCATAGGATTAGCGAATCTTTTGATGTTTCTAAGGCATTTGATAGGGTATGGCATAAAGGTCTACTTCACAAGATCTCTGGTTATGGTATAGTTGGAAATGTCTTCTCAATTATTAAATCATTTCTCTCTGATAGGTTCATAATAGTAGTGGTTGATGGGCAGAAATCAGAAGCTCATAGTATTAATGCTGGAGTCCCTCAGGGGTCCATCCTGGGTCCAACTCTCTTCCTGATCTACATTAATGATCTTCCAAATCACATCCTTAGATCATGCATAGACATTTATGCTGACGACATTATCATCTTATGGCAGCACATCAAAGGCCGTAAACAACCAAATTCTCTCTCATTCTCTCTCCTCTGATCTTGAGCATGGGGTACAATGGGGGAAAAAAGTGGCTGGTTGTTTTTAATGCATCTAAAACCAAGCTGCTATCTTTACATCATCAACGCTCTGATCCCCATTTGGCATCAATTGAGATGAATGGATCTCGTCTTGGGGAGGCTCCATGTTTTGACATGCTCATTCGATAGGTGCATAAGAGTAGTGGTAGATGGACAAAAATCGGAGGCCTGCAATATAAATGCTGGAGTCCCTCAGGGGTCAATCCTGGGCCCAACTCTCTTCCTGATTTACATCAATGACCTCCCTAAGCACATACTTAAATCATTCGTTGACATCTATGCTGATGACACGACCATCTACGGCAACACATCAAAGGCTGTAAATGACAAAGTTCTCTCTGATTCTCTCTCCTCTCAAGCGCGTGGTTCAGTGGGGGAAAATGTGGCTGGTTACCTTTAATGCATTTAAAACCAAACTCCTATCTTTACATCATCAACGCTCTGATCCCCATCTGGCATCAATTGTGATCAATGGCTCTCGTCTGGGTGAGGCTCCGTGTTTTGACAAGCTTCTGGGTTTGACCTTTACTCCTGATCTGAAATGGAACACGTACATCAAGTCTGTTGCCAAGGTCGCTGGAAAGATGGTGGGATCCTTCTACCGTTCCAGAAAATATCTCACTACTGATGCAATTCTCTATCTATATAAAAGCCAAGTACGTCCAAGGATGGAATACTGCTGCCATATCTGGGCAGGAGCTGCAAAAAATAGCCTATCCTGCCTTGACAGAGTACAAAATAGACTTTGTGGCTTAGTGGGGGATGCGCTTTTCTCTACCCTGCAACCTCTCTCCCACAGAAGAGACATTGCGAGCCTATCCTTATTTTATCGTTATTTCCATGGCAGGTGCTCGTTTGAACTCCAATCTCTGGTCCCCCCTAGCCAATCTTTCACGAAAAACACCCGTCTAGCTGAATCCATTGTGAAAAATTTCCCCCACTCTATATCTGTGCCTAAATCAAAACGCGGATTCCATGAACAAGGCTTCTTTCTTAGAACTGCACACCTGTGGAACTCTGTTCCGTCTGCCTGCTTCCCACCGGACTACAACTTGGATGTCTTCAAGTCCAACGTTAACAAATTCCTAATGAACCGCCCCCCTTAAGTAAACACTTCATCACATCTCCACACTAATATAATGTACTTGCAATAACCCTTATCCCTGAGTGGCTTCCGGGCCTTGATAAGTGGTGATCACTGTAAAAAAAAAAAAAAAAAAAAAAGCTTCTGGGTTTGACCTTTACTCCTGATCTGAAATGGAACACGTACATCAAATCCGTTGCCAAGGCCGCTGGAAAAATGGTGGGATTCTTCTATCGATCCAGTAGATATCTCACTGCTGATGGAATTCTCTATCTATATAAGAGCCAGGTATGTCCAAGGATGGAGTATTGTTGCCACATTTGGACAGGAGCTGCTAGAAAGGACTTATCCTGCCTTGACAGAGTTCAAAATAAACTTCATAGCTTCGTAGGGGATTCCCTTTTATCTTCCCTTCAACCTCTTTCTCACAGAAGAGATGTTGCGAGCCTGTCTCTGTTTTATCATTTTCGTGGCAAGTGCTCGTCTGAGCTCCAATCAATGATCCCCCCCCCTCGCCAAACATTCACGAGAAACACTCATCTAGCTGAAAACAATATCAATCATTTCCCCCACTCTTTATCTGTGCCTAAACCTAAACGTAGATTCCATGAACAAAGCTTTGTTTTTTAGAACTGCACGCCTGTGGAACTGTCTTCCGTTTTCCTGCTTTCCAGCTGACTACAATATGGAACAAGTTCTTGATGAATTGTTCCCCTTTACTAAATTTACACTTCTAACGATTACTATATTATCCCTTTGACTATTGTACACTTTTTAACCCTTATCCTCGAGTGACCTCTGGGCCTTGATAAGTGGTGATTTCTTTGTAAAAAAAAAATCTTCAAAATTAAAATTAGGTATATTGTATCATGCCCCTAGAGTAAATTTGGTATTGTGATTTGAAATTTCATTGGCGTCAGCTGGATCTGACATGGGCTTCTTCTGAAATAATTAAAGTTGTATGGCACTTCTCTTTGGACGCAAGTGAAAAATATAGATGAAAATCTCCGCCGAGTTTATCAGAATCTTGGATAAGACACATCAGAGAAAAGATTCTGAAGATTAATTAAAAAGGAAATTATTTCTCCTTTTAAATGTATACCCCAAAAAGAAGAATAGGATTGAGACATTTATTACAGAAAAAGAAAAGAAATGATAAACAAATATGCAACAAATAAAAATTACCAAAGGCAAGACTTCTTCTATATACCCAAATTAATTTATCTGTGTTTAAACTTCTTTTAAAGTGTGTTTTTGGTTCAAAACAAACTAAGAGTTTCTCTTTGAGTTAGAATTAAAAAAAATGGCTGCTCAATAACGACTATTGATCACCACGCAAAGTTGAAAATTAAACAAACGCTGGTAGAAATGGTGCCTGGAAAACTCGTACCCGGAAAACTCGTTAATTTTTGCGAGGTAGGAAAATTGGTCCGTTATTGAATAAATATCGATCGAAAACAGATTTTATGACCGTTCTTGAAGATATTGTTTTTAAAGGCGACTTTTTACGGTGCAAGTCTATAAATGGTCCACAAGTAATTTTTTTTACTATAAAAATCTGCAAAAAAAATCTTTATAATGTACATACTTGTCACTGCATGAAAATCTCATATTCCAAAAATCACTTAAATCGATCAAGTAGTTTTTTTTTTGTTATTTAAGAAAATCAAATATTATGAGATATTTTATCGAAGAAAAACTTCTTAGTCATCTTGTTTTTGAAGAAATGTTAGTTTAAAGAAAGTGGGAAATCACTTTTCTATAATAATTTAACGTATAATGATCACCCACTTTATGGCCACCACTAGTGTACAACTTGAATTTACGCCGCTGAAATACACATTTGCCGAATTTTTGTTGGAGGAGCGTCAAAGTGTGGGTGCTCAATTGACGTAAAATTCTTCATATCTTGGAAACTACCCGTTTGCTGGAATTTTAAACGTTATTTTCGTTTTTAAATTCCTCAAAAACTTATGTCTTAATTTTCCAAGTTTTTTTTTTCTAGTGTGGAAAGTCGATTGTCTGCCCCTTGCCGATCTTATATTCCAAACACTTCCAATAGGTGTCGCTAGCAGTGTATCATTCAAAAACAAGATGGCGTTAAGTTTTTCTTCGATAAAATGTCTCATAATATTTGATTTTCTTAAATAACAAAAAAAACCTACTTGATCGATTTACGTGATTTTTGGAATATGACATTTTCATGCAGTGACAAGTACGTACATTATAAAGATTTTTTTTCAGATTTTTATAGTAAAAAAGATTACTTGTGGACCATTTATAGACTTGCACCATTTTTACTTGTTAAATCTTGTTAACAAAAAATAAACTCGACCACGAAGTCAAGACACGAAAAACGAAACCACATATTTATTTTTAAAATATTTTAGTTTTAACACTTTTTGTATTATTACGAAACAAAAAAAAAAAAAAAAGGGTTTGTATTACTGTACACAGATTCGAAAAAGTTGTCAAAAAACAAATATATAACAAATAAATGTTATCAAAGGCAAGATAAGTTACTTTTCTACCTAACTGGATATATTTTTCGTGTTTTTATTCAATGTAACATGTTTATTCAGCTCGAAAAGCATACATTGTTTACCGATGTATTGGAAAATTCAAAATGGCGGTCGCGGTCGACACTCTCTTTAACACGGTAAGTTCAGGAAAAGATGTTATAAATAATAAACTAGACAAAATACTGTTAGAAATTCGCTCATTATATGTTACTGTGACATAAGTTGACATATATTCGGTGGTTTTTAATAGTATTTTGTCTAGTTTATTATTTATAACACCTTTTCCCAAACTTACCATGTTAAAGAGAGTGTTGGGCGCCATTTTGAATTTTCCAATACATCGGTAAACACTGCATGTTTTTCGAGCTGAATAAACATGTTACATTGAATAAAAACACAAAAAATATATCCAGTTAAGTAGAAAAGTAACTTATCTTGCCTTTGATAACATTTATTTGTTATATATTTGATTTTTGACAACTTTTTCGAATCTATGTGTACAGTAATACAAACCTACATTTTTTTTTAAAATTAAAGCAACCTTAAAGGGTCAACAACAAATTAATAATTTAAGTGTTTTTTTTTTTTTTTTTTTTTTTTTTTTTTTACCGAGAAGCGCCACTTGGCAACAGTTTAGTGAAACGCAATAAGAAAATATGGCCGCTGGGTGCCCGGAAAACTTGTCCCGGGAAAACTCGTCTCGGGAAAACTCGTCTCGGGAAAACTGGTCCCCTTTCGCTAGGTAGGAAAACTGGTCCCGTATTGAATAAATACCGATTGAAAACACATTTTATGATCATTCTTGAAGGAGATATTATTTTTTAAAATAGACTATAGCCCATTTTTTTAAAATATTTTTACTTGTTTAATGTTTTCTTTTCTTTTTTTTTTTTCTTTTAAATAAAATCGATTTTCTAAGTGTCCGTTTTCTACCTAACTGGCTAAGTTCTTAGTGGTTTCACTTCTTTTAAAGCGTTTATTATGTTCATACAAAGTTAATTACAATTTTTTTTTGTTCTTATTTTAACGATGTTTTTTGGAGTCATAAAAACAATAATTAAAAACAAAACCAAAAAATTAAAAAACAGGGAGCGATTCGATTTTTCGTTACTTTTTTGTTTTGTTTTTTAATTATGATAGTTTTTTTGTTGTTATGTTTTTGTTTTCTCTCATACCAAATGCACTCATGCGTTATTTAAAATTATAATTTTATCAATTATCAACATTTATTGTCGTCCTGTCAAATTTTGCAAAAATTAACTAGTAAATTAAAAACGAAATATTTTTTTGGCGCGAGAGATGCCATGTGCTAACAATCTCTCGTTAACTAATTTTAAATTTTTTAAAATTTTTACTTCGAAATTCTAAAATCAATCATTAAGAGAAAAAGTAATCACTAAATAAATTTATTAATCAATTTTCTTGAAAATCCCGCTATCGTTTATGAAGAATCTTTTTAATTTCATTTTTTGTTGGTTGTTTTTCGGAGGGAGATATAGTTTTAACCCCCCACTCTCTCTCCCTCTCTCTAAATTATATTTTGAAAAATATTAAAATTTATTATTTTCTTTTTAAAACCAAATCTCCCTCAGTAATTTCTTTAATTTTCTATTTTTTAGCGATTATCAAGACCCCTAAGATGTGATATACCGGACATTATTTCTAGTTCGGGTTTGTATCACTGTACACATAGATTCGAAAAAGTTGTCAAAAAACAAATATATAACAAATAAATGTTATCAAAGGCAAGATAAATTACTTTTCTACCAAACTGGATATAATTTTCGTGTTTTTATTTAATTTAACATGTTTATTCAGCTCAAAAAGCATACAGTGTTTACCGATGTATTGGAAAATTCAAAATGGCGGCCGACTCTCTCTTAAACACGGTAAGTTCGGGAAAAGGTGTTATAAATAATAAACTAGACAAAATACTATTAAAAAACCACCGAATATATGTCAAGTTATGTCACGGTAACATATATTGAAAAGGAGTTATAAATAATAAACTAGACAAAATACTGTTAGAAACTCGCTCAATATATGTTACTGTGACATAAGTTGACATATATTCGGTTGTTTTTTAACAGTATTTTGTCTAGTTTATTATTTATAACACCTTTTCCCGAACTTACCGTGTTTAAGAGAGAGTCGGCCGCCATTTTGAATTTTCCAATACATCGGTAAACACTGCATGTTTTTCGAGCTGAATAAACATGTTAAATTGAATAAAAACACGAGAATTATATCCAGTTTGGTAGAAAAGTAACTTATCGGGTAACCCAACTTATCTTGTCTTTGATAACATTTATTTGTTATATATTTGTTTTTTTAACTACTTTTTCGAATCTATGTGTACAGTAATACAAACCCAAATTTTAATATTTTTTTAAATATAATTTAGAGGGGGGGGGTAAAACTATATCTCCCTCCGAAAAACAACCAACAAAAAATGAAATTAAAAAGATTTTTGATAAACGATAGCGGAGTTTTCAATAAAATTGATTAATAAATTTATTTAGTGATTACTTTTTCTCTGAATGATTGATTTTAGAATTTTGAAGTAAAAATTTAAAAAATTAAAAATTAGTTAACGAGAGATTGTTAGCACATGGCATCTCTCGCGCCACAAAAAAATATTTCGCTTTTAATTTATTAGTTAATTTTTGCAAAATTTGACAGGACGACAATAAATGTTGATAATGGATAAAATCATAATTTTAAATAACGCATGAGTGCATTTGGTATGAGAGAAAACAAAAACATAACAACAAAAAACTATCATAATTAAAAAACCAAAACAAAAAAGTAACGCTCCCAGTTTTTAATTTTTTTGTTTTGTTTTTTTATTATTGTTTTATGACTCCAAAAAACATCGTTAAAATAAGAAACAAAAAAATTGTAATTAACTTTGTATGAACATAATAAACGCTTTAAAATAAGTGAAACCACTAAGAACTTAGCCAGTTAGGTAGAAAACGGGCAATCGATTTTATTTAAAAAAAACAAAAAAAAAACATTACACAAATAAAAATATTTTTTTAAAAATATTAGCTGGGGGGGGGGGCTATAGTCTATTTTAAAAAGCAATATCTCCTTCAAGAATCGATATTTATTCAATAAGGGACCAGTTTTCCTACCATGCGAAAGGGGACGAGTTTTCCCGAGACGAGTTTTCCGGAGACGAGTTTTCCGGAGACGAGTTTTCCCGAGACGAGTTTTCCGGAGACGAGTTTTCCTAAATTCATTGTAAGCACATGGCATCTATCGCGCCAAAAAAATATTTCGCTTTTAATTTATTAGTTAATTTTTGCAAAATTTGACAGGACGACAATAAATGTTGATAATGGATAAAATTATAATTTTAAATAACGCATGAGTGCATTTGGTATGAGAGAAAACAAAAACATAACAACAAAAAACTATCATAATTAAAAAACCAAAACAAAAAAGTAACGCTCCCAGTTTTTAATTTTTTGGTTTTGTTTTTTATTATTGTTTTTATGACTCCAAAAAACATCGTTAAAATAAGAAACAAAAAAATTGTAATTAACTTTGTATGAACATAATAAACGCTTTAAAATAAGTGAAACCACTAAGAACTTAGCCAGTTAGGTAGAAAACGGGCAATCGATTTTATTTAAAAAAAAAAAAAAAACATTAAACAAATAAAAATATTTAAAAAAAAATATTATGGGGGGGGGGCTTTAGTCTATTTTTAAAAGCAATATCTCCTTCAAGAACGATCATAAAATGTGTTTTCAATCGATATTTATTCAATAAGGGACCAGTTTTCCTACCTAGCGAAAGGGGAGGAGTTTTCCCGAGACGAGTTTTCCGGAGACGAGTTTTCCGGAGACGAGTTTTCCCGGGACGAGTTTTCCTAAATTCTAATGTCTCCGGAAAACTCGTCCCCTTTCGCTAGGTAGGAAAACTGGTCCCTTATTGAATAAATATCGATTGAAAACACATTTTATGATCGTTCTTGAAGGAGATATTGTTTTTTTTTTTAAATAGACTATAGCCCCCCCCATAATATTTAAAAAAAAATATTTTACTTGTTTAATGTTTTTTTTTTTTTTAAATAAAATCGATTTTCTAAGTGTCCGTTTTCTACCTAACTGGCTAAGTTCTTAGTGGTTTCACTTATTTTAAAGCGTTTATTATGTTCATAAACGAGACCGCATATTTTTTATACTAATATAAAAAGAATTTACTTATTTACTGTTGTTATAAAAGGGTAAAATCGAGTTTTCTACTTCGCCGACTATGTTGTGTGTTGTTTAATTTATTTGGAATCGTTTATTCGGTAAAGAAAAAAAAAACACAGAAAACAAACAAAAAAACATGTCGAGTGTTACGTGAGAACGAGAAATAATGTCCGGTATATCACATCTTAAGAGTCTTGATAATCGCTAAAAAATAGAAAATTAAAGAAATTACTGAGGGAGATTTGGTTTTAAAAAGAAAATAATAAATTTTAGGGTTGTATTACTGTACACAAAGATTCGAAAAAGTTGTCAAAAAACAAATATATAACAAATAAATGTTAGCAAAGGCAAGATAAGTTACTTTCCTACCAAACTGGATATATTTTTTGTGTTTTTATTCAATGTAACATGTTTATTAAGCTCGAAAAACATACAGTGTTTACCGATGTATTGGACAATTCAAAATGGCGGCCGACTCTCTTAAACGCGGTAAGTTCGGGAAAAGGTGTTATAAATAATAAACTAGACAAAATACTATAAAAAAAACACCGAATATATGTCAAGTTATGTCACGGTAATATATATTGAGCGAATTGCTAACAGGATTTTGTCTAGTTTATTATTTATAACACCTTTTCCCGAAATTACCGTGTTTAAGAGAGAGTCGGCCGCCATTTTGAATTTTCCAATACATCGGTAAACACTGCATGTTTTTCGAGCTGAATAAACATGTTAAATTGAATAAAAACACGATAATTATATCCAGTTTGGTAGAAAAGTAACTTATCTTGCCTTTGATAACATTTATTTGTTATATATTTGTTTTTTTAACTACTTTTTCGAATCTATGTGTACAATACAAACCCAAATTTTAATATTTTTAAAATATAATTTAGAGAGGGGGGGGTTAAAACTATATCTCCCTCCGAAAAACAACCAACAAAAAATGAAATTAAAAAGATTCTTGATAAACGATAGCGGAGTTTTCAATAAAATTGATTAATACATTTATTTAGTGATTACTTTTTCTCTGAATGATTGATTTTAGAATTTTGAAGTAAAAATTTAAAAAATTAAAAATTAGTTAACGAGAGATTGTTAGCACATGGCATCTCTCGCGCCAAAAAAATATTTCGCTTTTAATTTATTAGTTAATTTTTGCAAAATTTTACAAGACGACAATAAATGTGGATAATTGATAGAATTATAATTTTAAATAACGCATGAGTGCATTTGGTATGAGAGAAAACGAAAACATAACAACAAAAAACTATCATAATTAAAAAACCAAAACAAAAAAGTAACGCTCCCAGTTTTTAATTTTTTGGGTTTTTTTTTATTATTGTTTTTATGACTCCAAAAAACATCGTTAAAATAAGAACCAAAAAAATTGTAATTAACTTTGTATGAACATAATAAACGCTTTAAAATAAGTGAAACCACTAAGAACTTAGCCAGTTAGGTAGAAAAAAAAAAAACATTAAACAAATAAAAATATTTTTTTTTTAAATATTATGGGGGGGGGGACTATAGTCTATTTTAAAAAGCAATATCTCCTTCAAGAACGATCATAAAATGTGTTTTCAATCGATATTTATTCAATAAGGGACCAGTTTTCCTACCTAGCGAAAGGGGACGAGTTTTCCCGGGACGAGTTTTCCTAAATTCGGGTTAATGATCGATGCTCGGAAAACTCGTACCCGGAAAACTCGTCCCCTTTCGCTAGGTAGGAAAACTGGTCCCTTATTGAATAAATATCGATTGAAAACACATTTTATGATCATTCTTGAAGGAGATATTGTTTTTAAAATAGACTATAGCCCCCCCCATAATATTTAAAAAAAATTTTTTTACTTGTTTAATGTTTTTTTTTTTTTTAAATAAAGTCGATTTTCTAAGTGTCCGTTTTCTACCTAACTTAGTTGTTTCACCTATTTTAAAGCGTTTATTATGTTCATAAACGAGACCGCATATTTTTTTTTATATTAATATAAAAATAATTTACTTACTGTTGTTTATAAAAGGGTAAAATCAATTTTCCTACCTCGCCGACTATGTTGTTTGTAGTTTAATTTATTTGGAATCGTTTATTCGGTAAAGAAAAAAAAAACACAGAAAACAAACAAAAAACATGTCGAGTGTTACGTGAGAACGAGAAATAATGTCCGACATGAGGGTGAATAGAATTTAGGAAAACTCGTCTCGGGAAAACTCGTCTCCGGAAAACTCGTCTCGGGAAAACTCGTCCCCTTTCGCTAGGTAGGAAAACTGGTCCCTTATTGAATAAATATCGATTCTTGAAGGAGATATTGCTTTTTAAAATAGACTATAGCCCCCCCCCCAGCTAATATTTTTAAAAAAATATTTTTATTTGTGTAATGTTTTTTTTTTGTTTTTTTTAAATAAAATCGATTGCCCGTTTTCTACCTAACTGGCTAAGTTCTTAGTGGTTTCACTTATTTTAAAGCGTTTATTATGTTCATACAAAGTTAATTACAATTTTTTTGGTTCTTATTTTAACGATGTTTTTTGGAGTCATAAAACAATAATAAAAAAACAAAACAAAAAAATTAAAAACTGGGAGCGTTACTTTTTTGTTTTGGTTTTTTAATTATGATAGTTTTTTGTTGTTATGTTTTTGTTTTCTCTCATACCAAATGCACTCATGCGTTATTTAAAATTATAATTTTATCAATTATCAACATTTATTGTCGTCCTGTCAAATTTTGCAAAAATTAACTAATAAATTAAAAGCGAAATATTTTTTTGTGGCGCGAGAGATGCCATGTGCTAACAATCTCTCGTTAACTAATTTTTAATTTTTTAAATTTTTACTTCAAAATTCTAAAATCAATCATTCAGAGAAAAAGTAATCACTAAATAAATTTATTAATCAATTTTATTGAAAACTCCGCTATCGTTTATCAAAAATCTTTTTAATTTCATTTTTTGTTGGTTGTTTTTCGGAGGGAGATATAGTTTTACCCCCCCCCCCTCTAAATTATATTTAAAAAAATATTAAAATTTGGGTTTGTATTACTGTACACATAGATTCGAAAAAGTAGTTAAAAAAAACAAATATATAACAAATAAATGTTATCAAAGACAAGATAAGTTGGGTTACCCGATAAGTTACTTTTCTACCAAACTGGATATAATTCTCGTGTTTTTATTCAATTTAACATGTTTATTCAGCTCGAAAAACATGCAGTGTTTACCGATGTATTGGAAAATTCAAAATGGCGGCCGACTCTCTCTTAAACACGGTAAGTTCGGGAAAAGGTGTTATAAATAATAAACTAGACAAAATACTGTTAAAAAACAACCGAATATATGTCAACTTATGTCACAGTAACATATATTGAGCGAGTTTCTAACAGTATTTTGTCTAGTTTATTATTTTCAATATATGTTACCGTGACATAACTTGACATATATTCGGTGGTTTTTTAATAGTATTTTGTCTAGTTTATTATTTATAACACCTTTTCCCGAACTTACCGTGTTAAAGAGAGAGTCGGCCGCCATTTTGAATTTTCCAATACATCGGTAAACACTGTATGCTTTTTGAGCTGAATAAACATGTTAAATTAAATAAAAACACGAAAATTATATCCAGTTTGGTAGAAAAGTAATTTATCTTGCCTTTGATAACATTTATTTGTTATATATTTGTTTTTTGACAACTTTTTCGAATCTATGTGTACAGTGATACAAACCCGAACTAGAAATAATGTCCGGTATATCACATCTTAGGGGTCTTGATAATCGCTAAAAAATAGAAAATTAAAGAAATTACTGAGGGAGATTTGGTTTTAAAAAGAAAATAATAAATTTTAATATTTTTCAAAATATAATTTAGAGAGAGGGAGAGAGAGTGGGGGGTTAAAACTATATCTCCCTCCGAAAAACAACCAACAAAAAATGAAATTAAAAAGATTCTTCATAAACGATAGCGGGATTTTCAAGAAAATTGATTAATAAATTTATTTAGTGATTACTTTTTCTCTTAATGATTGATTTTAGAATTTCGAAGTAAAAATTTTAAAAAATTTAAAATTAGTTAACGAGAGATTGTTAGCACATGGCATCTCTCGCGCCAAAAAAATATTTCGTTTTTAATTTACTAGTTAATTTTTGCAAAATTTGACAGGACGACAATAAATGTTGATAATTGATAAAATTATAATTTTAAATAACGCATGAGTGCATTTGGTATGAGAGAAAACAAAAACATAACAACAAAAAAACTATCATAATTAAAAAACAAAACAAAAAAGTAACGAAAAATCGAATCGCTTCCTGTTTTTTAATTTTTTGGTTTTGTTTTTAATTATTGTTTTTATGACTTCAAAAAACAAAAAAAAGAACAAAAAAAAGAACAAAAAAAAATTGTAATTAACTTTGTATGAACATAATAAACGCTTTAAAAGAAGTGAAACCACTAAGAACTTAGCCAGTTAGGTAGAAAACGGACACTTAGAAAATCGATTTTATTTAAAAGAAAAAAAAAAGAAAAGAAAACATTAAACAAGTAAAAATATTTTAAAAAAATATTAGGGGGGGCTATAGTCTATTTTAAAAAATAATATCTCCTTCAAGAATGATCATAAAATGTGTTTTCAATCGGTATTTATTCAATACGGGACCAGTTTTCCTACCTAGCGAAAGGGGACCAGTTTTCCGGAGACGAGTTTTCCGGAGACGAGTTTTCCGGAGACGAGTTTTCCGGAGACGAGTTTTCCGGAGACGAGTTTTCCGGGCACCCATGAGGGTATATCACATCTTAGGGGTCTTGATAATCGCTAAAAAATAGAAAATTAAAGAAATTACTGAGGGAGATTTGGTTTTAAAAAGAAAATAATAAATTTTAATATTTTAAAAAATATAATTTAGAGAGGGGGGGGGTAAAAACTATATCTCCCTCCGAAAAACAACCAACAGAAAATGAAATTAAAAAGATTCTTGATAAACGATAGCGGAGTTTTCAATAAAATTGATTAATAAATTTATTTAGTGATTACTTTTTCTCTTAATGATTGATTTTAGAATTTTGAAGTAAAAATAAAAAAAAATTAAAAATGAGTTAACGCGCCCAAAAAATATTTCGCTTTTAATTTATTAGTAAATTACAAAATTTTTTTTGTTCTTATTTTAACGATGTTTTTTGGAGTAATAAAACAATAATAAAAAAAAAAAAAAAAACAAAAAAAAAAAAAACAGGGAGCGATTCGATTCTTCGTTACCTTTTTTGGTGTAAATCTATAAATGGGCCACAACAAAACTTTTATACAATAAAAATCTGAAAAAAATCTTTATAATGTACGTACTTGTCACTGCATGAAGATGTCATATTCCAAAAATTACGTAAATCGATCAAGTAGTTTTTTTTTATCGAAGAAATCAAATATTATCGGAGGTTTAGTCGAAGATTTGGCACGCGCCATCTTGTTTGAGAAATAACGCCACTAACGACTCCTGGCGGAAATATGTGTCAACAAGGCCAGTACATGCAGACCATCGAATATTTTAGCAATCAAGTACTTTTTTTTTTTTTTGAAGAAAATCAAATTTTACGATTTCTAGGGATAATAAATAAATAAATTGACTTCTTTTAATAAAGAGAATGTGGAAAACACTAGTTATTTTTGTTCGTCTGAAAACAGACTTTAATAAACGAAGTACTTTTTTTTTTCTTTTTAAAGAAAAAACAAATTTTACGATTTTTAGGGATAATAAATAAATAAATTGACTTCTTTTAATAAAGAGAATGTGTGTTTGGATTTGTATTACTGTACACATAGATTCGAAAAAGTTGTCAAAGAAAACAAATATATAACAAATAAATGTTATCAAAGGCAAGATGAGTTACTTTTCTACCTAACTGGATAATTTTCTAGTGTTTTTATTTAATGTAACATGTTTATTCAGCTCGAAAAACATAGTGTTTACCGATGTATTAGAAAATTTAAAATAGCGCCCGACTCTCTCTTTCACACGGTAAGTTTGGGAAAAGAGGTTATAAATAATAAAAAAAAAAACTAGACAAAATACTGTTAGAAACTCGCTCAATATGTTACCGTGACATGGGCTGACATATATTCGGTGGGTTTTTAACAGTATTTTGTATATTTTTTATTTTAAACTCATTTTCCCAAACATACCGCGTTCAACAGAGAAGCCGGCGCCATTAAAAATTTTCCAATACATCGGTAAACACTGTATGTGTTTCGAACTGAATAAACATATTACATTGAATAAAAACACTAAAAGTTATCCAATTAGGTAGAAAAGTAACTTATCTTTCCTTTGATGACATTTATTCGTTTTTTGACAACTTTTTCGAATCTGTGTACTGTGTACAGTAATACAAACCCAAACACACATTCTCTTAAAAGAAGTCTATTTATTTATTATCCCTAAAAATCGTAAAATTTGTTTTTTCTTAAAAAAAAAAAAAGTACTTCGTTTATTAAAGTCTGTTTTCAGACGAACAAAAAAGTGTTTTCCACATTCTCTTTATTAAAAGTCAATTTATTTATTTATTATCCCTAGAAATCGTAAAATTTGATTTTCTTCAAAAAAAAAAAAAAAGTACTTGATTGATAAAATATTCGATGGTCTTGCCTTGTTGGCCCATATTTCCGCCAGGGGTCGTTAGTGGCGTTATCTCTCAAACAAGATGGCGCGTGCCAAATCTTCGATTAAACCTCCGATAATTTTTGATTTTCTTAAATAATAATAATAATAAAAAGAACCTACTTGATCGATTTACGTAATTTTTGGAATATGACATCTTCATGCAGTGACAAGTACGTACATTAGAAAGACTTTTTTCAGATTTTTATTGTATAAAAGATTTGTTGTGGCCCATTTATAGACTTGCACCCTTTTTTATACTGGATATGTTTTCAGTGTTTTTTATTTAATGTAACATGTTTATTTAGCTCGAAAAACATACTGTTTACCAATATATTGGAAAATACAAAATGGCGCTCGACTCTCTCTTTAACATGGTAAGTTTGGGAAAAGGTGCTATAAATATAAAACTAGACAAAAGGCTGTTAGGAACTTGCTCAATATATATTACGGTGACATAGCTTGACATATATTCGGTGGTTTTTTAATAGTATTTTGTCTAGTTTATTATTTATAACACTTTTTCCCGAACTTACCGTGTTAAAGAGAGAGTCGGGCGCCATTTTGAATTTTCCAATACATCGGTAAACAATGTATGTTTTTCGAGCGGAGTAAATAATAAAATAATAAAAACACGAAAAATATATCCAGTTTGGTAGAAAAGTAGCTTATCTTGCTTTTGATAACATTTATTTGTTATATATTTGTTTTTTTGAAAACTTTTTCGAATCTATGTGTACAGTAATACAAATCCAAAAATTGTTTGTTTTGCAGTAAAAAAATAAAATAACTAAAATGAAATATTCAACTTTCTCCAATAAAAATAAAAGTTCAAACACGAATTCACTTACGATATTTTGATTAAAATTATCCCAAATGTGCAATTATAATAATTATTTTCCGAATTGAGAATTGTTCTTTTTCTTTAGAACATACATGGACAATCGGTAACACATATTGGTAGCAATATTTTTTTTTTTTTTTTTTTTATGTCTGTTAGCATAACCACGTGGTTGAATACCGGAAGCTGTCTATACCTACAACTTAATTAGGAAATGACGTTACGCTGTCATATGCATCGGCCTTCTTTCTCGGTAGCCACGGTGAAACAGGCAGTCGTCGGTTTCAGCCGAGCGTTGTTCAAATGTTGAAACGCGAAATTTCTATTTACATCACCAGCAAGGATTTTTTTTTTGGGTACTTCTACAGTTTAGTCAAGACATTAAAAAAATGAAAATACCGAAAAAAGTTTAAAATGTATGTATCCGTTATGGAACGAAGTTCCCCGAAAAAAAATTTCACTTAATTTCATCAAGTAGTTTTTTTTTTACAGCGGAAAAACGCGTTTCTATGAGAGCGCGTTGAAGGCAGCCATCTTGTATTTAAAAAATTTTTGTTTGAATTTTAGAAATATCAAAGGGAGATAACTCCAGTTAAAGCGCTGACACCCCTTCCCATACTAGCTTTTCTTCCTAAAAATCGAACATTTTGCTCGGTATCATAACAAATTGTTTTTTCGCTGTAAAATAAAAACAACAACAAAAAAAAATACTTGATGAAATTAAGTGAAATTTTTTTCGGAGAACTTCGTTCCGTAACGGATGAATTTAGGAAAACTCGTCCCGGGAAAACTCGTCTCGGGAAAACTCGTCTCCGGAAAACTCGTCTCCGGAAAACTCGTCCCCTTTCGCTAGGTAGGAAAACTGGTCCCTTATTGAATAAATATCGATTGAAAACACATTTTATGATCGTTCTTGAAGGAGATATTGTTTTTTAAAATAAACTATAGCCCCCCCCCCATAATATTTAAAAAAAAATATTTTTACTTGTTTAATGTTTTTTTTTTTTTTAAATAAAATCGATTTTCTAAGTGTCCGTTTTCTACCTAACTGGCTAAGTTCTTAGTGATTTAACTTATTTTAAAGCGTTTATTATGTTCATACAAAGTTAATTACAAATTTTTTTGTTCTTATTTTAACGATGTTTTTTGGGTTTTGTTTTTTTTTATTGTTTTTATAAACAATAAAAAAAAAAAACCCAAAAATTAAAAAACAGGGAGCGATTATTCTTCGTTACGCTTTTGGTTTTGTTTTTTAATTATGATAGTTTTTTGTTGTTATGTTTTTGTTTTCTGTCATACCAAATGCACTCATGCGTTATTTAAAATTATGATTTTATCAATTATCCACATTTATTGTCGTCCTGTCAAATTTTGCAAAAATTAACTAAAAAATTAAAAGCGAAATATTTTTTTGGCGCGAGAGATGCCATGTGCTAACAATCTCGTTAACTCGTTTTTAATTTGTTTAATTTTTACTTCAAAATTCTAAAATCAATCAAGAGAGAAAGTAATCACTAAATAAATTTATTAATCAATTTTATTGAAAACTCCGCTATCGTTTATCAAGAATCTTTTTAATTTCATTTTTTGTTGGTTGCTTTTCGAAGGGAGGTTTTATCCCCCCCCCTCTCTCTCTAAATTATATTTTAAAAAATATTAAAATTTATTATTTTCTTTTTAAAACCAAATCTCCCTCAGTAATTTCTTTAATTTTTTATTTTTTTAGCGATTATCAAGACCCCCTAAGATGTGATATACCAGGCATTATTTCTCGTTCTCCCGTAACACTCGATAGACATGTTTTTTGTTTGTTTTCTGTTTTTTTTCTTTACCAAATAAACGATTCCAAATAAATTAAATAAACAACATAGTCAGCGAGGTAGAAAAATCGATTTTACTCTTTTATAAGCAACACTAACAGTATATAAGTAAATTATTTTTATATTAATATAAAAAAAAATATGCGGTCTCGTTTATGAACATAATAAACGCTTTTATTAAAAACACAAAAAAACATTAAACAAATAAAAATATTTTTTTAAAAATATTATGGGGGGGGAGCTATAGTTTATTTAAAAAAACAATATCTCCTTCAAGAACGATCATAAAATGTGTTTTCAATCGATGTTTATTCAATAAGGGACCAGTTTTCCTACCTAGCGAAAGGGGACGAGTTTTCCGGAGACGAGTTTTCCGGAGACGAATTTTCCCGAGACGAGTTTTCCCGAGACGAGTTTTCCTGGGACGAGTTTTCCCGGCACCCGGATACATACAATTGAAACTTTTTTCGATATTTTCATTTTTTAATGTCTTGACTAAACTGTACAAGTACCTTTTTTTAAAATTATTTTTTGGTGACTGTACCAAATCACAACACCGTAACCCTCCTTCCAATAATAAACAAATATATTCTGCCGGTGACTACACCGACTGTTGGAAGGGCCTATAACAAAGTAGGAGGAGAAGAATTCCAACAACCACCTGACAGTGAATCATAAGTATGCATTTTGTAGAGCCCGCATCGAAGGCAACAACGAACGATGTTGAGAGGATGTAGGAAGGAAGCAAAACAAGAAGCAAGAATACGGGACCGGGAACTTCTGAATACATATTTATTTGAATTTATGTGGAGACAATTCGGAAACGATCCTTTTGGGGAGCTTCCTTCCATTTCCTCTATCCCCATCTCCCCCCCCCCCCTCTTTGCCGTCGAAGGCCGTTCAACAGTTGACCAAAGTAAAAGATTCCTAAGAAAAAATTCTGTGGACATTTAAACGAAACCCTGCCTTTTCGCACAGACGTTTTGCAGAGCATCTAACGTCACAAAGATGTTTCGTAATCACGAAGAAAACAAATTTCAAAAATATTTTTTTAGACAGCGTTCATGGAGCCGGTTTGGATCTATTAAAAGAGCATTTTAGCGGCCAAACGAATCAGTCGACCACAAGTCAGCATGCTGTAAACATCATCATTGACTCCATCTGGGTGGTCGTTAAAACGCACGCGCACCCGATAATTAATTTTCCACGGAAATGGACTTTTTACCCTTTTCTATCTCTGCTAAAGTAAGCGATGGGCTTTTAGGTTGGTTAATTTTTCTAAAAAAAAGGACTGATTATTTCTAACCAAGAACTTTTACTTTTCTACTTCATTTCATTTTATTACCTCAGTCGCAGGAAGATACTTTCAATTAAGAAACTTTCCTGTCTGCTCTGTTCACTTATTTAGAATTAAAAAAAAAAAAAAATTGTATAAAATTTATTCATCCGCCTCAGTCATCTTTGTTTGATTGTTCAACTTCATTTTACAAATATTTTTCATTTTTATTTTCTTGCGTTTGCGGGACTAACATCGACACCCGTAGCCCCGCAACATACTCATCTCGATAAAGTTCTTCCGCCGGCAATGAACAGCCACAAAAAAAAAAAAAAAATAAATAAATAAATAAAAATAATAATAAAAATATTAAGTTTTCTTGAAAAAAAAAAAATCAATTTATGCTTTTCGTAAACATATTTTTATGTATTTTCTTAAAGAAAATAATAGATATAAAATTTTAGTGGAATACTCCCACCCAACTAAAAGAAAAAAAAAGGTTCTCCTTAGTCTTCTGACCCCAATGTTTCGTCTGCTAAAATTTTAATCACGTGATCACGGTGTACTGTAGCATCAATAAAATAAGCCATCAATTCAAGTGCCGCTTGTTATGGATTTAGCTGAATACGATATTAAAAATCACTTTATTGGTACTTATGCACATATGTTAGCGGGCTGGCGGGTGTATTGTAACTATTCTGTACTTTCACCTAACAATTTAATAACCAAAAAGATATAGTAAAACTTGAACACCCGTTTGAATACATTAATTTAAATTTAAAGTGTTGTGATAAAAACAAAAAAACATTCAGTTGCGCTTGTGCTTTATTTCTTCAATTTTGAAAAATTTCACAATGATGAATGAATTCGTGTGTACTTTAAAAACACAATGCACCCACCCCGACCCCCCACCGCCTCCCGCAAATGTAAACACAGAATTTCTATGAAATGTTAAACGGTATTCTACTCTGTAAATGTTGTCGCGTTACTTATGAAAAAACGGTTAATTAAACTGCAGAAGCACCTGTTAAACTACACAAGTTCTATAATTGAATACCCCCTCCCCACAAAAAAGAACGAAAAACATAAAATATGCTTGTGCAAACCGCTAATGAAAACTTAATTTTTTCGATCAATTAAAAGGGGTTAATACCATGCAAACCATAAATTTGCGACAGATTTGATTATCAGATTTGTGGCCAGCAACATCGAATATCCCTAAAAAACAAATTGGTACTCCTGCAGTATTTTACCCACCGATTTCACGATCTTAGCCGAGCGTTGACGAACGCTTTCGGCGTTAACGCCGACGAAAGCCGAGAATTCGGAGCTACTACGGTGCAAGAACGCTAAAAGTATGTGAATAGCAACAACATTACAAGGAAAAGATATTACACACACACACAACAAAATGGATAAAATTAATACAAAAAATTTGGATAAAATAAATCACAAACACTTACCGTAAGTTTTTTTTAAAGTAGAATAAATTTATTTTGTTGAATATTTTTTTTTTTTGGTTCATTTTGTTTTCCGATAGCTTTTCTTTGGGGGGGGGGTAAGCAACAGTAATAAACACTTCAATGTTTTTTTTTTGTGTGTTTTTAACAAAACGTTATTAAACAGTAACAACAATGTTTTTTTTTTTTTTTTTTTCAGTAATGTTTGTAGGGGGGGGACAACAATTACTGTTTATCTTTAGTTCCGACTGGAAGATTTTCTACTGACTGTAGAGAGGCAAAGTAGGGAGCAAAGGGTTTTCAGAGGATGTGGAAAGAAGCTCCTTCCCAAACCGGGTAGCCTTCCGCGATTTGATTTATTATGGAGACAAAAGAAGGGTTGTGTCCACATTTTTGTCTCCACATAAATTCGCATAAATATGTTTCCAACAGCTCCCGGTTTTTTTTTTTATATCGCTAAATTAAATAGCTGAAATGAAAGGCTGTGTATTTTTACTTTGAACAATAAAATAACTGAAATGAAACGCTATGTGTGTAATTTCAATGAAAATTATTCGTCTGCTGCGCGTTCGTTTGAAGCGCCCTGATTGGCTGATAGAGTATCGTACCGCTCGCCATGTTCCGGCGTTTTCCGACGGATGTCGATCAACGCTCGGCTAAGATCGTGAAATCGGTGGGTAAAATACTGCAGGAGTACCAACAAATTAGTGGTCGGTATTCTGTTGTAGCGAAAGGTAATGTCTACCTTTTAATTTATTTTAATAAATATTATTCGAAATACTGTTTTTAATTTGTGGTTAATTTACGTTCTCTCCTTTCGCTCAAGATTTCTTAGAATTTACTCCTTCCCCCCTCCAATAAACCTTACTTTTTTTGTGGCAACACCGGTAGTGGGGAGGAGGGATTCCAGTTACATGTGGCATATTTAGCCTTTTTTTTCTTTTTTGGCATTTTTTCGTTATTCGAAAACAAGATGGCTGCCATTAAAAATTATAGGGATTACGGGTAAAATCATGGCTACCGAGAGAGTAGGCCAGTGAACATGACAGCGTGCCGTCATTTCCGGATCAACTTGTAGGTATAGAAAGTTTCCGGTGTTCAACCACATGGTCACGTTAACAGGCATAAAAATATGACTGCGTTACAGAACGTCCATGTATGTTCTTCTAAAGAGAAAGACCAATTCTCCATTTGGATAATTATTATAATTGCACATTGGGATAATTTTAATCTAACAAAATATTGTAAGTGAACTCGTTTTTGAACTTTTATTTCTACTGGAGGAAGTCGAATATTTCATTTTATTTATTTTTATTTATTTATTTATTTTTTTTTTTTATGCAAAACAAACAATTTTTATATAATATTTCTCAGTCCGTCCTTTAAATAATAAATAAAACTGTTCACAAATATTTTAAAATTAGCATTTTTAACAACAGATTTTTTTTTCTATGATCGATGAATTTTCAATATTTTAGCACCGGGCGTAATTTATTTCTTTGAAATATATTTAAAACTTCAAGTTTTTGTTATTTTATAACATTTTAACTGTAAATAATTTACATGACTGAAATGGGAAATAAAATAGGAAATTTTTTCTTTTCCGAGATATATGAACCACACAAATTAATTAAAAATTCATTAACTAATCAGTTTTAATTAGTCTTGATATGAACTAAAAATAAAAAGGACATTAAATAAAAATAAATATTTTCTTGTTTTATCTTATAAATAAATGTTTTTTATCGTGCTGAAATATTTAGAAAACTATTTTAATGGTGAGGGGGGGAGCTT
Organism: Euprymna scolopes; assembly: GCF_053919585.1. Lineage (NCBI taxonomy): Eukaryota > Metazoa > Mollusca > Cephalopoda > Sepiida > Sepiolidae > Euprymna > Euprymna scolopes. The sequence continues at coordinate 60,897,869 of NC_136509.1, forward strand.
TCTAACGATTATGCACTTTCACCTGGCAATTTAATGAAAAAAAGGGGGAGTTGCTTTACTATACACAGTTTCGAAAAAGTTGTCAAAAACAAATATATAACAAATAAATGTTATCAAAGGCAAGATAAATGACCTTTCTATATAACTGGATAAGTTTTTAGTGTTTTAATGTAAAATGTTTATTCGGTTCGAAAATGACAGTGTTCATCGATATATTTGAAAAAGACAAATGGTGGCGAGCTCGCTGTTGAATACGTTAAGTTTGGGAAAATAAGTTCAAACTAAAAAACTATACAAATACTGTTAGAAACTCACTCAATATATGTTACCGTGACATAGGCTGACATATATTGAGTGTGTTTCTAATATTATTTTGTAATACAATATCGTAGATGTTTACTATATTTTCTTAGTTTTTAACCAATGTTCACATTATGGTATGATTGTCTTTCAGTAGTTATGTGATCTTCATTTCCGTATTCATGTATTCTGCAGTGCTGCAGCAGTGTCAGAAATTTCGTGAAAAATAGTGAATAATTCCACCCCATCTTTCCAAGCTTATAACTCCTCGAAAAATGCAATTCAAGCCCTAATTTTTTTTTTTCAATTAAAGGAGCAAGGACCAAGATTTCATTAAAAAAAAAAAAAAGTGTTTTTTTTTTTAAAAAGGTTTTAAACTTCGGACTTTGCAGGTAAAATTCTATAAGAACACTATGTTTTTTTTTGTTTTAAATTTGAATATATTATGTATTGACCTTTTCTCTTCAATTTGTGAGTAAATAATTATGTACTCATCGGGTTCTAAATTAATTATTATTAGACATTTACAAAATGGGAGGCGTGAATTATTCGACCCCATGTCTTTCCAAGATTATAACTCCACGAAAAATGTAATTCAAGCCCTAATTTTTTTTTCAATTAAAGGAGCAAGGACCAAGGTTCCATTAAAAAAAAAAAAGAAAAAACAAATAACGTGGTTTAAAAAAAAAGGTTTTAAACTTCAAACTTTACAGGTAAAATTCTAAAAGAACACTATGTTTTTTTTTTTTTTAAATTTGAATATATTATGTATTGACCTTTTCTCTTCAATTTGTGAGTAAATAATTATCGGGTTACTAAATTAAGTATTTGCTTTTTAATAGACACTTAAAAATTGGGATGGGAGGAGGGTCGTGAATTTAAAAAAAAAAACGTTTGTCTAAAATATTATATTCGATTTATTGGAAAGAACATAAAATTTCACATTTACCCTGAAAATATCGTAAAAATAGAATCAATAGAAAAATTTTGATAGATTTTTAAAATTTAAAAATTGAAAAATATTGAGTTTAAAAATTGAAAAATATTGAGTTCGGAAAATTCATTACTGTTTAAAAAAAAAAAAATATTTCTATTACTTTTAAAACAACTGTAATAGTTTATTTTGGAAGTATAATCCATAAAGAAAATAAATAACCCACTTTTAACAGAGAAATTCCGAGATTTTTATATTGTATTCGCAGTTTCGTGTTAGGGGTGTCAAAAATTCCTACAAAAATTCTGATACCGCTAAGAAATTCTGCACTGATATGAAGATGAAGACTATAGCGGGGTATAGGATTCCTTACCGTATAACTGATGAAAATACGCTACACATTTTGATGAAAAATATGGGGAAAAATGGTCATAGAAGAAAACCAAAACTTTAAATATAATTTCTGTATCTAAAGAAATAGTTATATAAATATTCCAACAATCTTGTGGGGAAAATCCAGCTTCCTCAATACGGGGCACTCAGGATGGGAACAAAAATAATCTCAGTCATGAAAGATTTCTCTTCCACCGACCGAGGACAGAAAAGGTGAAGTGTAGCATCAAAACAGACTACACTGATTTTGTTCCGAAGGCCAAAAAATGTTTGTGTTTAATGCTTCTTTAATTGTTTGTTCTCTAAATTCATAATTCAGTTTTATCATTATTAGATTGTATATTACTTTAAAATTACTTAATTTTACATAATATTTATATTTTATATATTAATCATATATATTATATTTCATTATTAATCGAATTGGATCCGTTTTATTTTCTTTTTTTACATATTTTAAATCTTTTTAAAAATGCCTTCATATAGTACCTATTTACTATGCCTCCCCACGGGACAGAGTTAGACACCAGGGTCGTTTTTTAACGTGGAGAAAAGGTACAAAAATAAAAATTGTCTCAGTCGTGAAGGATTTCTCCTCCACCGAAAGAGAACAAGAAAATGAAGTGCAGCATCTGAAGAACAGATGGTATTTATTTGCTCCCCCACCGAGCAAATTAGGCACAAGGCCAATTTTTAATGTGAGGAGTGAAGGGAGGGGGGAGGGAAAAAGGGGGCCAGCTCTCGAGAGGGGGGAAATGGGAGCTGGTTAAAGGTCAAGCATGTGGGGTTGCCCCCACGTCTGGTCTTTGCTAGTCATAGTTAGTCATAGCTTGCAGCATCTGAAGAACAGATACTACACTTTGATCTTGACCAAAAGGCCAAGAAAAAAAATTAGTATCCAACAGTGATAGTTTCACAAATCTTATCTCGGTGGTTGTCGTAAAATCCCTTCAAAGCGTATTGAGGTTGTATGAGAAAATAAAGCTGTGTACGCATTATAAATGTTTCTTTTCTGTCTCTTATGTTATACATTAGTGGGGGGGGGTACCTGGCGTTGCCCGGGTGATTCGAGGTGTGTGTGCTCGGGCGAGTGTTAATCAAAACATAAGAATAAGCGAAGTAAATATTAAAAAAGCACAAAGAAAAAACTAACGTAAGGCAAACGAACGATGTTAAATGTAAAAATGGGGGGAAAAAAAAGAAAACGCGAAAAAGAAAAACGAACATTAAACCTTCTTTAAAAAATGCGAAAAATAAAAACCAAAAAAAAAAAAAAACACTGGCTTAAATAACCCTGTTTCAATATTAAAATTTAAAAAATCGAAAAAAAAAGAGACATCTCACATCACGATTCGAACCCAAAACCTTTAGATAATGAGGCCATGCTCTAAACAACTGAGCTAAGACGACGTCGACGAAATTGTGTCGGTTTTTCAAATATTTAAACTAAATCATGTTCCGACGCCGTATGAGAGGACGGTTTTTTCTGACCCCTCTCTGTAGAAAACTGATGATTTTAGGGTGAAGAAATTAATGTTTTTGGCCAATTTTTTTATATTTGTCGGGCGAAGGTTGGAACTTTAAAATGATACCGATCTTGTGAAAATCAGTGACCCGTATCGAAAGTTTTTGCGAGACATACAAACACACATACACACATACACATATTTTCACTTTTATATATATAGACTAGCGGGGGGGGGGAGTACCCGGCATTGCCTGAGTGTTTGGAGGTGTGTGTGGTTGTTAATGAAAACCTAAAAATAACCGAAGTAAAAAAAAAACAGAAAAACAAACGTTAAAACTTATCTGAAAAAATAAAGCGGGGGGTACCCGGGTGGTGTGTGTGTGTATGGGGGGGGCGGTGTAATCAAAACATGAAAAAAAACCACAAAACTAACGTAAGGCAAACGAACGATGTTAAATGTAAAAATCGAAAAAACAAAAAAGAAAACAGAAAAACGAACGTTAAAACTTCCGAAAAATAAAAACAAAAAAAAAACATGTGAAAAATGGCTTGAATAAGCCTGTATAGATATTAAAATTTAAAAAATCGGTGGGTACCCGGGTGTTTTTGGGTATGTGTTTATACGGTCGGGGGTGGGGTGTTAATGAATACCTAAGAATAAGCGAAGTTACGTGAAAAATGGCTTAAATAACTCTGCTTAAAAAAAAATCTCACCATGATTCGAACCTAAAACGTTTAGATAATGAACCAACGCTCTAACCAACTGAGCTAACACGACACACATGAAATTCTCCCAGTTCTTCAAATATTTAAACTAAATCACGTCATGACGTCGTCTGACGCATACGTAGAACTGATCTCCTCATGAGAGGGCGTTTTTTGTTGAACCCCTCCCCCTGTAGAAAATCGTGGATTTCAGGGTGAAAAAATTAACGTTTTTGGACAATTTTTTGATATTTGTCATCCAGAGGGTGGAACTTCAATATGATACCAAGTTTGTTAATCTTTGTTCTGTCTGTCGAAAGTTTTTAGCGGACACACAAACACACATTTTCGCTTTTATATATATAGAAGACTAGCGGGGGGGGGGGGGTACCCGGCATTGCCCGAGTGTTTGGAGGTGTGTGTGGTTGTTAATGAAAACCTAAGAACAAGCGAAGTAAAAAACAAAAAAACGAACGTAAAACTTATCTGAAAAATAAAGCGGGGGGTACCCGGGCGGTGGGTAATCAAAACATAAAAAAAAAAAAAACACAAAAAAAACTAATGTAAGGCAAACGAACGATGGTAAATGTAAAAAATGAAAAAACAAAACAGAAAAGCAGATGTTAAAACTAAAAACCCCCCCAAAAAAAATGTGAAAAATGGCTTAAATAAGCCCGTTTCGATATTAAAATTTAAAAAATCGGTGGGTACCCGGGTGTTTTTGGGTGTGTGTGGTCGGTCGGGGGTGGGGTTGTTAATGAAAACCTAAGAATAAGCAAAATAAAAAAAAAACCCAGAAAAACGAACATTACGTGAAAAACGGCTTAAATAACACTGGTTCAATATTTAAATTTAAAAAATAGAACAAAAAAAAAAAAAAGAAGACATCTCACATCACGATTCAAACCCAAAACATTTAAATAATACCCCAACGCTCTAACCAACTGAGCTAACACAACATACATGAAATTCAGTCAGTTCTTCAACTATTTAAACAAAATCAGGTCATGACACATGCATAGAACCGATCTCGTCATGAGAGGACTGAATTATTGCCGCCCCCCCCCTGTAGAAAATTGATTTCAGGGTGAAAAAAGTTGTTGATTTCAGGGGGAAAAAAATTAAAATTGGCCAATATTTTGATATTTTTCGGGCAAAGGATGGAGCTTCAATATGATACCAAGTTTGTCAATTTTTGTTCTGTCTGTCGGAAGTTTTTAGTGGACACACAAACACACATACAAACACACATTTTCGCTTTTATATATATTTACTAGCGGGGGTAACCAGCGATGCCCGGGTGTCTTGAGGTAAATCAAAACTCGGGGGGGGGGGGGTTTAAATAATACTAAAAAAATGTTTTGGTAGGTGAGTATGAGAATCGAACCCGTACCCTTGAGTTGGAAATTAATGTTTGAAAAAAAAAAAACCTTGCGATGTTACCATTGGGCCACCACGACATACAGTGTACACGTGTTTGAATTTATTTATCTAACCATAACTATAAAAACAGGGGTACGTAATAAAAGTTAACTTTGCTGCTTCCATTTGACCTAATTAAGAAGGTCAAATAGAAGTCACGCAGCGTTTATCGAAATTTGACTGTCTGATATACAAGATTGATCAAAGCTGATTGCTTCTGGACGTTTTTCCCGGCGCAATGCTGCGAACACGTCCGTTTGAGTTTAGTTTCACTTTATTTATACTAAAAAGCCCAATCAACACGCGAGAAGCCAAAATAGCAATAATTTTGTAAAAATCGACGTAAATAAATCTATACACTACGCACTTTCCTAATTCGTAGATATTATTATATAGGGCCTATATACACAGTTTTAAGCGATAGTAACGACCCCGGGAGCGTGTGCGAGAAAAGCCTTTTGAAGACATACACGAAATGGTCACACACATTTTGCCTTTTATATATATAGATAGAAGATAGTATAAAAAAATGTTTTGTAAATATATATATTTTTTCTTTTAAGTCTTTAAAAATTTTGTAAATATATTTGTAAAAAATCTTGTTCGCGAACTTTCGAATATGTCTGTTATTTGACGTGTTTACAAACAACCAACTGCAATGTCAAGGTCGAACAACCAGTGTCCTTGAATTGTTCGCCTATCTTTGTCGTCTGCTACGAGGTATCTAATCTTTACTTGATAGCGCGGATTCCATTTCGACTTTCACCAATTTTCCTGTTAATAATTACATAAACTCCGGCAAAAAAATATCCATCCCCAAAACAAAACAAAACAAAAAAAAACCCCGATAAAACAAACTACGTTACACACGCAAAAATGAATTCTCCCTCAATCGAACAACGTTCAACGTCTAGTGGGGTAGCACTCGTGTACGTCGGCATTTTTATTATTTTTTTCAACATTTATGTATAACAATCGAGGCCGCCATCTTGTTTTGAAAATTTGGCCTTTCTAAGGCTTGCCAGACTGGCCGTTTTTGCACTGTTGCGTGTAACCATTTATTTATTGCGGACTATTATCCTCATCTTTCTTAGATGTTGTTTCACGACGTTTCGCCCAACTATTCCTCTGGCCTTCGTCAAGTGGTAACCACGACGGAATGGATGGCAGTAATTAACGGAAATTTTATCGTTACGTTCAACGAATTTTATCCCGTTGCACAAGACTAAGAGTTCTAAAAGAAATTTAATAAATAAAGAGACCAAGGTAAACTGGTATAAAATTTTATCAAAAAAAAAAAAAAAGAAAAAAAAATAGAAAAGGAAAGAATGATAGAAAAAAAAATGTATAGTTCAACTGGGCTGCCAAATCAGTCCCTTTAGCGGTTCTTAAGAACTCTTTTAACAATTATACTTTTACAAAAAAATTCGGCGTAGTTGTGTTGCGGGGAGGCCAGAAGGTGGTTAGCCAACTGACCGTGCAACTAAATAAACATCAGACACAAGGACAAGGAAGAAAACAACAGGACGAAGAAGAAAGACAAACTCGGGTAGTTTAGTTTAAAGACGAAGATTCGCCTTTTATTTAAGCAAACGAAAGGGTGGCAAATGCGAATTTTCTCACTGGGCGACGTTGGTCCGGGATCCGTCGCCGGTGTATTCTGTCAGGGGGATGCGTGTCGGTTCGCCGTAAGCTGGAATGACGTCGGAGAAATCATCGTGGTAACTGGTGCGGGTGATTGGTCGACGGGTCCGACTGGGATAGTACTGATACGTTAGCCTCAGGTTATGAGAGGAACGGACGAACGGATTGGCAACACTGAGGGTTCAGTATTCATTAGGTACGGACGGGCGCTCGGATCGGACAGTCACTGAGAAAGGTGTCAGTGTATGAGAGGTACGGACGAACGAATTGGCAACACTGAGGGTTCAGTGTTCATCAGGTACGGACGGGCGCTCGGATCGGACAGTCACTGAGAAAGGTGTCAGTGTATGAGAGGTACGGACGAACGAATTGGCAACACTGAGGGTTCAGTGTTCATCAGGTACGGACGGGCGCTCGGATCGGACAGTCACTGAGGAAGGTGTCAGTGTATGGGAGGTACGGACGAACGAATTGGCAACACTGAGGGTTCAGTGTTCATCAGGTACGGACGGGCGCTCGGATCGGACAGTCACTGAGAAAGGTGTCAGTGTATGAGAGGTACGGACGACATGGAGGACGGAGTCGTGGTGATGAGGTGGACTTCTACGGCATGGAGACCGGAGCCACGGTAGTGGTGGTGGACTTCTACGGCGTGGAGACCGGAGCCACGGTAGTGGTGGTGGACTTCTACGGCGTGGAGACCGGAGCCACTGTAGTGGTGGTGGACTGGACTGCTACAGTGGAGAGACTGGAGTCACAGTAATTGCGCGAGCGTCGAACGGTTAGAGAACCGTGAGCAAGGGCAGAGCTTTGCCGAAAACCAAGCCTGTATTTAGTCGTTACGGCCCCGACCTTGGCATTATCTACTGCCAAGGCCTTATTTGGGGTCCGTAACAACTTAGGGACCAGGGCCAGTAGGGGGAAGTGGGGAAAAATAGGGGTCTTTGCTAGTCCTAGGCTAGACTTGCGTTTGATAGCAAGTACTTTATTAAGTAAAACCTATACTAGAGTTTCTATCACGCACTATTTGCATAACCGCCTTACATTCTTACCAGGACCTACTTAAAATAACAGCTCCCCAGCTTACACGGATGGCGGGCGACATTCACGCTGAAAAATTTTAAAACACATATGTACAGGAACAAAACAAAACTTATTTATATACAAAATAAAGTATTTTTTTTTTTTTTTTTTTTTTAAAATAAAAATGGGGGTGAAATGATGGGGAGGGGGGCAAACTAGAAAACACCCAAAAAGAAAGAAAAAGAAAGCAAATAAACAAAATGCCTATGGGGGCAGGTTAGTAAGGGACCCTCCCTACCTAATAGCTGGTCTGTCGTGTGAAACGCCCACTGTCTTCCGCTCCTCTCCCCTGGGGGGAAGAGGTGAAAGCAAGCAGGTCGTTCCCTAGAGGGGAGTGGAGGACCTAAGGGTATGTGTGAAAAATAACTTGGGGTTGGGGTAAACCGGGGTGGATGGCGTCTTCCAAGATAAAAGTGCGTAATGGGCAAAAATAGGCCGGGGACAAAATAAACAAGTGGACTGGGCATCTTTGGAAGCTCTCTTAGTGCCAATCTAACGAAAAAAAATAATAAAAGACTACGGGAACAGGATAACATGCATACTACCCTAGTCTAGGCCCTAATAAAGCATAAGCTATCCACTCTTGGTGGTTAAACACCTACCTAGCCTACTCCTACCCATCGTATAAGGTTAACCTTATATTACTTTACATAAGGGGCTGGGTTCCGAGAAAACCAAACCTCAGCACCTTAGGAACAATACCACTAGGGTGGAAACACAAACTCGAACCTAGCTCCTCGTCGGATGCACAAACTAGTGTTGTGCACCCATCTCCTATCAAAGTCGATGCGGGGCAATCTTTTCCAATCACATCTGATTTTTATTTTAAGTTGATGCTTAAAATAAAGGACCAGATCCTGATCGGAAACAGATCGCCCCTCATAGACAATGCTCAGACGTGTAACCCACGTCACTAGCCTAGCTACAGCCAGTATCGCCAGAAACACCGCCCGTTTCTCCCTGATAAACGGCGGGTCCACATTGTCGACCACGTACGCCAAATCAAGTGGCACCGACCGCTCGGGGTCGATGCGAGCCGTTACCCCTTCGACATACCTCCAGAGACTCCGCACCCCGCTGCAAAGAAAGAACGCGTGTTCACGCGTTTCGTCCTTATTCTCGTCGTTGCAGCGTGGGCACGGGGGAAAATAATAATCGGGATCCCGGAAATCCCTGGCAAGTCGGTCGAAGAGAGGCAACGCATCTCGGACTAGCCTCCACGTTACCGAAAATTCTGCATTATTAATGTAGCTACTGGCAGGCGCCCAACTCCAAAGCAAGAGAACCTCCCCCCTCGACAGAAGCAGCCGCTCCACCAGCGGATCGTTCGCGGTACCCTCCACTAACTCCTCATATAGCCTCCACCTAGGCCGTGCAAGGTCACTGGACCCCGGCAATGCCCTAAGGGCGGCTCGGCATTCGGTCAGGAAGCGCCCTTCCCCCGCTGGTCGACGGCGACCTTCGGCGGCGGGGTTGGTTAACAGCCGTGGGAAAGCGTGCTCTACGGCTGGTACCCAGGGTGCCTCCTCTATCAGTGTCCGACTCAGGAACGCCAGTCTTTCTGCGTGTTGATGGCTGCGCAGATCAGGCATCCCCAAGCCTCCCTCGCTGAGCTTCTGCGTACAGACCTGTCTACGGACATACGGCTTTCCTCCCTTCCAGAGCAGTTTGAAAAGGAGTCGCTCTAAAGCCTTACAGCGGTCCGCAGGCAGGGGAAGAACAGATAAACGGTAAAGGATCAACGGAAACACGTAAGTGGCGCATGCCTCCGCACGACCCTTCAAGGACAATCTCCTCCGAATCCAAGTCACGACAGACGATTCGACCTTAGTCTGTACCTCCGACCAATTCTTGTCCAGCTGGAGATCCGGCCCGAACCACACACCGAGGATCTTAACCGGGCCATCAGTCCAGCCGAACGCACCTGGAAGCGAGTTTACCCCGGTCCAGGCGCTCAACCGCAGGCCGACGGACTTGCTGCGATTGATCACGGCCCCTGTGACAACTTCGTACTCAGCGATCACCTCTATCACCGCTTCGATGTCGTTACGACTGGCTGCGAAAACGGTGACGTCATCGGCGTACGCGGACACCCTGGCAAATCGGCCGCCAGGTAGAGCAATGCCGCGTAGGACTGGTCTCGCTGCCTCGTCCCTTAATTTGCGAAGGAAGGGCTCCAACGCCAGGACATAGAGCAGAGGTGACAGCGGACAGCCCTGCCGCACCGACCGGGAGACCCCAAAGGACTCCGACAACCTACCATTGACTTGCACCACCACCGCGGGGTCACGATACAGGGCGGAGATCCACTTGCGGAAGTCCGGACCAAAGCCGGCGGCCTCCACAACAGCCCTCAGGAACCCATGGTCCACCCTATCGAACGCCTTGGACTGATCTAAATTGATCAGCGCGGCTTCTGTGTCGTCTTCTAACCCCTCTATTATCGTGCGAACCAAGTGCAGATTGTTTTGAATTGTTCGACCCTTCACAGCGTAGTTCTGATCCGGTTCGACCAACTCGTCGATTACGACCTGCAGTCGATTCGCAAGAATACGGGCCAAAATCTTAAAATCTGCGTTAAGCAGAGTTATGGGCCTATAATCATCTAAGTTCCCCCCTCCATGTTGGTTTCCCTTCTTCAGAAGCGTGACCACTCCTTTGGTTACCTGCCTCGGGATCGAGTCCTGGGCAAACCAGTGGTTAAACACGCCCGTCAAAAGGGGCACAAACATGGGCGACAGCCTCAAGTACAGTTCGTAGGGCAAACCATCGAGCCCCGGAGATTTGTTGTGGCCAACCTGCTTCAACGCAGTAATGACCTCACACTCCGTAACCACCCCCTCGCAACTAGCCGCTCGGGCCGCAGTAAGGCGGGGCGAGCCAGCTAAATAGCTGCCAAACTCCTGGCCGCGGAGTCTGGGTAGTTTGGTGAAGCGCTCCTCCAAATGTTGCCGAAACCCATTGCAGATCTCCCGCGTCGACACGAGAGAACGTCCTTCCAGGTTTTTCACCTCCCGAATGTACCCATCCGAGCCGCGTCTTAAAGCGGCCCCACGCTCAACAGCGTCAACGTTCACGGCTTCGTTGGAGACTCTATTTAACCTAGCCCTAACTACTTGACCGTCATATCGCTCGCTAGCCAAGCGACTGAGGTCCCCCTTAATTAGTGCTAGATCTAGGGAATCCCCCCCTGCCACCGCCCGGGTCAATCTATCCTCTAGGTGCTTTTTGGTCCGAGCCCTAGTTAACGCGAGGCTTTGGCTATATTGGACACAAAAATGCCTAATGGTGACCTTAAGATTAACCCACCATCTACTCCCGGTAACCGCCCCCACTAACTCCCTCTGAATTAGTGTCGTCAGCTGCTCCCGGAAGTCGACCGACTCCAACAAGGAGGCATTCATCTTCCAGTAGCCAGCCAACCTAGGCCTATTACCTAACTTCAAACGGGCCAACACAAGTTTGTGGTCCGAATGACCTAACCAGTGGGACAAGATAGAAAATCTACGTCGCCCCTTCTAATTAACATCCTGTCCAAGTATGTACTTGGACTGGCGGCCGCACTAGTATGCCACGTCCACATCTCCCTCCCGGGGTGATCCAGACGGAACCTGTCGACCAGATCGCACGAGGCCATCAGGTCAGACAGGCTGCTTTCACACCTACCCGTCCCTCTAGGCCACCCGACCTTATCTAACTTGGGGTCCAGGATGGCATTCCAGTCCCCCATTAATACTACCCGCTCCGGACCCGAAGAGAGAAACCCCTCCACCCGCCGAAAAAAGGAAACCCTCTCGCTTTGGATGTTGGGCGCATAAACTGCCATGATCCGGAATGCGCTGCTGCTAACGGCAACATCGACCCCGACCAGCCTCCCATGAGCGTCCGCATGAACAAGTGTAACCGTCGCAGATAGGGTGCGACTTACTAGCACAGAAACCCCCCGGCTCTGGAAACTGCCATATGCTGAGTAAACATCAAAATCATTCACCAGCACATCGCAGTCCCCAGCCCCAACAAAGTGGGTCTCCTGTATTGCAGCTATGTCTACCTCAAGGGCCATGAGGTCCCTCAGCACGCGAGCAGCCTTGCTTCGAGACCTCATGCCCCTCGCATTTAAGCTAGCTAGGTTCAAGGCCATGTTTCCCTAACTAGAAATATTCCTCAACTAAGGGTCTAAAGTCCTCGGGAGTGAGGACGTCGAAGGCCTGACCAAGACTGCCCGTGAGCAGGTCGGACGTAAGCCGTCCGTCTCGAGCCAGGCCCCCCACGTCCAAGGGGAACGTCATTTTCAGTGCCCTATAGAGGGAGGGGTGAACATAAAGAGGGACCCTCCACTCGCATTGGGTATTTATCTTACTTAGTGATGGGTGCTCCCCGTCTACTAGTTTGAGGCCTTTAAACGCTGTTTTTGCCTCCTCCACCATTCTCCAGAGCGCTTTCGCTCTACCTCCCCTATTCACTCGGACGAATGTAATTAATGACGGAGCGTCCGGAAAGTTTCTTGGGTCAGTGACCTCCTTTTTATCGACCTTTGAGAGGCTTTCTAGTTCTTTAAGGTACCTCCTCTGCCTTCCGTTGAGGTCACTGACCGTGTTGCTTAAGTCGGCTTCACAAACTCTTTCCCCGGGCCACAAAGGGAACTTTCTGGTTTTTTCCGCTCTTGTTGCTGCCGACTTTTCTACTTTCTTTCCCGGGGCTTCTTTTTCTGCCGTCATTTCAACTGGTTCGGGTGTTTCGACTGGTTCGGACGTTTCCGCTGGAGCCTCCGAATGCTCCGTTTCGCTTGCTGGTGTGGTGAATAGGGGAGGGGTTGGCTGAATATCCTCTTGGGGGGGTTGGTTTTTTGGAGATTCAGTAGGCTGGTCTTTCTTTTCTCTTTTTTCTTGCTGTTTGTCATCCCCTCCGTCGCTCTCTGATTCGGATGACCTGCTACTGATCTTTCTTTTTGTAGCCGTTACTATCGGTCTTGCTTCTGCTCGTGGAGCCGGTTCCACTTTTCTCCCCTTCTTTGATACCACCGTACTCCATTTTGTAGTGGTATCTACCTCCATCGGGGGCTCCTTAGTCTGGCTCTGAGCTGGTCCTTGTTTACTGGTCTCTGCTGTTTTCCTTTGAGGGCAGAATCTGGCCACGTGCCCTGGTTTTTGGCATTGCCAACATTGTGGTCTTCTGCCCTCCACGATGACCACCATGGACCAACCCTCGCATGTCAATTGGGCGGGAATTTCATGGAACTCCTTTCTTGACAGCCGCATCAGAAATTTATATTCCCCTGTTCTAATATTACGGGGGCCTTTCACAGCTTCCACTTCTTCGACTTCCCCGTACTGGGACATGATGGCCCCCAGCTGGTCTTCTTCTAAGAAACAGGAGACTCCTGAAATTGTCACCGGTGTTCTCCTCTTAGACAAATACTCTGGTCTGATGCGGATGTCCCGCCATGTGAGATCCCCTCTTGCCAGTTTCTGTGCCTCTTCTTTTGTCGGCAAGAGGACCTCCCACATGGCATTGAATCTTCTGACGGCGTATTGGGCCGGGATCTTGACTTCGCCCAGGAGTTCCATCATTCTATCTTTCGGGACGCCTTTAAGTCCCTTCCCTTTGCCATCCAATGTTAGTAGGGAGACGGAGCGCTCCCTTATTCCTTCCAATATTTCTGGGACCACTTTGATGTTATTCCCGTCCACGAGCTCTTTATATTTCGTTTCAAACAGCTGTTTGTAGTAAGCTGGGGACTTTGCCTTCCTCTCCTTTGGTCCCCAGCTCAGCTGTTCACCCGTGGACTGGACTCCTGCTGATGCTGCTACTGCTTCTGCCACCGTCTTTGCCTGCGGTGTTCTTTGGCCTGCTGGGATAGGTGAATCCGACAATACGAGGGCTGGCCATTCCTCCTTTTCCACCGGCTCCACGCTAGTGTATCCCCCCGTCCCCGGGGAGCACCCCTCTAACCTGAACACCTCCATGGATCTCGCCTTCCTCATCCCTTCCACCGATCTATCCCTTGGGCTGCTTCTCTCGGACCGTGACCATTGCCTGGCTCGTCTCCTTCTATTTTTCACCTTCCACGGCCCGCCTGGAATCTCATGAACAAACTTTCGCCAGGCCTCCACCTTCTCCTCCCAGGACGTTGCTGTTCCCGTTACCGATCCAGGGATGTCCTCCTGGGAGGTCATCCCAGCGCCCGAAACCCAACCGGGCGCACCTGCACTGGGGGTGCCCTGCACGGCGCCTGCAACCCTGCCAGACGCTACCGACCGCGACGCAACCGAAAACGACCCTTCTGAGTTGGGGGTGGCGACCCCCGGAACCGCACCGGCACTCGACCCTTCCGAACTGGGGGTGGCGACCCCCGAGACCCTTCTCGACACGAAACCCTTCACGGCACCTACACCTGGGGCGTCCCCCAAGGTGGCAGGAGCAGAGGCCTGCTCCATCTACTTTGTTGGCCCAAGGCCCGGCTAAACACCCGCAGATTCGGAAACCAAGGGGACCTTCGCCTAAAGAGGCACGTCAGTTTCCCTTGGCCCTGCCGGCTGCTTAAGTGCTAGCTGGACCCCGGACTATCTGAAAGAGAGGAAAAAACGCAGTTAATAGCTGCCCAGGGTGGGCAAAAACAACAACAAAGAACACAGCAAAAAACAAAGAACCTTTGGCCAATGACCAAAAGCGAAAGAGCTTGCCGAAAACCAAGCCGTTTATTTAGTGTTCTGCCCCGGACCTGGCATTATCTACTGCCAGGCCCTCATTTGGGGTCCAGAGACACTTAGGCATGAAGCCAGTAGGGGGAAAAAGGGGATCGAGGGTCATTCTAAACTAAAGCTAGGTCTTTGAAGACTTTATTAAAATCCCTATGCTAAGACACTATTTTTTATATTATCATTCTTACCATGGAGTTTATCTACTTAAAATCTCCCCAGCGTATGGTTTTGGCGTTTTAACTGAAAGAAATAAATGTTTTTATTCAACAAAACAAAATCATATGTACAAACAAAAAGAAAAGATTTTTTGGGAAATAAAATTTTTTACTAAAATGAGGGATGAGATGATGGGGAGGGGGGCAAACTAAGATACACCCAAAAAGAAAGAAAAAACAAATTAACAAAATGCCTATGGGGTCGGGTTAGTAAGGGATCCCCCCAACCTATTTCTAAATATGGAGCGCCTACTGTCTTTCGGTCCTGAAGGTCGAAAGCAAGCAGGTCGTTCCCTAGTGGGGAGTGGGGGACCTAGGGACGATATTTGAAAAATAAATTAGATAGGGATGGGTAACATAAGGACTGGACGGCGTCTTCCAAGATAAATGTACGTATAGGGGCAACAGACCGGGGACAAAACAAAGGGTGGACTGGGCATCTTTTGGAAGCTCTCCTATTGCTGATAAAAATAAATTCAGGGACGGGATCAACTTTCATACTTGCCCTAGTCTAGTATCTAATAAAGAATTTTCCACTCGTGGTGGTTAGGACCTAACTATCCCTACTCTGTTACTTTGTTTGGGGCTGGGTTCCGTAGAACCTTAGCACCGCCTGACAGATACCACTAGGGTGGGAAAACAAACTTAAACCTAGCGCCTCGTCGGATGCATAAACTAGTGTTGTGCACCCATCTCCTATCAAAGTCCATGCGGTGCAATCTTTTCCAATCGCATCTGATCTTTACTTTAAGTTGATGTTTAAAGCGACCAACCAGATCCCGATCCGAAACAGATTGCTCCTCATGGACAATATCAAGACGTGAAATCCACGTTACTAATCTAGCTACTGCTAGGATCGCTAGAAACACCAATCGTCTCTCCCCAGTAAACGGCGGATCCATGTTGTCGACGACGTACGCCAAATCAAGTGGCACCAAACGCTCGGGGTCGATGCGAGCCGTTACCCTTTCGACGTACTCCCAGAGCCTCCGAACTCCGCTGCAAAGAAAAAAGGCATGCTCCCTCGTTTCATCTTCGTCTTCCTCGCAGCGGGGGCAGAAAGGAACGTATTCATCCCCTCTGCAGTCTCCGGCAAGTACGCCGAAAAGTGGCAGCGCATTCCGGACTAGCCTCCATGTGATTGAAAACTCTGAATTATTTAAAAAGCTACTGGCTGGCGCCCAATTCCACTGAGAGAGGACCTCCTCCCTCGACATGTGCAGCCGCTCAACCAGCGGATCTTTTGCGGTCCCCACTACTAAATCCCGATACAGTCTTCTCCTAGGCCGTGCAAGGTCACTGGACCTCGGCAATGCCCTAAGGGCGGCTCGGCATTCGGAGAGGAACCGCCGTTCCCCCGCCGGTCTTCTGCGACCTTCGGCGGCAGGGGAGGGTATGAGCTGTGGGAAAGCGTGCTCCACAACTGGTACCCAGTGCAATTCCTCGAGCAGTGTCCGACTTAGGAACGCCAATCTTTCGGCGTGCTTATGACTTAACAAGTCAGGCATTCCCAAGCCTCCATCGCTGAGTTTCTGTGTACAGACCCGTCTACGGACATACGGCTTTCCCCCTTTCCAGAGGAGTCTGAAAAGGAGTCGCTCCAAAGCCTTACAGCGGTCCGCAGGCAGAGGAAGTACTGACAAGTGGTAAAGGATCAACGGAAAGACGTAAGTTTGGCACGCCTCCGCACGACCCTTCAGGGACAAACCCCTGCGAATCCAAGTCCCCACTGACGATTCGACCTTTGTCTGTACCTCCGACCAATTTTTGTCCAGCTGGAGCCCAGGCCCGAACCAGATTCCAAGAATCTTTACCGGGCCATCTGTCCAGCCGAACTCACCTGGAAGCGAGTTTACCCCGGTCCAAGTGCCCAACCGCAGGCCAACGGACTTGCTGCGGTTGACTATGGCCCCTGTAACACTTTCATACTCATCGACCGCCTCTATCACCGCTTTAATATCGATCCTTCGCCCTACATAAACGGTGACGTCATCGGCGTACGCGGAAACCCTGGCAAACTTGCCGCCAGGTAGAGCTATCCCGCGCAGGACTGGTCTCGTCGTCTCGTCCCTTAACTTGCGAAGGAAGGGCTCCAACGCCAGGACATAAAGCAGAGGCGACAGCGGACACCCCTGGCGCACCGACCGAGAGACCCCAAAGGACTCCGACAACCTACCATTTACTTGTACCGCTACCGTGGGGTCACGATACAAAACGGAAATCCACTTGCGGAAGTCCGGACCAAAACCGGCGGTCTCCAAAACAGACTTCAAGAAACCATGGTCGACCCTATCGAAAGCTTTGGACTGATCTAAATTGATCAGCGCGGCTCCTGTGTCGTCTTCTAACCCCTCTATGATCGTGCGCACCAAGTGCAAGTTGTCTTTAATCGTTCTCCCCTTCACAGAACAAGTCTGATCCGGTTCAACCAAATCACCGATGACAACCTGCAGTCGGTTTGCAAGAACGCGGGCCAAAATCTTCAACTCTGTGTTTAGCAGAGTGATGGGCCTGTAATCATCTAAGTCCTCCCCACCATGCCGCTCTTTCTTCTTCAGTAGTGTGACCACTCCTTTGGTTACCTGCCCAGGGATAGATCCCAGGGAAAACCAGTGGTTAAACACACCCGTCAGAAGAGGAACAAACATGGGCGACAGCCTCAAATACAATTCGTAGGGCAGACCATCGAGCCCTGGAGATCTGTTCTGGCCAACCTGCTTCAACGCAGTAATGATTTCACGCTCTGTAACCACCCCATCACACCTAGCTGCTCGGTCCGCAGTAAGACGGGGCGAGCCGGCTAAATAGCTGCCAAACTCCTGGCCGCGGAGTCTGGGTAGTTGGGTAAAGCGTTCCTTCAAATGTTGACGAAACCCATTGCAAATCTCTCGAGTTGATACGAGGGTATGTCCTTCCAGGTTTTTCACCTTCCGAATGTACCCGTCCAAGCCACGTCTTAAGGCAGCCTTACGCTCAACAGCGTCAACGTTCACGGCTTCGTTAGAGACTCTTTTTAACCTAGCCCTAACTACTTGCCCTTCGTAACGCTCGCTAGCCAAGCGCTGAAGGTCCCCCTTAACTATGTCTATCTCTAGGGGATCCCCACCAGCCACCGCCCGGGTCAATCTATCTTCTAGCTGCCTTTTGGTCCGTGCCCTAGTTAACGCGAGGCGTTGGCTATATTGGACACAAAAGAGCCTAATGGTAGCCTTAAGTCTAACCCACCAGCTACTCCCGGTAACCGCCCCCACTAACTCCCGCTGAATTAGTGTTGTCAGCTGTTCCCGAAAGTCGTTCATCTCCAATAAGGAGGCGTTCAACTTCCAGTAGCCAGCCAACCTAGGCCTATTACCTAATCTCAAACGGGCCATTACTAATTTATGGTCCGAATGACCTAACCAGTGGAACGTGGGACACGATAAGAAATCTATGTCGCCTCTTCTAATTAACATCCTGTCCAAGTAGGTACTTGAACAGGCGGCCACGCTACTTTGCCACGTCCACATCTCCCTCCCTGGGTGATCCAGACGGAACCTGTCGACAAGATCGCACGAGACCATCAGGTCAGACAGGCTGCTTTCACACCGATCCGACCCTCTATTCCCCCCGACCTTATCTATCTTGGGGTCCAGGATGGCATTCCAGTCCCCCATTAAAACTACTTGCTCCGGACCCGCCGAAAGGAACACCTCCACCTGCCGAAAATAGGAAACCCTCTCCCCAGCGATATTGGGCGCGTAAACTGCCAAAATCCGGAACTTACTGCTTTTAACGGCAACATCGACCACGACCAGCCTTCCATGAGCGCACGCGTGAACTACAGTAACCGCCGCACCTAGGGTGCGACTCACTAACACAGAAACCCCACGGCTAACGGAATTGCCGTATGCTGAATAAACGTCGAAGTCGTTCACCAGCACACTGCAATCCCCGGGCCCAACGAAGTGGGTCTCCTGAATTGTAGCTATATCTACCTCCAGGGCTATGAGATCCCTCAGCACGCGAGCAGCCTTGCTTCGAGATCTCATGCCCCTCGCATTTAAACTAGCTAGGTTCAAGTTTGCCATAATTGCCCTAACTAGAAGTATCCCTCAAAAGCGGGTCTAAAGTCCTCGGGTGTTAGAACGCCGAAAGACTGACCGATGCTGCCAGTTAGCAACTCTGTTGTGAACTGACCTCCTCGGACCAGTCCCCCCACGTCTAAGGGAAAGGTTATTTTTAGGGCTCTATAAAGGGATGGGTGAACATAAATGGGGACCCTCCCTTCGCATTTGACCGCTATTTGCATTAGCGACGGGTGTTCTTCGTCCACAATCTTCAGCCCCGGAAAAGCCAGTTTTGCTTCGGCAACCATCCTCCATAGTGCTTTTACTCTGGCCCCCTTTTCCTTTCTCAGAAACGTGATGAGCATCGGTGCTTCACTGAAGTTGGTTGGCCTCTCCACTTCCTTCCTGTCCACTTCGGTGAGCTTTTCCAGCTTTCTCACATGTTTCTTCTGGCCTGCGCTGAGGTCCACCGGTCCCTGGCTCACATCCACCTCGCATATCCTCTCCCCGGGTAAGAAAGGCCGCTTCCGTGTCCGTTCAGTCCGGATCGGGGTTACCGGGGTGGTGGTGGTACTGATCGTCTCTTCTCTTTCTCTGTTCTCTTCTGCTTCCATGTCCTCTGAGGACCCGGCTTCTATGTCCTCGGAAGTCTTGGCTTCAGAGATCTCCTCGTTGGTAGTAGGAGTAGTAGCACTATTAGTAGGGGGAGGGGTATTCTGCTCATCCATGGGGTCTGACGGTTGGGCAGAGTTTTCTTGGTCTTCTTCGTCGTCTTCCTGGTCTTCCTTAACCTTCTTGTTTGTGGCTGCCAGGCTTCTATTTTCTGTCTTCTTTTCTTCTTCTTCCTCTTCTGATTCGGGGGCCAACTTTCGTTTAACTCCCGACTTTTCTTCCTTTTGCTTCTGGTCTTTTGGCTTTTCCGGGGCCACTGTCTTATGCTTTCCCTTCTTGGCTACAGTACTCCAGCTGTTTGATGTCTCCGCTGTTGGTGTGACTGCTTTCTCTGTCACTTTCACCGGGGGCACCGCTGTCGGCGGGGGCACTGGATCCCTCTTCGGGCAGAATTTCGCCATGTGGCCCGGCATCCTGCAGCTCCAACAGTGTGGCCTTCTGCCCTCGACGATTATGGACATTGTCCATTTCTCCCATGTCAGTTGGGCGGGGATTGCGTCGAAGCCAGCTCTGTTGACCCTCATCTTGAACTTGTAGTCTCCAGTCATTATATTTTTGGGGCCACGCGCTGCAGTCACTGCCTCCACGTCCCCATATTGTGACAGGATGGCTCCGACCTGTTCCTCTTCAAAACACCATGGGACTCCCAGAATGGTCACCGTTGTTCGTCTTTTCTCTAGGTATTCTGGCTTACACCGGATCCCCTTCCATACTGTGTCGCTTTTCGATGTTTTGATGGCGTCTTCTTCTGTGGGTAGCAGAACATCCCACATTGCGTAACTTCTACGCACTATATATGTTGCTGGAATGTTCGTTTCAACCAACAGGCTTATCATCTTCTCCTTGCTCAATCCGGTGAGCCCCTTCTGTTTTTCGTCGAAAGTTACTAGGGACACAATTCTTTTTCTGAGGCTTTCGAGCTTCCCGGGGACTGGCTTGATCTCATTTCCGTCCGTCAGGTAACGGTACTTTTCCTGGAAGAGTCTTCGGTATGCTTCCGGGCTTCTTTGCTCCTTCGGGCCCCAGGTCTTCTCTGGGCTTCTTTGCTTTGGTCCCCAGCTGCTTCCTGCTTCCGGACTTTTTCCTGGGCTCCGCTGCTGTGGTCCCTCGTGACTCGTCTTCTCTGGCCTTGCTTTTTCCCGGATTCTGCTTCCTCTCGTCGTGAGTGGTAGGTTGCCGTGCAGGAGCTGTCCCAAATTCTAGGGAGTGCCATCTCCTTAATGCTGGTTCCTTCTTTCTCGGGCTATTGTTCGCTGACCTGACCGCTCTGCTCGCTCCTTCTGCGGAAGGGTGTGATTTTCTGATGGGCCTTTGTGGTATGGCCCAGCCTGTCTTGCTTGCTCTTTTCTCTTCCCGTGTCCGTGGTTTTCCCCCGACAACTACCCATGGGTTGAGGAAATCTGGGTCGCTGTCCTCCCTTGGTTCAGCGCCCCCGGGCCTAGAGGTTCCCGTCTTGTCTTTTCCCTCTACTAGGTATACTGGAGGTGATGGTGAATACCCTGCGGTTAAAGACTCTATTTCGACCATGAACGCTGCAGGTGATAGTGGGATTTCACTGGGTGTGGCATCCCCTGACAACGACGACGGCACTGAGACTCCACCGGGTGTGGTATCTCTCGACAACGACGGCACTGGGATTCCACTGGGCGTGGCATCCCCCGACAGCGGTACTGTAACGTCACTCGACGGCGGCGGCACTGGAATGTCACCGAATGTGACGCTCCCCCTTCTCGGCACTGGAACGTCACCGAATGTGACGCTCCCCCTTCTCGGCACTGGGGTGTCACACCCGGTGACACCCCCCCATCTCGGCACTGGGGTGTCACCGGATGTGACACCCCCCGTTCTCGGCACTGGGGTGTCACCGGGTGTGACACCCCCCCTTCTCGGCACTGGGGTGTCACCGGGTGTGACGCCCCCCCTTCTCGGCACTGGGGTGTCACCGGATGTTACACCCCCCCCCCTTCTCGGCACAACACCAGGGGCGTCCCCCATGGTGCTAGAGGCAGAGGCCTGCCTCCTGATTTGTTGGCCCAGTGCCCTTCCCCGACCCGCCGATTTGGAAGCTAGAGGGCCTTCGCCGCAAAAGGGCACGTCGGTAACCTCTAGTCCTGCCGGCTGCTTAAGTCGGTTCCAGACACTGAACAATCTGTAAAGAAATAGAAAACGTGAACAGTTAGTACGATGCCAAAAGTACCATACGCCCAAAGGGGTCGGTTCTATTGGCCAAAAACGAGCTTGCCGAAAACCAAGCCGTTTATTTAGTGTTCTGCCCCGGACCTGGCATTATCTACTGCCAGGCCCTCATTTGGGGTCCAGAGACATTTAGGCATGAAGCCAGTAGGGGGAAAAGGGGGGTCGAGGGTCATTCTAAACTAAAGATAGGTCTTTGAAGACTTTATTAAAATCCCTATGCTAAGACACTATTTTTTATATTATCATTCTTACCATGGAGTTTATCTACTTAAAATCTCCCCAGCGTATGGTTTTGGCGTTTTAACTGAAAGAAATAAATGTTTTTATTCAACAAAACAAAATCATATGTACAAACAAAAAGAAAAGATTTTTTTGGAAATAAAATTTTTACTAAAATGAGGGATGAGATGATGGGGAGGGGGGCAAACTAAGATACACCCAAAAAGAAAGAAAAAACAAATTAACAAAATGCCTATGGGGTCGGGTTAGTAAGGGATCCCCCCAACCTATTTCTAAATATGGAGCGCCTGCTGTCTTTCGGTCCCGAAGGTCGAAAGCAAGCAGGTCGTTCCCTAGTGGGGAGTGGAGGACCTAGGGACGATATTTGAAAAATAAATTAGATAGGGATGGGTAACATAAGGACTGGACGGCGTCTTCCAAGATAAATGTACGTATAGGGGCAACAGACCGGGGACAAAACAAAGGGTGGACTGGGCATCTTTTGGAAGCTCTCCTATTGCCGATAAAAATAAATTCAGGGACGGGATCAACTTTCATACTTGCCCTAGTCTAGTATCTAATAAAGACTTTTCCACTCGTGGTGGTTAGGACCTAACTATCCCTACTCTGTTACTTTGTTTGGGGCTGGGTTCCGTAGAACCTTAGCACCGCCTGACAGATACCACTAGGGTGGGAAAACAAACTTAAACCTAGCGCCTCGTCGGATGCACAAACTAGTGTTGTGCACCCATCTCCTATCAAAGTCCATGCGGTGCAATCT
Organism: Euprymna scolopes; assembly: GCF_053919585.1. Taxonomy (NCBI): domain Eukaryota; kingdom Metazoa; phylum Mollusca; class Cephalopoda; order Sepiida; family Sepiolidae; genus Euprymna; species Euprymna scolopes. Next base: position 60,920,648 of record NC_136509.1, read on the forward strand.
TTTCCAATCGCATCTGATCTTTACTTTAAGTTGATGTTTAAAGCGACCAACCAGATCCCGATCCGAAACAGATTGCTCCTCATGGACAATCTCAAGACGTGAAATCCACGTTACTAATCTAGCTACTGCTAGGATCGCTAGAAACACCAATCGTCTCTCCCCAGTAAACGGCGGATCCATGTTGTCGACGACGTACGCCAAATCAAGTGGCACCAAACGCTCGGGGTCGATGCGAGCCGTGACCTTTTCGACGTACTCCCAGAGCCTCCGAACTCCGCTGCAAAGAAAAAAGGCATGCTCCCTCGTTTCATCTTCGTCTTCCTCGCAGCGGGGGCAGAAAGGAACGTATTCATCCCCTCTGCAGTCTCCGGCAAGTACGCCGAAAAGTGGCAGCGCATTCCGGACTAGCCTCCATGTGATTGAAAACTCTGAATTATTTAAAAAGCTACTGGCTGGCGCCCAATTCCACTGAGAGAGGACCTCCTCCCTCGACATGTGCAGCCGCTCAACCAGCGGATCTTTTGCGGTCCCCACTACTAAATCCCGATACAGTCTCCTCCTAGGCCGTGCAAGGTCACTGGACCTCGGCAATGCCCTAAGGGCGGCTCGGCATTCGGAGAGGAACCGCCGTTCCCCCGCCGGTCTTCTGCGACCTTCGGCGGCAGGGGAGGGTATGAGCTTTGGGAAATCGTGCTCCACAACTGGTACCCAGTGCAATTCCTCAAGCAGTGTCCGACTTAGGAACGCCAATCTTTCGGCCTGCTTATGACTTAACAAGTCAGGCATTCCCAAGCCTCCATCGCTGAGTTTCTGTGTACAGATCCGTCTACGGACATACGGCTTTCCCCCTTTCCAGAGGAGTCTGAAAAGGAGTCGCTCCAAAGCCTTACAGCGGTCCGCAGGCAGAGGAAGTACTGACAAGTGGTAAAGGATCAACGGAAAGACGTAAGTTTGGCACGCCTCCGCACGACCCTTCAGGGACAAACCCCTGCGAATCCAAGTCCCCACTGACGATTCGACCTTTGTCTGTACCTCTGACCAATTTTTGTCCAGCTGGAGCCCAGGCCCGAACCAGATTCCAAGAATCTTTACCGGGCCATCTGTCCAGCCGAACTCACCTGGAAGCGAGTTTACCCCGGTCCAAGTGCCCAACCGCAGGCCAACGGACTTGCTGCGGTTGACTATGGCCCCTGTAACACTTTCATACTCATCGACCGCCTCTATCACCGCTTTAATATCGATCCTTCGCCCTACATAAACGGTGACGTCATCGGCGTACGCGGAAACCCTGGCAAACTTGCCGCCAGGTAGAGCTATCCCGCGCAGGACTGGTCTCGTCGTCTCGTCCCTTAACTTGCGAAGGAAGGGCTCCAACGCCAGGACATAAAGCAGAGGCGACAGTGGACACCCCTGGCGCACTGACCGAGAGACCTCAAAGGACTCCGACAACCTACCATTTACTTGTACCGCTACCGTGGGGTCACGATACAAAACGGAAATCCACTTGCGGAAGTCCGGACCAAAACCGGCGGTCTCCAAAACAGACTCCAAGAAACCATGGTCGACCCTATCGAAAGCTTTGGACTGATCTAAATTGATCAGCGCGGCTCCTGTGTCGTCTTCTAACCCCTCTATGATCGTGCGCACCAAGTGCAAGTTGTCTTTAATCGTTCTCCCCTTCACAGAACAAGTCTGATCCGGTTCGACCAAATCACCGATAACAACCTGCAGTCGGTTTGCAAGAACGCGGCCAAAATCTTCAACTCTGTGTTTAGCAGAGTGATGGGCCTGTAATCATCTAAGTCCTCCCCACCATGCCGCTCTTTCTTCTTCAGTAGTGTGATCACTCTTTTGGTTACCTGCCCAGGGATAGATCCCAGGGAAAACCAGTGGTTAAACACACCCGTCAGAAGAGGAACAAACATGGGCGACAGCCTCAAATACAATTCGTAGGGCAGACCATCAAGCCCTGGAGATCTGTTCTGGCCAACCTGCTTCAACGCAGTAATGACTTCACGCTCTGTAACCACCCCATCACAGCTAGCTGCTCGGTCCGCAGTAAGGCGGGGCGAGCCGGCTAAATAGCTGCCAAACTCCTGGCCGCGGAGTCTGGGTAGTTGGGTAAAGCGTTCCTTCAAATGTTGACGAAACCCCTTGCAAATCTCCTGAGTCGATACGAGGGTATGTCCTTCCAGGTTTTTCACCTTCCGAATGTACCCGTCCGAGCCACGTCTTAAGGCAGCCTTACGCTCAACAGCGTCAACGTTCACGGCTTCGTTAGAGACTCTTTTTAACCTAGCCCTAACTACTTGCCCTTCGTAACGCTCGCTAGCCAAGCGCTGAAGGTCCCCCTTAACTATGTCTATCTCTAGGGGATCCCCACCAGCCACCGCCCGGGTCAATCTATCTTCTAGCTGCCTTTTGGTCCGTGCCCTAGTTAACGCGAGGCGTTGGCTATATTGGACACAAAAGAGCCTAATGGTAGCCTTAAGTCTAACCCACCAGCTACTCCCGGTAACCGCCCCCACTAACTCCCGCTGAATTAGTGTTGTCAGCTGTTCCCGAAAGTCGTTCATCTCCAATAAGGAGGCGTTCAACTTCCAGTAGCCAGCCAACCTAGGCCTATTACCTAATCTCAAACGGGCCATTACTAATTTATGGTCCGAATGACCTAACCAGTGGAACGTGGGACACGATAAGAAATCTATGTCGCCTCTTCTAATTAACATCCTGTCCAAGTAGGTACTTGAACAGGCGGCCACGCTACTTTGCCACGTCCACATCTCCCTCCCTGGGTGATCCAGACGGAACCTGTCGACAAGATCGCACGAGACCATCAGGTCAGACAGGCTGCTTTCACACCGATCCGACCCTCTATTCCCCCCGACCTTATCTATCTTGGGGTCCAGGATGGCATTCCAGTCCCCCATTAAAACTACTCGCTCCGGACCCGCCGAAAGGAACACCTCCACCTGCCGAAAATAGGAAACCCTCTCCCCAGCGATATTGGGCGCGTAAACTGCCAAAATCCGGAACTTACTGCTTTTAACGGCAACATCGACCACGACCAGCCTTCCATGAGCGCACGCGTGAACTACAGTAACCGCCGCACCTAGGGTGCGACTCACTAACACAGAAACCCCACGGCTAACGGAATTGCCGTATGCTGAATAAACGTCGAAGTCGTTCACCAGCACACTGCAATCCCCGGGCCCAACAAAGTGGGTCTCCTGAATTGTAGCTATATCTACCTCCAGGGCTATGAGATCCCTCAGCACGCGAGCAGCCTTGCTTCGAGATCTCATGCCCCTCGCATTTAAACTAGCTAGGTTCAAGTTTGCCATAATTGCCCTAACTAGAAGTATCCCTCAAAAGCGAGTCTAAAGTCCTCGGGTGTTAGAACGCCGAAAGACTGACCGATGCTGCCAGTTAGCAACTCTGTTATGAACTGACCTCCTCGGACCAGTCCCCCCACGTCTAAGGGAAAGGTTATTTTTAGGGCTCTATAAAGGGATGGGTGAACATAAATGGGGACCCTCCCTTCGCATTTGACCGCTATTTGCATTAGCGACGGGTGTTCTTCGTCCACAATCTTCAGCCCCGGAAAAGCCAGTTTTGCTTCGGCAACCATCCTCCATAGTGCTTTTACTCTGGCCCCCTTTTCCTTTCTCAGGAACGTGATGAGCATCGGTGCTTCACTGAAGTTGGTTGGCCTCTCACCTTCCTTCCCGTCCACTTCGGTGAGCTTTTCCAGCTTTCTCACATGTTTCTTCTGGCCTGCGCTGAGGTCCACTGGTCCCTGGCTCACATCCACCTCGCATATCCTCTCCCCGGGTAAGAAAGGCCGTTTTCGTGTCCGTTCAGTCCGGATCGGGGCTACCGGGGTGGTGGTGGTGCTGATCGTCTCTTCTCTTTCTCTGTTCTCTTCTGCTTCCATGTCCTCTGAGGACCCGGCTTCTATGTCCTCGGAAGTCTTGGCTTCAGAGGTCTCCTCGTTGGTAGTAGGAGTAGTAGCACTATTAGTAGGGGGAGGGGTATTCTGCTCATCCATGGGGTCTGACGGTTGGGCAGGGTTTTCTTGGTCTTCTTCGTCGTCTTCCTGGTCTTCCTTAACCTTCTTGTTTGTGGCTGCCAGGCTTCTATTTTCTGTCTTCTTTTCTTCTTCTTCCTCTTCTGATTCGGGGGCCAACTTTCGTTTAACTCCCGACTTTTCTTCCTTTTGCTTCTGGTCTTTTGGCTTTTCCGGGGCCACTGTCTTATGCTTTCCCTTCTTGGCTACAGTACTCCAGCTGTTTGATGTCTCCGCTGTTGGTGTGACTGCTTTCTCTGTCACTTTCACCGGGGGCACCGCTGTCGGCGGGGGCACTGGATCCCTCTTCGGGCAGAATTTCGCCATGTGGCCCGGCATCCTGCAGCTCCAACAGTGTGGCCTTCTGCCCTCGACGATTATGGACATTGTCCATTTCTCCCATGTCAGTTGGGCGGGGATTGCGTCGAAGCCAGCTCTGTTAACCCTCATCTTGAGCTTGTAGTCTCCAGTCATTATATTTTTGGGGCCACACGCTGCAGTCATGCCTCCACGTCCCCGTATTGTGACAAGATGGCTCCGACCTGTTCTTCTTCAAAACACCATGGGACTCCCAGAATGGTCACCGTTGTTCGTCTTTTCTCTAGGTATTCTGGCTTACACCGGATCCCCTTCCATACTGTGTCGCTTTTCGATGTTTTGATGGCGTCTTCTTCTGTGGGTAGCAGAACATCCCACATTGCGTAACTTCTACGCACTATATAAGTTGCTGGAATGTTTGTTTCAACCAACAGGCTTACCATCTTCTCTTTGCTCAATCCGGTGAGCCCCTTCTGTTTTTCGTCGAAAGTTACTAGGGACACAATTCTTTTTCTGAGGCTTTCGAGCTTCCCGGGGACTGGCTTGATCTCATTTCCGTCCGTCAGGTAACGGTACTTTTCCTGGAAGAGTCTTCGGTATGCTTCCGGGCTTCTTTGCTCCCTCGGGCCCCAGGTCTTCTCCGGGCTTCTTTGCTTTGGTCCCCAGCTGCTTCCTGCTTCCGGACTTTTTCCTGGGCTACGCTGCTGTGGTCCCTCGTGACTCGTCTTCTCTGGCCTTGCTTCTGGGCCTTTTCCCGGATTCTGCTTCCTCTCGTCGTGAGTGGTAGGTTGCCATGCGGTTGGTTTCTCAAATTCTAGGGAGTGCCATCTCCTTAATGCTGGTTCCTTCTTTCTCGGGCTATTGTTCGCTGACCTGACCGCTCTGCTCGCTCCTTCTGCGGAAGGGTGTGATTTTCTGATGGGCCTTTGTGGTATGGCCCAGCCTGTCTTGCTTGCTCTTTTCTCTTCCCGTGTCCGTGGTTTTCCCCCGACAACTACCCATGGGTTGAGGAAATCTGGGTCGCTGTCCTCCCTTGGTTCAGCGCCCCCGGGCCTAGAGGTTCCCGTCTTGTCTTTTCCCTCTACTAGGTATACTGGAGGTGATGGTGAATACCCTGCGGTTAAAGACTCTATTTCGACCATGAACGCTGCAGGTGATAGTGGGATTTCACTGGGTGTGGCATCCCCTGACAACGACGACGGCACTGAGACTCCACCAGGTGTGGAATCTCTCGACAACGACGGCACTGGGATTCCACTGGGCGTGGCATCCCCCGACAGCGGTACTGTAACATCACTCGACGGCGGCGGCACTGGAACGTCACCGAATGTGACGCTCCCCCTTCTCGGCACTGGAACGTCACCGAATGTGACGCTCCCCCTTCTCGGCACTGGGGTGTCACACCCGGTGACACCCCCCCATCTCGGCACTGGGGTGTCACCGGATGTGACACCCCCCGTTCTCGGCACTGGGGTGTCACCGGGTGTGACACCCCCCCCTTCTCGGCACTGGGGTGTCACCGGGTGTGACGCCCCCCCTTCTCGGCACTGGGGTGTCACCGGATGTTACACCCCCCCTTCTCGGCACAACACCAGGGGCGTCCCCCATGGTGCTAGAGGCAGAGGCCTGCCTCCTGATTTGTTGGCCCAGTGCCCTTCCCCGACCCGCCGATTTGGAAGCTAGAGGGCCTTCGCCGCAAAAGGGCACGTCGGTAACCTCTAGTCCTGCCGGCTGCTTAAGTCGGTTCCAGACACTGAACAATCTGTAAAGGAATAGAAAACGTGAACAGTTAGTACGATGCCAAAAGTACCATACGCCCAAAGGGGTCGGTTCTATTGGCCAAAAACGAGCTTGCCGAAAACCAAGCCGTTTATTTAGTGTTCTGCCCCGGACCTGGCATTATCTACTGCCAGGCCCTCATTTGGGGTCCAGAGACACTTAGGCATGAAGCCAGTAGGGGGAAAAGGGGAGTCGAGGGTCATTCTAAACTAAAGCTAGGTCTTTGAAGACTTTATTAAAATCCCTATGCTAAGACACTATTTTTTATATTATCATTCTTACCATGGAGTTTATCTACTTAAAATCTCCCCAGCGTATGGTTTTGGCGTTTTAACTGAAAGAAATAAATGTTTTTATTCAACAAAACAAAATCATATGTACAAACAAAAAGAAAAGATTTTTTTGGAAATAAAATTTTTACTAAAATGAGGGATGAGATGATGGGGAGGGGGGCAAACTAAGATACACCCAAAAAGAAAGAAAAAACAAATTAACAAAATGCCTATGGGGTCGGGTTAGTAAGGGATCCCCCCAACCTATTTCTAAATATGGAGCGCCTGCTGTCTTTCGGTCCCGAAGGTCGAAAGCAAGCAGGTCGTTCCCTAGTGGGGAGTGGGGGACCTAGGGACGATATTTGAAAAATAAATTAGATAGGGATGGGTAACATAAGGACTGGACGGCGTCTTCCAAGATAAATGTACGTATAGGGGCAACAGACCGGGGACAAAACAAAGGGTGGACTGGGCATCTTTTGGAAGCTCTCCTATTGCCGATAAAAATAAATTCAGGGACGGGATCAACTTTCATACTTGCCCTAGTCTAGTATCTAATAAAGACTTTTCCACTCGTGGTGGTTAGGACCTAACTATCCCTACTCTGTTACTTTGTTTGGGGCTGGGTTCCGTAGAACCTTAGCACCGCCTGACAGATACCACTAGGGTGGGAAAACAAACTTAAACCTAGCGCCTCGTCGGATGCACAAACTAGTGTTGTGCACCCATCTCCTATCAAAGTCCATGCGGTGCAATCTTTTCCAATCGCATCTGATCTTTACTTTAAGTTGATGTTTAAAGCGACCAACCAGATCCCGATCCGAAACAGATTGCTCCTCATGGACAATCTCAAGACGTGAAATCCACGTTACTAATCTAGCTACTGCTAGGATCGCTAGAAACACCAATCGTCTCTCCCCAGTAAACGGCGGATCCATGTTGTCGACGACGTACGCCAAATCAAGTGGCACCAACCGCTTGGGGTCGATGCGAGCCGTTACCCTTTCGACGTACTCCCAGAGCCTCCGAACTCCGCTGCAAAGAAAAAAGGCATGCTCCCTCGTTTCATCTTCGTCTTCCTCGCAGCGGGGGCAGAAAGGAACGTATTCATCCCCTCTGCAGTCTCCGGCAAGTACGCCGAAAAGTGGCAGCGCATTCCGGACTAGCCTCCATGTGATTGAAAACTCTGAATTATTTAAAAAGCTACTGGCTTGCGCCCAATTCCACTGAGAGAGGACCTCCTCCCTCGACATGTGCAGCCGCTCAACCAGCGGATCTTTTGCGGTCCCCACTACTAAATCCCGATACAGTCTCCTCCTTGGCCGTGCAAGGTAACTGGCCCTCGGCAATGCCCTAAGGGCGGCTCGGCATTCGGAGAGGAACCGCCGTTCCCCCGCCGGTCTTCTGCGACCTTCGGCGGCAGGGGAGGGTATGAGCTGTGGGAAAGCGTGCTCCACAACTGGTACCCAGTGCAATTCCTCAAGCAGTGTCCGACTTAGGAACGCCAATCTTGCCGAAAAACCAAGCCGCCGAGCGGTGAAAATATCGCCGAAAATATTCAGGGGGCTGCTAGTCACCGGGAGCGGGCAGGAAGTTTGTTTCTATTTCTAAACAACAGTTAATATTAATTCCCGGATGTGTTCTTTACAAACAGTCGATGCTGAAGGAGTTCGTTGTTTGTATTTCACGAAGTTTTTCCAGGAAATTAAAGTTTGTTGTTTTTGTTTTTGTTGTAGAAAAGATGTCTTTTTTAAATTTCTTTTCTACAACGGGGCTCTGGAATCACGTGACGGCCGCCGACATTACTGCTACTGCTGATTTCGGCGGAGGCTGTTAATGGCTGGTCGTCTGTAGTGCTGTTGTTGTTGTTGTTGTTTACTTGCTACTGCTGATTTCGGCGGAGGCTGTTAATGGCTGGTCGTCTGTAGTGCTGTTGTTGTTGTTGTTTACTTGCTACTGCTGATTTCGGCGGAGGCTGTTAATGGCTGGTCGTCTGTTGTGCTGTCGTTGTTGTTGTTAGCGGCCAAGCCGCGACAGTTGGAACACGTCAACACTTCTTACCCTTTTTTTGTGTTATTCAATGCAGAATTAAGATGCCTAAATCATTAGCAGTTTCCAATTGAGTTTATCTGACTAAAAATAAATCGATGGAGGATCCGTTATCAAAATTTATTTCTTTTACTTTGCTTTTTTCACGGCATATCAACCTTTTCTTGGATTATTTAACATCGAATTAATTCATCCGGAAATAACGTATAGATACTATTTTATCGAATAAAATAGTAATGCCAACTGTTGTCATGGGAAATTGAAAACTGACTTTGTTTTGCTTATTTTTCGAATTTATAATTTTATCTGATTTCGATTTTGTTCAGGATTTGTTTGGTAAGTTTAATAATCTGGATGGTTAATATTACTTTCTTCTTGTATTTCAAAGGTCGCAAAACCGCTCTGGTTCTTTCAGTTCGACGCAACACCGGTCTGGTGCTTTTTAGTATCCTGCCAGTCGGTGTGTGTGTGTGTGTGTATGTGTGTTGTTGTTGTTGTTGTTTTTTTGTTTTTGTTTTTTTTTCACCAGCTTCTGCTGGTTTCACTTTTTAAAATGGCGCGCTCAATGTTTTAGCCAATCGAATCCCGCGTGACACAGCAAGAAGTATTAGCACCAGATACACCGAGAGAGGGGGAGAAAAGAAGGGGAAAAAGAGAGAAGAAAATACACCAATTAGACAGGGAAAAGAGGCGATGGAGAAAGTAGAAAACACTAATAGCGGGGAAAAAGGAAGGGGAGATAAATAGAGAAAAAGGAAAATAAAATTTCTACATAATTTCTGAGAATGTAGTTTAGGCGATTCAGAGTTCCTATCCCGTCGCAGTTACCACCTGACGAAGGTCAGAGGAATAGTTGGCCGAAACGTCGTGAAACAACTAAGAAATATGAGAATAATAGTCCACAATAAATAAATTAAGATGTAAAATGTTCACTCGTGTCTGTAACTGATAAATTTGTCCTTTTAGCATGGTCAAACCAGTGTTGCCAACTGAGATTTTCAAAACCCGCTAGATTGGGGACATAAAATCTCCAGAAAATCTCTAGTAACCGTAACCAAGATTTTGAAAACCCGCCAGATTAACAAAAAAAAAAAAAAAAAAAAAAAAAAAATCCCCCAAAAAAAGAAACACTAGATTTTAACGTTGTACCTTATATATAAATTTAGTCGTTATGCAGAGCAAGGAGCTTGCTTTTTTAGACATGAATTTCAAGTTAAATTCAATTTTTACGGTAGCTTTTGTTTATTTTTGTTTATTAAATTGTTAAATTGTTCAGAATAATTAACAAAAACGCCCATCCTCCTACGTTAAGAATAGGTTTCTAAATAATAAATAATAACGTTATTTCAGTGCAATCAGTATTCTGCATAAGTACCATACATTTTTTGACTTGGACTTGAAGACAACCATATTGTAGTCAGCTGGAAAGCAGGAAAACGGAAGACAGTTTCACAGGCGTGCAGTTCTAAGAAAGAAGATTTGTTCATGGAATCTACGTTTAGGTTTAGACACAGATAAAGAGTGGGGGAAATTATTGATAGTGTTTTCAGGTAGACGAGTGTTTCTTGTGAAAGTTTGACGAAGGGGGTACTATAGATTGAAGTTCAGTCGAGCACTTGCCATGAAAATAATGATAAAACAAAGACAAACTTGCTACATCTCTTCTGTGAGAAAGAGGTTGCAGGGAAGAAAAAAGGACATCTCTTATGAGGCTACGAAGTCTATTTTGAACTCTATCAAGGCAGGATAAGTCCTTTCTAGCAGCTTTTGCCCAGATGTGGCAACAGTATTCCATCCTTAGACATACCTGGCTCTTATATAGATAGAGAATTACATCGGCAGTGAGATATCTACTGGATCAATAGAAGGATCCAACCATTTTTCCAGCGGCCTTGGCAACAGATTTGATGTACATGTTCCATTTCAGATCAGGAGTAAAGGGCAAGCCCAGAAGCTTGTCAAAACATGAGGCCTCCCCAAGACGACACCCATTCATTTCAACTGATGCCAGATGGGGATCAAAGCGTTGATGATGTAAAGATATAAGCTTGGATTTAGACGCATTAAAAGTAACCAGCCACTACTTTCCCCATTGTACCACGTGTTCAAGATCAGAGGAGAGAGAATCGAAGAGAACTTGGTCGTTTACCGTCTTAGATGTGCTACCATAGATGGTAGTGTCATCAGTATAAATGTCTACAAATGATGTAAGGATGTGATTTGGAAGATTATTAATATAAATCAGGAAGAGAGTTGGGCCCAGGATAGAACCCTGAGGGACTCCAGCATTAATACTGTGAGGTTCTGATTTCTGCCCATCAACTACTACTCTTATGAACCTATCAGAGAGAAATGATTTAATAATTGAGAAGACATTTCTAGCTATACCATAGCTGGAGATCTTGTGAAGTAAACCTTTCTGCCATATCCCATCAAAGGCTTTTGATATGTCAGAAACAATTGCCCTAGAAAGGTTGCCTCCGTCAAGAGATTCGCTAATCCTATGAGATATAACTGTAAGCACATCTGCTGTAGATCTAGCAGAACGGAAACCATATTGTGTGTCACTAAGAAGGTTATTTTTGTTGAGATGGTTGATTACTTCTGTATTTAACACAGATTCTAGCAACTTACTCATGACGCACAGGAGACTTATTGGCCTGTACTGAGAGGGGGATGAGCGATCACCTGAATTCTTAAATACAGGGCATACTGATGAGATTTCCAGGGTGATGGGAAGCAATTCTCCTTAAGACAACGTTTAAACAGTTTTGTAAGGATGGGCACTAGTTCTGGTTGAAGTATTTTGAGTACTATAATTGGAATACCGTCAGGGCCAGTTGCTTTACTCGAATCAAGGTTTTTGATTAGCTTGGCAACATCACGTACTGATATTTTTATATCACATAGCGTGTTTTCTGATACAGGAGGAAATATTGGGGATTGGCAGCCTTGGTCGCAAAGGGTAGAATTAGCTGCAAAGTTCTTGACAAAGAGTTTGGCTTTGTCTGATGCTGACGAGATTACCAGGGTGATGGGAAGCATTGATGATAGTTGGGATAGAGCACACATTTCTGTTTAAGATTCTGTTTGCTATTTGCCAAAACTAGTGAGAACCAAGCCACTGCTCAGCTACTTTGAACTTGACGGACTGAGCATACAACTCTTTGCGTACTTTATTACTTTTTTTACAATGGTTGCTGGCAGTTCTGAAAGCAGCTTTAGTCTCAGTACATCTATTACGTTTGAAACAATGCAAAAAGTGATTTCTGTGCACAATGGCAGCAGCACATTCTGGAGAGAAACACGGCTGGCTGTTAGGTTTTTGCTGGAACTTTTTCGAGGGTATGAAACGGTCAATACCTACAATTAACCATTCTATCAGGACTGATACTATAGAGGACACATCCTTTTTAAACATGGAACGCAGAGGTAGATCTGATATAAATGTACGGAAGCTATCCCAGTCTGGCATAGAGTATTGATATACTGCACGATGGAGAGGTACGTCTGAAGATTTTTTACATGTCCTTTTTATCTTAATTGATACAACAGAGTGGTCGGAAGATCCAAGTGGAGACAGAACGGAAACTCCCTAACACACACACACACACACACACACACACACACACACACACACACACACACACACACTCAATAAATTATAAGTTTCAAATTATATTCCTTGTTGAATAATAAATTGTAAATTCTAATTTACAGAGTTTAGATTAAAAAAAATCAATTTTTTAATTAGCTCCCAAAATGATTGTCAGATTTTATCAATGACTTTTTTTCACAGCAGTAACAGGATAAAATATTAATTATGGAAATATGTGCAGATATGAATTTGTCTGTTTTATTTATCATTTTGCGAATATTAATGTATCTGACTTTTGCAAATAAATATTACTTTTTCACAAATATTTGGTTAGTGGGAGGTTTTGTTTGTGTAAGAAACAAATTATGAAATCACAATTTTTAGAAAAAATTAAATTACAAATTTTAAATCACATATCACTAAAGAAATTGTTGCAAAATACAATTCTAATAAATATTTGCATTATAAAAATAACAAAAAATCAACGAATAAAACTCAAAAATACATTTTAAGTAAAAACATTATTACCTATTATGTCATGTCGAAATTAGTAAAAAATTATGTCATGCTGAAATTAGTAAAAAATTATGTCATGTCAAAATTAGTAAAAAATTATGTCATGTCGAAATTAGAAAAAAATTATGTCATGTCAAAATTAGTAAAAAATTATGTCATGTCGAAATTAGTAAAAAATTATGTCATGTCGAAATTAGTAAAAAATTATGTCATGTCGAAATTAGTAAAAAATTATGTCATGTCAAAATTAGTAAAAAATTATGTCATGTCGAAATTAGTAAAAAATTATGTCATGTCAAAATTAGTAAAAAATTATGTCATGTCGAAATTAGTAAAAAATTATGTCATGTCAAAATTATGTCATGTCAAAATTAGTAAAAAATTATGTCATGTCGAAATTAGTAAAAAATTATGTCATGTCGAAATTAGTAAAAAATTATGTCATGTCGAAATTAGTAAAAAATTATGTCATGTCGAAATTAGTAAAAAATTATGTCATGTCAAAATTAGTAAAAAATTATGTCATGTCGAAATTAGTAAAAAATTATGTCAAGTCGAAATTAGTAAAAAATTATGTCATGTCAAAATTAGTAAAAAATTATGTCATGTCGAAATTAGTAAAAAATTATGTCATGTCGAAATTAGTAAAAAATTATGTCATGTCAAAATTAGTAAAAAATTATGTCATGTCGAAATTAGTAAAAAATTATGTCATGTCAAAATTAGTAAAAAATTATGTCATGTCGAAATTAGTAAAAAATTATGTCATGTCGAAATTAGTAAAAAATTATGTCATGTCAAAATTAGTAAAAAATTATGTCCTGTCCAAATTAGTAAAAAATTATGTCATGTCAAAATTAGTAAAAAATTATGTCATGTCAAAATTAGTAAAAAAATATGTCATGTCGAAATTAGTAAAAAATTATGTCATGTCAAAATTAGTAAAAAATTATGTCATGTCGAAATTAGTAAAAAATTATGTCATGTCAAAATTAGTAAAAAATTATGTCATGTCGAAATTAGTAAAAAACTATGTCATGTCAAAATTAGTAAAAAATTATGTCATGTCGAAATTAGTAAAAAATTATGTCATGTCAAAATTAGTAAAAAATTATGTCATGTCGAAATTAGTAAAAAATTATGTCATGTCAAAATTAGTAAAAAATTATGCCATGTCGAAATTAGTAAAAAATTATGTCATGTCAAAATTATGTCATGTCAAAATTAGTAAAAAATTATGTCATGTCGAAATTAGTAAAAAATTATGTCATGTCAAAATTAGTAAAAAATTATGTCCTGTCAAAATTAGTAAAAAATTATGTCATGTCAAAATTAGTAAAAAATTATGTCATGTCAAAATTAGTAAAAAATTATGTCATGTCGAAATTAGTAAAAAATTATGTCATGTCAAAATTAGTAAAAAATTATGTCATGTCGAAATTAGTAAAAAATTATGTCATGTCAAAATTAGTAAAAAATTATGTCATGTCGAAATTAGTAAAAAACTATGTCATGTCAAAATTAGTAAAAAATTATGTCATGTCGAAATTAGTAAAAAATTATGTCATGTCAAAATTAGTAAAAAATTATGTCATGTCGAAATTAGTAAAAAATTATGTCATGTCAAAATTAGTAAAAAATTATGCCATGTCGAAATTAGTAAAAAATTATGTCATGTCAAAATTATGTCATGTCAAAATTAGTAAAAAATTATGTCATGTCGAAATTAGTAAAAAATTATGTCATGTCAAAATTAGTAAAAAATTATGTCATGTCGAAATTAGTAAAAAATTATGTCAAGTCGAAATTAGTAAAAAATTATGTCATGTCAAAATTAGTAAAAAATTATGTCATGTCGAAATTAGTAAAAAATTATGTCATGTCGAAATTAGTAAAAAATTATGTCATGTCAAAATTAGTAAAAAATTATGTCATGTCGAAATTAGTAAAAAATTATGTCATGTCAAAATTAGTAAAAAATTATGTCATGTCGAAATTAGTAAAAAATTATGTCATGTCGAAATTAGTAAAAAATTATGTCATGTCAAAATTAGTAAAAAATTATGTCCTGTCAAAATTAGTAAAAAATTATGTCATGTCAAAATTAGTAAAAAATTATGTCATGTCAAAATTAGTAAAAAATTATGTCATGTCGAAATTAGTAAAAAATTATGTCATGTCAAAATTAGTAAAAAATTATGTCATGTCGAAATTAGTAAAAAATTATGTCATGTCAAAATTAGTAAAAAATTATGTCATGTCGAAATTAGTAAAAAACTATGTCATGTCAAAATTAGTAAAAAATTATGTCATGTCGAAATTAGTAAAAAATTATGTCATGTCAAAATTAGTAAAAAATTATGTCATGTCGAAATTAGTAAAAAATTATGTCATGTCAAAATTAGTAAAAAATTATGCCATGTCGAAATTAGTAAAAAATTATGTCATGTCAAAATTATGTCATGTCAAAATTAGTAAAAAATTATGTCATGTCGAAATTAGTAAAAAATTATGTCATGTCAAAATTAGTAAAAAATTATGTCCTGTCAAAATTAGTAAAAAATTATGTCATGTCAAAATTAGTAAAAAATTATGTCATGTCAAAATTAGTAAAAAATTATGTCATGTCGAAATTAGTAAAAAATTATGTCATGTCAAAATTAGTAAAAAATTATGTCATGTCGAAATTAGTAAAAAATTATGTCATGTCAAAATTAGTAAAAAATTATGTCATGTCGAAATTAGTAAAAAACTATGTCATGTCAAAATTAGTAAAAAATTATGTCATGTCGAAATTAGTAAAAAATTATGTCATGTCAAAATTAGTAAAAAATTATGTCATGTCGAAATTAGTAAAAAATTATGTCATGTCAAAATTAGTAAAAAATTATGCCATGTCGAAATTAGTAAAAAATTATGTCATGTCAAAATTATGTCATGTCAAAATTAGTAAAAAATTATGTCATGTCGAAATTAGTAAAAAATTATGTCATGTCGAAATTAGTAAAAAATTATGTCATGTCGAAATTAGTAAAAAATTATGTCATGTCGAAATTAGTAAAAAATTATGTCATGTCGAAATTAGTAAAAAATTATGTCCTGTCAAAATTAGTAAACAATTATGTCATGTCAAAATTAGTAAAAAATTATGTCATGTCGAAATTAGTAAAAAATTATGTCATGTCAAAATTAGTAAAAATTCCAAAAATAACAACAAAAAAGAAATGCTTAAAAAGAAGATCTAAAAATTTTAGATTTTCTATTTGAGCATTTTTTTTTTTGATTAAAACAAAGAAACAAAAAAAAAAAATCAGTCGGTATTGACTGCAATAAAAGAAACATAAAACTGCATTTTTCGACAGTTTTTTTTTTCTTGTGATTGTAATGTTCTATTCGATTACTTTTCAGACTTGAATTTATTTTTTATTAATTTCGACAGGCAATTAGACAATAATGATCTTTTTACTTAAAATGTATTTTTGTGTCCGATTATAATGCACAAGGATCACATCCACAAACCCCCAGAAAACAAATTAAAATTTTAAAAATAAACAGTTTTAAGAAATTGCAAAAATCAGACAACAAAATAATAAGTCGATTAATTCGCTGTATCATGACTGAAAAAAGAGACAAATTTAGTTGGTAATATTGGCCAGTAAACCGTTTCAACATACCTACCCTTAATTAATGTTATTTAAATTATTTGTCACATTATTTATATTAAAGAATTCAAATGTTAAAAAGCAATGTAATTCATGAACAATTTATTTTAATCATTTGTTTTCTTTTTTTCCAAATGATAAGCACAAGTTACAGTATTAATAAATTACTTTTTACCATTAAAATTTAAGATATTCTGATAAGTTGTCAGAATGATTTTCAGTTTCAACAGGACTAAAACTTGTCCATATAAGTAGAAGAGTAACTTATCTTGCCTTTGATAACATTTATTTGTTGTTTGTTTTTTTAACAACTTTTATGAATCTACAAACCTAATTTAACTTTTAAAATCCTATTTAAAAAAAAATGGTAAAACTATACAAACACCGTGACAGCGAATTAACCCTAACCCCAACCCTAAACCTAACCCTAACCCTAATCCTAACCCTAACCCTAACGCTGTCACGGTGTTTGTATAATAATACCAAAAAAATAATTTTGCTAAAAATAAAGAATTTTTATTCTTTATTTTTAGCAAAATTATTTTTTATATACTAGTTAAAAAATGATATAAGCCTGAATTAACATATTTTTTCTTGGCGATAAAAAATGAAATAAACAGGGTCACAAGACCGCAAGGGCGCAAGTTAGGGATGCTATTTCCAGATTTTTATCGTAGACTCTCCCAGTTTAATTTGTATTTTCTCTTATTGGTACGTCCTGAACCTTTATCTATTTTGAAGTGTCCACTTCACACCTACTTGGCAAAATTTACAGTTGAATATTAAAACACTGAACTTTTTTTAGACTTGTTTTGACCTGGCCGCTGTCAGCTTTGTATATTTTATAAACTAATTAATGTTTGCGTTTTTTTTGTTTTATTTTTGTTTTTTGTTTTTTTTCGGTTTCAATTTCTTCAAAACGAAATCTCCAGATTTTAGAAAAAAAAACCCGCTAGCCGCTAGATCTAAAATTTACCCGCTAGATTTCAAACGAACTCTCCAGATCTAGCGGGAAACCCGCTAAATTGGCAACCCTGGGTCAAACAGATCTAAAGTAACTATAAATAGAGAGAGAGAGAGAGAGAGAGAGAGAGAGAGAGAGGAAGAAAACACTAATACTTTTTACAATGTCGCCCATTTTGTCTTTTTATGTGTGTGCCAACAGAAGTAGCTTCCCCTTAACTGTCTTTGATATCTCTTTTTTATAAGGGCAAATAAATCTCTGTAATTTCTTGAATGTATTTTCTTGATGATGAAAAGACCCACAAATGTTCATCCGAAGTTCTTTTGGTAATTCCCGTAGATTTGTCTCGTCGGTAGATGAGCCTTCTCCAAACAAATTGTTTTTTCGCTGTAAAAAAGAAAACTACTTCAGAGAACTTCATTCCATAACAGATACGTACAATTTAAACTGTTTTTTCGATATTTTCATTTTTAATGTCTTGATTAAACTTTACAAGTACCGAGTTTTCTTTCTCGTTCACACCGAAAACGACTCTCCTTTCGTAATCAGTCACATGATACAACAGGCATCATGAGAAAGATAGAAAAAGAAAGAAGTGAAAAAGAGAGGAAGTGGCATTCGGTTCAAGATCTGTTCTTCAGATGATTGCTGCAATGCTGCACTTCAATTTCTTGTTCTCTGTCAGTGGAGGAGAAATCCTTCACGACTGAGACAATTTTTATT
Source organism: Euprymna scolopes (assembly GCF_053919585.1). Classification (NCBI taxonomy): domain Eukaryota; kingdom Metazoa; phylum Mollusca; class Cephalopoda; order Sepiida; family Sepiolidae; genus Euprymna; species Euprymna scolopes. The sequence goes on from NC_136509.1 coordinate 60,938,598, forward strand.
TTTGTTCCTTTCCTCCACATTAAAAAACGACCCTGGTGTCTAACTCTGTCCCGTGGGGAGGCATTGTAAATAGGAACACTGAGAAAAAGAAAAGCCACTACAACCAAATTCAATCTATACTTTGTTTGTGTATTGATATTCATATTAAAAAACCCCTTTTTTCTTTTTATTAATATTAGTATTTATTACTATTAGTATTTTTTTTTTATTAGAAGGTCGTTTTTAATGTGGGGTTAAACCAGCTCCCCCCAAAAAGGCAAAAGGGGCACTCTAGTTGGGACCAAAAATAATAATTGCCTTGGTATAATGCATCCTCATCCTAAAAAATGCTAACTTTGTTATTTCTTCTCTTTTAAATTTCTTATTTCATTTTGTAATTTGTAATTATGTGTATTTTAATAATTTATATATGTATTTATTGTATTTATTTTTGTTTCCTTGCCTAGTTTTAAATGCTCCCCCAGCAAAACACCAACCAGGTTCTCTCCCAGCTTAAATTAATGATTAATTCCACGCTCTGAACTAGAGATAAAAAATAGCTTAGGCAGGATAAATTTTCCGAAATTAGCACAAACGTGGAATTATTTTTTCTACTGTTGGAGGCAGAAGAAATTTATGTAAGTAATATACTTAATATCTACAATTAATTTAAGTAATATACTTAATATCTACAATTTATTTAAGTAATATACTTAATATCTACAATTTATTTAAGTTATATACTTAATATCTATGCTTACTTGTATTAATAAAGAGGCTTCGTTGATATCCCTACCAAACCACTGGATATAGCTTATAATTAACTGTTACTATATCAGTAACTGAAATCTACAGTGATCTTAGCTACGTCACTAGGACTATTTTCTGTATAGATACAATGTTTTGTCCCTGACCTTAATGACTGCCTATAAATACGAGTCACCATGTAATAATTGTTTCTCTTTACCTCCAAAACGATTGCCTTTATCTAACCTGCATGCTAAATAGGGAAAAAGAAGAAAAAAGAATTTTTTTTTTTGTTCTGTTTCCCAAGCTAAAACATTACTTGAAACTCCTACTGTATTCTGTAAGTTAATAACCTAATGAAACTACTGTATTCTGTAAGTTAATAACCCCGTCCCTTGAAAGCTAACAATCTGCCCCCCCCCCAAGCTGTCACTAAAACTCTACATTACACACGCCTTAGTAGTGGAATTCTTAGCCTCCAGCTCCTAACCTTCACATGCTAACCGCTAACAGTCATCACTAAACATCTATACATTTCTACCTCTAAGACATGCATTAGAGTTCATTCTTATCCAGTTTGGTACTTACCAGTCAAAGTATGCACTCGGATGCAAAACGATCTTCATTACATAAAAATGCCTCTTCCTAGATGTTTTTGCAACGATTATTACAAAACCAAATCCGATACTCCCTGTTATGCAAAACGCTTGATGACTCTTAAATGAAAACTGAAATTATCTTCCTTCAATAGTAGAAACACACTAACACCCACAACTTTTATCTATTCGCATCTACTGAAAACTTGCCCAAATATCTATTTACTTAATTATACATACGGAATATGCCATGACTTAAAATTTACCTCCAGTTATACCCGTACTGTACTGCACCTACATCTTAACTCTCCTGTAATCTAAAATATACAGTGACTGGGCAAAATTCTTAGCTCAAGTCCTTATACCTACTCACACTGTAACGTTATCCTGTATCTAAGCTAACATATAAAATAAAAAAATGTAAAAATCTAAAGGTAAAAGTCTTAATCCACACTAACACCTTTCTAACAAGCCTGCTCACATAGTTGTTGCACTGCATGAGTTTTTTTTTTTTTTTTAAATAACAATGAAATAGCAATGTCCCTAAATCACTTTGAGGAGTGTAACTATTCATTAGATATATAACCTCTACAAACTAACCCTGTAACATTAACTAACGATGCGGGGTCGCAGAAATACCTGGATCAGGACCCAGGCGTGGAGCGAACCCTCTCAGAGCTGATGGACCCAGTAGATCTTCCCAGATTTAGGAGAAGGAAAACTCTGAAACTAAACCTAAGTGGAGAGAGGCCTCTCCAGTCTTGGATGACAACCTTCCTAGAGCTGATGAGTCAAAGAAATTACCGATCTGAAAACCTAAACTGCTTAAGGAGTAGATAGGCTCTGTCTATCACCTGGCGTCCATACTCCTTCTTTGCCTATTAGTCAGGCGCAGAGATGCTATCACAGTGATTCGACAAAAACACTCAGTGGTAGATCTTGTTTCTTGTCTAGGGCAATGAATGCCGTTTTCCCCACTCCCGACACATCCCACCCCTCAAAACTGGGCACTTGGGAGTGCTTGAGTGCCACATATGCCTGTGCAATTAGATTGTGTTGACCTTCTTCTGATGGGTTGAGGGTACCAGATTGACAGTTCCTGACTGGTAGTACAGATGCCCTAACTCTTTGGTAGTGCTTAGAGCGGCTGCTCCATCAACAATTGTATAATATTGAGATGTTTGTAGTGTCATATCGCGCATGGAAAGGGACCCTGCACTCATCCCCGATGGGCTTTCCTGAGGCCACAGTCCTAGTTGAAGAAAGGTCAGCTGATGGTTTACTTGTGTTGCATGTCTGATACTCTGCATAACCTCTTGTTCAGCTCCCATTTACCTAACTGAAACTCTTTAAAAACATGATGACAGTACAATAAAAAAAATAAGCTTAAACCAGGCTTAGAGACAAACAAATCCAACTTGCCTCCTCCCTTGAGGCTTGCATTCACGAAAATCCATGGGCTTAGAACTAATTTAGCTGATGTTGAAGCATTTCTCCTAACAAATACCCCGGATATCTTAGCACTAAGTGAGACTAACCTACACTCCTCCATCCCCTCTAACTACTTTAACATGCCTGGCTATCTCCTACTCTGCCGTAAGAACTCTGACAGACATATGCACGGACTTATTATCATTTTCAGTCCCCCACCCCTAATTTCTGGCTCCCATCTTATCTCGCAATTACTTATAACGTCACCAACTAACTTCGGAAGAAACCCCCCCCCCCATCCGATTTTCTTTTATATCATAAGTTGCTTAAAACGTGATTAGTTAAAGTTCAGAATAAAATCACGCTTTCTCTTAACGGTTAATTTAAAAAAAAAAAAATCTTCTGAACGCTATTAAAAGTTAAATTCTTCACTAGTTTGTAGTTTGGAGACGGAAGCGTTGTTGTGATAAGTGATTTTCTCTACTAATTCGCACTTTTTATTTTTAGATTCAAATATTAATAACTACATTTTATTTCAGTATTTAATTTATGTATTTCTGTTGTATTAAATGCTAGCTTTTTTTTTTTTTTTTTTTTTTTCTCGTCCATAAATGTTTATTTATCTACCGAGTTGATTGCAAAAATAGATTACCTAATTGTACTCATTTTTAGTTCGTGAGAGGGGAATCTATCACCATACTTTCCCTTAATAAAAGTCCAACGGACGTGTTTAAGTACAATACTTAATAGTTTTTTTTTTTTTTTTTTTTTTTTTTAATGGAGAGTAGAAAACGCATTGTGGATGCGTTATCGGCAGCTCCTGTTACTCTCGCTTCTTCTTATTTGTCCCTCAGTCCTCATTTTTTAAATGAGTGATTTTTCTGACAAAGGGAGAAGAAAAAGCTGTTTTCTAGGTTGGCAGTATTTTTGCGCGAACAGTTGGCAGAGTTGGTGGAAATTTTCTGTTTCTATGTCTATCCTTGTAGCCATGTCACTAGTAAGGGTGCTGGAGGTAAATGTTTTCCGCCTGATAGTCAGGGACCCGAACCTTGGATTAACCACTAAGGAGGCTGTCCTATCAGCAGGTGCAAAGTACTGGGGCTGCTGTATTGCCATTTGGTGAATGGAATCTGGACCATGCAGTAGCTTCTGGTGGGGCCTCTCGATGCCATACTAGTGGGTAATTGTTACGGCTTTACCTTATCATGTGCTACAAAAAAAAAAAAAAAAAAATTCTTCGTTTCTTTTTCTCTCTTAGTTTCCCCTCTTTGTCCTGCTCTAAGTAAATCTGTCGACCTAGTCCACAAATTCCAAAATTTCATCATGACAAGTTTCAAGAAAAAATACACGATTAAACCCGGTTCTCCAACTTCCAACGTATACCCCTACTACCATGTCTCCTTCTCCAACATCAGGGGTCTTCGTTCTAACCTTCCAGAGGTTGAAACCCAATTACAGGAGACTAAACCAGACCTTTTATTTTTAAGTGAAACTGGCATTGGACAGGCTATTTCCCTAGATGAGTTTGCAATTACAGGATACTCTAACTTAACTTCTAAATCTGACCCCCAAGATCGCCATGGGCATGGAATATGTGCCTATATTAAAGATAGCTTTCCATGTGGGAGGGACATCTCCAGGGAAGATCCTAACTTACCCTATATGTGCTTCCGGGTTGCTTTAGCTCACACTACTGCATTTATATTTACTCTCTATCGCCCCCACAACAGCGGAGTTACTATCTTTCAAAGCATATCTGAGAAAATTGACCAAGTCCTTTCTACTTATCCTTCAGCTAACATTCACGTATGTGGAGACTTCAATGTTCACAACGTTGAATGGTTGACCCACTCAAACAAGACCGATGATGAGGGGAGGTTCTGTCATGATTTCTCCATTGCCTATGACCTCACTCAGATTGTTCAGGAACCTACCCGTGTGCCCGATAATGACGGCCAGTATGCGAGCCTACTAGACCTTTTTCTCACAACTTGCCCTGAACTATGTTCAGTTTCTGTTCTATCGCCTCTTGGATCTTCCGACCACTCTGTTGTATCAATTAAGATAAAAATGAAATGTAATAAGTCCCCAGACGTACCTCTTCATCGTACAGTATATCGATACACTAAGGCTGACTGGGATAGCTTCCGTACATTTATATCTGATCTACCTCTGCATTCCATGTTTAAAAAGGATGTGTCCTCTATAGTATTAGACCTAACTGAATGGTTAATTGTAGGTATTGACCATTTCATACCCTCTAAAAAGTTTCAGCAAAAACCTAACAGCCAGCCATGGTTCTCTCCAGAATGTGCTGCTGCCATTGCGCACAGAAATCACTTTTTCCACTGCTTCAAACGTAATAGATGTATGGAAACTAAAGCCGTTTTCAGGACTGCCAGCAACCATTGTAAGAAAGTAATAAGGAACGCAAGAGAGTTGTATGCTCAATCTGTTAAGTCCAAAGTAGCTGAGCAGCGGCTTGGTTCCCACCAGTTTTGGCAAATAGCAAACAGAATCCTGAACAGAAGCGTGTGCTCCACCCCAACTATTATCAATGGACCTGAGGTAATCTCGTCAGCATCAGACAAAGCCAAACTCTTTGTCAAGAACTTTGCAGCTAATTCTACCCTTTGCGACCAAGACCACCAACCCCCAATATTTCCTCCTGTATCGGAAAACACGCTATGTGATATACGTATATCTGTACGTGATGTTGCGAAGCTAATCAAAAACCTTGATTCGAGTAAAGCAACTGGCCCTGATCGTATTCCAATTATAGTACTCAAAAAACTTCAACCTGAACTAGCGCCCATACTTACAAAACTGTTTAAACGTTGTCTTAAGGAGAATAGTTTCCCATCTCCCTGGAAAATCTCATCAGTATGCCCTGTATTTAAGAATTCAGGTGATCGCTCATCCCCCTCTCAGTACAGACCAATAAGTCTCCTGTGCGTCATGAGTAAGTTGCTAGAATCTGTGTTAAATACAGAAGTAATCAAACATCTCAACAAAAATAACCTTCTTAGTGACACTCAGTATGGTTTCTGTTCTGCTAGATCTACAGCAGATGTCCTTACAGTTATATCGCATAGGATTAGCAAATCTCTCGACGGTGGCAATCTATCTAGGGCAATTGCTCTTGACATATCTAAAGCCTTTGATAGGGTATGGCATAAAGGTTTACTTCATAAGATCGCTAGCTATGGTATAGCTGGAAAAGTCTTCTCAATTATTAAATCATTTCTTTCTGATAGGTTCATAAGAGTAGTAGTTGAGGGGCAAAAATCAGAAGCTCACAATATTAATGCCGGTGTCCCTCAGGGATCCATCCTGGGCCCAACTCTTTTCCTGATCTACATTAATGATCTTCCAAATCATATCCTTACATCATTTGTAGACATTTATGCTGACGACACTACCATTTATGGTACCACATCTAAGACAGTAAACGACCAAGTTCTCTCCAATTCTCTCTCCTCTGATCTTGAGCACGTAGTACAATGGGGAAAGGAGTGGCTGGTTACTTTTAATGCATCTAAAACCAAGCTTCTCTCTTTACATCATCAACATTCTAATTCACATTTGTCATCAATTGAAATGAATGGCTCTCGTCTTCAGGAGGCCTCAAGTTTTGACAAGCTTCTGGGCTTGACCATTACTCCTGATCTTAAATGGAACACGTATATCAAATCTGTTGCCAAGGCCGCTGGAAAAATGGTGGGATCTTTCTATCGATCCAGTAGATATCTCACTGCTGATGCTATTCTCTATCTATATAAGAGCCAGGTACGTCCAAGGATGGAATACTGTTGCCACATCTGGGCAGGAGCTGCTAGAAAGGACTTGTCCTGCCTTGATAGAGTTCAAAATAGACTTCGTAGCCTCGTAGGAGATGTCCTTTTCTCCTCTTTGCAACCTCTATCTCACAGAAGAGATGTTGCGAGTTTTTCTCTGATGTATCGTTATTTTCATGGAAAGTGTTCAACTGAGCTTCAATCTATGGTCCCCCCTCGCCAAACTTTCACAAGAAACACTCGTCTAGCTGTAAACACTATCAATAATTTCCCCCACTCTTTATCTGTGCCTAAACCTAAACGTAGATTCCATGAACAAAGCTTCTTTCTTAGAACTGCACGCCTGTGGAATTGTCTTCCGTTTTCCTGCTTTCCGGCTGACTACAATATGGTTGTGTTCAAGTCTAAAGTAAATAAGTTCTTGATGAGCCGTTCCATATAAGTTATTAAATTTACCAAATTTTCATTACTAATGATTACTATATTGACCAATTTCTACTGTACACTCTTTAACCCTTATCCTTGAGTGGCCTCTGGGCCTTGATAATGTGGTGATGCCTTTGTAAAAAAAAAAAAAACAAAAAAAAACTTGGAGTCTACATTCGTAACATCCTCCCCTTGACTAAAGAAACAAATCTAGAGTAGGACGATCAAGCCTTTAGACTAAACATGCAACATAACATACTTTTATTTTCTCTACCGCTCTCCCTCGACCCAGGACTGCACCATAATAAACAAAGTCTCTGACAGCATAGACACAGCACTCTCCCTCGACACTAGCGCACAAGTACATATATTTGGTGACTTTAATATTCACCACAAAAACTGGCTTGGATTCTCTACTTACACAAATGCAGTGGGCAGCACAACACATAGCTTCGGTATATCTCACTCTCTATCGCAAATGGTTACGTTTCCAACTCGTTTCCCTGACCAGCAAGAACAACACACATCACTTCTAGATGTTTCCGATGATTGTATAACAAATGCTGACAGCCCACTCGGGAACGCTGATCATGCAGTGATAATGGTCGTAATCGCCCTAAACTCTAGACCCAAAACTGAAGAACCACCGCTCAAAACAACGAGATATTATCAGAAAGCTGACTGGGAAGCCATCAGAGATCTTATCAGAGATGCCTCATGGAGAAATATTTTTCTCTTCCTGCTGAACAATGTGCAAATTAGACCTCTGAATGGTTCAAAACGGCAATTGAAGCACATGTTCCCATGCGGAAATTTTATAGCAAGCCCCACTCTCCTCAATGGTTTACTTCTACTTGTGCAACTTCCATTGCTCAAAGGCAGCATGCATACCGCAGATTCAATCGACATAAGTCCAGTTCAAACAGACAGAAGTATATAGAAGCTAGAAGTAACATTAAGAAAGAAATAGCGACAGCTAAGAGAGAATTTACTGAAACCACTAAAAAACGCATCGAAGCACAAAAATTAGGAACTCGTGACTACTGGAAAATCTACAACAGTGTAGTAAATAATGGGCAATAAATAATTTCCCCACTATCCAACAATCATGAGGTTGTTTGCTCAGCAACCAGGAAGGCTTGCCAGTCGGTTTGCCTCAAACTCCACACTGGACCCCTCCAACCACCTCCTACTTGACTTCCCTTTGCGGACAGACGCCACGCTAGACGATCTAAAAATCACCCCTGCTCAGGTGCATGCTATTATAAAAACCTTGACACTTTAAAAGCATGTGGACCCGATCTCATCCCAGCTGTGCTATTAAAAAAGTGCTCAGCTGAAGTAGCTCCAGTTCTCTCCAAACTCTACAACAAATGCCTTGATAAATCTTGCTTTCCGGGCTGTTGGAAAACTGCTTCTGTGGTACCAGTATTCAAGAATTCTGGTGAAAGAACTGACTTTCAAATTATCCCCCCATTAGCCTTCTCCCACTTTTTGCAAAAGTATTTGAGACCATAATTAACCATGCCTTACAGATGCTAAACTTCTGACTGACAAACAATATAGATTTAGACCAGGGGCGGGCAAACTTTTCAGTGCAAGGGCTGCATTAAAAAATTCTAAATTTTACTGGGCCACATAGTATATTTTCCAATATAATTGATATTTAAAAAAGACAAAATAAAAGGATTTCAGAGAAAAAATATAATTAATTTTCATTTATTAGCATTTTAAAGTACTATAGAAGATTCCCATAGAACACATTTATTTGAAAGATACAGTAACTTTAAACTTTAAAAGAAAACAATTTTATTGATATGTATTTTTAAGTATGAGCTTCATATGAAACACATTTGAAAAGCAAATAACCTTGTTTGAAGAATAAAAGCAATTCTTAAGTAACTCTATTTAAAGAGATTTAAAAATATCTTATTAATTAATATTTTAGAATAAAATCTTTAAAAGATACACATATAAAGTAACTCGAAGGACAAAAATGAATTTATATATTAAAAAAGAACCGTCACATGAATCAGATTTATTTAAAAATTAAGTAACTCAATTTTAAGAGGAAAACATATTTCTATTGATATTTTAAAACAGTAACTTCATATGAAATATATTTATTTGAAAAACATAATAGCTCAGCAACTGAGCAACAGAAGGATCAAAATGACTCAGTGAGAATGATGCAACTGACTGCAATCATTTACCAGTTTGTTGAAATTAGGTGTCAAGTTGCTTGTACTGATTCTTAACACTGACTGAAGATTTAAGTCTGTGAGAAGTGATCTGTTCTTTGACTTGTTAATTTTCAATATGGAAAAAGTCTGCTCACATATGTAAGTTGAAGCAAATAACACAAACATCTTCCTTGCAAAATTTTTCATATTTTAAAACTTTTCTGGGTGCAGAGATGCATAAAATTCGACTAGTGGTTTATTTTCAAAGAGCCTTTTTAAAGAGTTGTCGGCTTGCAAATCAATAAGATCTACCTGTAGTTCTTCGGCAGCTGTTTCAACGTCACATGCAAAAGGTGAGCTGAGCAAATCAAACTGTCCTTCAATTGCCTTGAAATCAACAAATCTTCTGATAAATTCCTCTTTTAGAGCCATCAAGTGGGAACTGTATTTGTCTGATAATGCTTGTGTAACAGCTCGTGTTTTCAACAACGAAAAATGAACAAAGTTTTGCTCTTTAAGCTGCTTGACAAAAAGTTTAAGTTCCAATTGAAACGCTTTCACTTCAACATACAATTCATGAGCAAATACACTTTTGCGTTGTAGTTTTGTATTTAACTCACTCAGATTTTGCAATATGTCTACAGCAAATGCAAAACCACAAACCCATTCGTCATACTCCATTTCTTTTAAAAAGTCACAAGGAATTTCTTTCATATTAAAAAACATGACAACCTCTGCTTTAACGTCCCATATTCTCTTCAGTACTTCCCCCACACTTAACCATCGGATATTTGTGTGATACAGCACATCAGTAAAATCTGCCTCGATATCTTACAAGAAACATTGGAACTGCCTGTGTTTCAGTCCCTGTGCTCTTAAGTTCACTGCACGCACTACTGGATCCATAACATGTTTGAGTTTCAAAGATGATTTACAAAGGCTTTCTTGATGCATGATGCAGTAAAAAGACAACACACTGTGCGATGGAAAATCTTCTTTGATTTTTTATTCATCAAGGTCACAAGGCCACAGTGTTTGCCTCTGAGTGAAGGAGCGCCATCAGTTGTAATACTTGCCAGTTTATCCAGGCTTAACCTAGACATGATTAGACTGCTAATGATACTGTTGTATAAATCGTTTCCAGTGGCTGTGTCTTTGAGAGACACCATGGATAGTAATTCTTCTGTAATTTCAAAGTTTTTGTCAATTAAAAAATGGATAAGCATCGAAAATTTCACGAAAATCTGACCATTAGTTGATTTTTGCTAGATTTGTTAAACGGATTTTTGCTAGATTTGTTAAACGGATATGTTTTCAATGCTTACTACGGGGGAACGTTATTTTAAAGCGCCAATTATGTAAACACGATTTTCGTCTCGCAATTTCATTATTTTCGTACGATGAAAATTTTTTTTTTAATTATTATTAGTTTATTTTACTCTTCTTCTTTTAAATAGTACAGAAGTTATATTGATGATATTAATTTATAATAAAGTTACATCGTGTTACATATAGGGGGTAATTCTGTGGTGAATTTTGGAGGTGTCTACGGAACTTCTAATTTCGTTCCAGTGCTAAAAGTAATTTTCTAATTGAACACGTGACCAAGAAATCGTACGAAAATAAGAAAATGAATATCAATCAATGTTTGAATTTATTCACAGATAACTAAAAAAACAATGTTTTTACTTGGCCTTCGGGACAAGATCAAAGTGTAGTATCTGTTCTTCAGATGCTGCACTTCAATTTCTTGTTCTCTATCAGTGGAGGAGAAATCCTTCACGACTGAGACAATTTTTACTTTTGTTCCTTTTCTCCACGTTAAAAAACGACCCTGGTGTCTAACTCTGTCCGGGGGGGGGGGGAGGCATTGTAAATAGGAACAACTATTGTGATTTTATTTTCAGAAACAAGAATTATAAACAACAAATCTATAAATATAAAAGCGAAAATGTATGTATGTGTGTATGTATGTGTGTATGTGTGTATGTATGTGTGTATGTGTGTATGTATGTGTGTATGTATGTATGTATGTATGTGTATGTATGTGTGTATGTATGTATGTGTGTATGTATGTGTGTATGTATGTGTGTATGTATGTATGTATGTGTGTGTGTGTATGTATGTTTGTATGTATATGTTTATGTATGTATGTGTGTATGTATGTATGTGTGTATGTATGTATGTATGTATGTGTGTTCGCTTTTTCTGTATGTCTACAAAAGGGTTTTTTCAGTTCACAACTTTTTAAAACTTTTTATATCACATATAAATTGTAATATCTCACAGTTAACAACGAAGCTCGCCTGTCTATTTAATTTGCTCGATTTCGGGAAGATAAATATTCAACATTGTTGTTGTTATGTTTTTGTTTTCCCTCATACCAAATGCACTCATGCGTTATTTAAAATTATAATTTTATCAATTATCAACATTTATTGTCGTCCTGTCAAATTTTGCAAAATTATAATTTTAAATGCATGAGTGCATTTGGTATGAGAGAAAACCAAAACATAACAACAACAAAGAAAACAAACTATCAGAATTAAAAAACCAAAACAAAAAAGTAACGAAGAATCGAATCGCTCCCTGTTTTTTAATTTTTTTTGTTTTGTTTTTATTATTGTTTTCATTACTCCAAAAAATATTGTTAAAATAAGAACAAAAAAAAATATTGTAATTTACTAATAAGTTAAAAGCGAAATATTTTTTTGGCGCGAGAGATGCCTTGTGCTAACAATCTCTCATTAACTCATTTTTAATTTTTTTAATTTTTACTTAGAAATTCTAAAATCAATCATTAAGAGAAAAAATAATCACTAAATAAATTTATTAATCAATTTTATTGAAAACTCCGCTATCGTTTATCAAGGATCTTTTTAATTTCATTTTTTGTTGGTTGTTTTTCGGAGGGAGATATAGTTTGTGCCAATTGACACGGTTAAGATTCGGATTAAAAATTGCTATAGAAATAAATACAATTTAGGCGCGCAGTATGTTGGCTTGTGACAAAATAACTCCCACGCAAATTCCGGCGTGGCCTTATATATTAAATCGATTCAAAACGAGCGGACGTAGTACAGAGCACCCCCACGTGATGTTTCCGTCCAATGGGATTTCTCCAAGGACATTTTTCTAAACTTTTCCTCTTAAGTTCGCTGGGAGCCGGTCCAAATAGTATTTAAGCACACACAAACATCAAATCTCTCTCTCAACTGCATTTTCATCCGGACGTTCCACGCGTGTTACTATCACTCTTCCATCTTCACCACTCCGCACGCTTCATACAATTTCACAGGCGAACATTACCTATTGCCTCTCTTACCATGTTTTAACATATGAACAGTTCAACAAAAAAAGACATTCTCCTTTTTTTATACGAACACTTAAAAAGGACTCTGAACTCATTATAAAGAGAATTATACTTTATTTGTTAATGGTTGGTTTCTGTGAATAAACCTCTGTTTGTTTTGCATGTAAGTCTTCTTCTTTTTATTTTTATTTATCTGTGGAGGAAGTTAGTTCTTAAAAAGGCCTGACGACCCCCACAAGTTGGTGACCCGACTTAGAACATTGCATGCACAACGGAATTTCCTTACAAGCTACACGCGGTTTCCTAACCTACTTGCTATATCATGTGTGCGGTAACACTCAAAGGAAGTAAAAAGACGACGCGAATCTCAAGGGATGATACAAGCCGTCAAACGAAGCGTGGATCTCAGTACAATATAGCAACAAATTAGCGAGTTATGCCGATAGTCGCTATAAAATCGAAAATTAAACAAATCATGACTCAGTGTCAAAACAGCACTTTTGCTCATCAGGCACGCCCCAACAACAAGTTAGTGATAAATAACGTGTAATGAACACACACAGCTACAATACAGCCGATCCAAACGTGAACACGAGCGTGTAAAACCCCTCGGAAAATGATCTACCACAATCTCGAACTTCACTCGGCAGTTTAACAGACCTCAGAAACACAGACCCTAGCAAAAGCAACATTTTTTTTCGATCACGATTTCAAGCTTCGCGTACTCGAAACAAGTCAACTGATAGTTTAAAGGCTTTAAAATCACTTTCAAACGAAAAGCAGAAAAATGGAACATCCCCGTGCTGAAACACCTCTGGCTACATTAACGCTAAATATACCAGCTTTTAATCCCACCAATATAAAGACGTGGTTTATCCAGATCCAGGCCCTTTTCGACGCAAAACGGATTACGTCTCAGCGAACCAAGTATTGTTATTTGGTTGAAAAAATCCCGGCAGACGTCGTCGAAGAGGTGACTGATTTATTGGAGAACGTACCAGAAAATAATCCATACGATAAACTTTAGGAGGCCATTTTGAGACGGACTGGCTTATCAAATGAGACAATGTTACGCAATCTCTTCACCCAAGTAGAATTGGGAGATCGCACACCGTCGCAACTTTTACGATACATGCAATCATTGCTAGGGGACAACAAAATGTCCGAAAATATAATGAGAAGTTTGTGGCTGGTTAAACTCCCAGACACAACAATACAAATTCTGGCACCCACAACGGAAGAGACAAGCACTGAAAAGCTCGCCGACATGGCAGACCGAATTCATGAAAATCTGAGGAACCGCAAAGTAAACTCAGCACAAGCACAGCCAAAACAGACGAGAGACGACGAAGTAGTCGGACTAAAAACTACGGTCGAAAATCTCACTCGTCAATTGCAGGAATTAATGCAAATAAACCGTCGTTACTCATTTAATAAACGACCTAACTACCGAAAACAGTTTTAGTAGAGGTCGAGAACGAGCAAACAAAATCTGTTTTTACCACAAAAAATTCGGCACAGAAGCGAGGCGTTGCACTTATCCTTGTTCTTTTAAAAACAATAACCAGGGAAAAGATCATTCCAGCCAGTAGTGACGACAACTGTCGCTGGATTTTCCACTAAAGGTCGTCTATTTTATATTCATGACAGTAATCACGGATATAACTTCTTAATAGACACTGGAGCCGAAATAAGCGTGATACCACCGCTACGTAAACAGAAAGCTACTCCACAGCCTTACCACCTCCAGGCAGCTAATGGCACACAAATATCGACATACAGTGAAAAGTACTTAAGCATCAATCTCGGCTTGCGTCGCACATTTTCGTGGATTTTTACCATAGCCAATGTGACGACACCAATATTAGGAGCAGATTTCCTAGCACGATTTAATCTATCGGTAGACATGACTAATCGCACACTGACTAATAACCAAACAAAAGACGTAATTAAAGGTATCACCACAAGATACCAGTCTACTGGGATTAGTTCTGCCTTACCTGAAGAGATGTACATTCGTCGGCTGTTTAAAAAATACCCACAACTTACTCAGCCATTCAAAGTCACGGATAATATTAAACATAATGCAAGGCATTATATTAAAGTGAATAGACAACCTGTCTACGCCACCCTCAGACGTCTGAAGCTGGATAAGTACAAGATCGCAAAAGACGAATTTCAACGCATGTTACAACAAGGAATTATCCGACCTTCCAAAAGTAAGTGGTCATCTCCTCTACATATGGTACGGAAATCAGACGCAACAACATGGCGTCCTCGCGGCGATTTCAGGAGATTAAATGCACAAACCGTACCGGATAGATACCCTATCCCACACATTCACGATTTCGCAATCGGACTGCAAAATGCCACGGTATTCTCCAAACTGGATTTAGTAAAAGCATATTACCAAATACCGGTGGCGGAAAAAGATATCCATAAAACAGCACTGACCACACCATTTGGACTTTACGAATTCGTCAGAATGCCATTCGAACTTAGAAACGTTTGTCAAACCTTCCAAAGGTTAATAGACGAGGTTTTTAAGGACCTTCCATTCGTATTCACATACGTGGACAATGTCCTAATTGCTAGTAGAAACCTCGACGAACATAAACAACACTTGGAACAAGCTTTCCAAAAACTGTCCCATTACGGTTTAAAATTAAACTGGGACAAATGTATTTTCGGTCAGCAAGAAGTAAATTTCCTCGGATATTCAATTGATAAGGATGGTATATCACCATTACCCGAAAAAGTAAGTGCCATTACGAATTTTCCACAACCTACGTCTGTTAGACAAGTTCGTCGCTTCATAGGTGTAATTAATTATTACAGACGATTTTTACCCAACTGTTCCACAATCCTTGCACCGTTAACGTCATTATTGAAGAACAAATGAAAAACCAACAATTAAAACTGGAAGGATCAGCTTTAAAAGCTTTCCATCAAGCTAAAACTGCCTTAGTCAATTTCACAAAATTGAATTATATTAAGGACAGTGAAGAATCGAAACTTACACTTACAACAGATGCATTAGACATAGCTGTAGGAGCAGTTATACACTAACTGACAGGGGATACAATGACCCCTATATCGTTTTTCTCAGCCAAACTGAGCAAGACACAGACAAAGTACAGTACCTTTTCAAGGAAGCTATTAGCAATTTATTTGTCAATTAAACATTTTAGACATCTGTTAGAAGAAAGAAACTTTTGTATTTACACTGACCATAAACCGTTAACGTATGCACTGCATACACATGTAGATAAATATGGCCCAAGAGAAATCAGACATCTTGATTATATTGCTCAATATTCCAAAGACATCAGATACGTCAAGGGACAAGAAAACATCGTGGCAGACGCATTATCAAGAGTTGCAATAACTTTGCTAAATTCCAGTTCGCTGAGTATGGAATTAATTGCACAAGAACAAAAGACGGACGAGACACTCACTGACGTACAACAGAAAACGTCTTTGCAACTGAAGGAAATGCCCGTACCTTTTAGTACAACAACATTTTACTGTGATACAGCAAAAAAACAACCACGTCCATACATACCGCCAAGCATCAGACGACATGTTTTTCAGCATTTTCACAATTTATCTCATCCAGGCAAACGAGCCACTGTAAAAATAATAGCAGACCGCTTTGTTTGGCCGAAAATGAATACAGATATTCGAAATTGGACCAAGACGTGTGTATCCTGTCAAAAGAATAAAATACACAGGCACACAAAGTCACCGCTGGGCACTTTCAGTATGCCCGATGCTAGGTTTACCAATATCCATGTTGACTTGGTGAGGCCATTACCCCCCTCAAAAGGACACACCCACATTTTCACCATAGTCGACAGGTTCAGCAGATGGCCAACAGCCATACCCGTGAAGGACACATTGGCGGCGACAGTAGCTGGAACAATACTAAAAGACTGGATAGCGATTTTTGGAGTACCGTCAGTACTCACAACGGACAGAGGCTCGCAATTTCAATCGAAACTCTTCGCAGAGTTCAACCAATTGTTGGGAACAACCCACATAAAGACAACGGCTTATCACCCTTGTTCGAACGGCCTCGTCGAACGCTTTCACAGACAGCTAAAAACTTCTTTGGCTACGAGTCTTAACAACGCAGACTGGTCAGATAATTTACCATTAATTCTATTAATGATCCGAAACACGATAAAAGAGGATTTACAAAGCACGCCAGCGGAGGTAGTTTTATGATCAGCAGTCACACTACCTGGACAATATTTTAATGCATACACAGACATTTCACCCACAGCTACATTTGTGACGGAATTAAAGAGCAAAATGTCTTCTCTCAAATTTACACCCACCAGGAGGGCTGACAAACAAACGTATATGCCGAATGACCTTCACACATGCAAATATGTATTTATTAGGAATGATACAGTCAAAAAGCCATTTAGTCCAAATTACACAGGACCATACCAAGTTTTGGACAGAAGTGAAAAATATTTTACTGTCCAAAGGAAAGACAGGAAAGACAACATCGCGATCGACCGAATTAAACCAGCATACATTGAGGAATACCCTCAGACAATTTCCCCACCAGAACAAATTCCCTTAGAACATGGGAGTCCAGCAGAAAATGACGGGAACATCAAACCTACGATAAAAACAGGTAGGAAAGTCCACTAGCTGAAACATTTCAAGGAATACATTACATATTTAAAAGAAAAAAAAAATTTTTTTTTTTTTTTTTTTTCAATCTGGGGGGAGTATTGTGCCAGTTGGCACGGTTAAGATTCGGATTAAAAATTGTTATAAAAATAAATACAATTTAGGCGCGCAGTATGATTATGATTATGTAGGCGTGTGAAAAATAAAAAAATAACTCCCACGCAAATTCCGGCGTGGCCTTATATATTAAATCGACTCAAAACGAGCGGACGTAGTACAGAGCACCTCCACGTGATGTTTCCGTCCAATGGGATTTCTCCAAGGACATTTTTCTAAACTTTTCCTCTTAAGCTCGCTGGGAGCCGGTCCAAATAGTATTTAAGCACACACAAACATCAAATCTCTCTCTCAACTGCATTTTCATCCGGACGTTCCACGCGTGTTACTATCACTCTTCCATCTTCACCGCTCCGCGCGCTTCATACAATTTCACAGGCGAACATTACCTATTGCCTCTCTTACCATGTTTTAACATATGAACAGTTCAACAAAAAAAGACATTCTCCTTTTTTTTATACGAACACTTAAAAAGGACTCTGAACTCATTATAAAGAGAATTATACTTTATTTGTTAATGGTTGATTTCTGTGAATAAACCTCCGTTTGTTTTGCATGTAAGTCTTCTTCTTTTTATTTTTATTTATTTGTGGAGGGAGTTAGTTCTTAAAAAGGCCTGACGACCCCCACAAGTTTTTACACCCCCCCTCTCTCTTTAAATTATATTTTTAAAAATATTAAAATTTATTATTTTCTTTTTAAAACCAAATTTCCCTCAGTAATTTCTTTAATTTTCTATTTTTTAACGATTATCAAGACCCCTAAGATGTGATATACCCTCATGTCGTAACACCCGACATGTTTTTTGTTTGTTTTCTGTGTTTTTTTTCTTTACCGAATAAACGATTCCAAATAAATTAAACAACAAACAACATAGTCGGCGAGGTAGAAAAATCGATTTTACCCTTTTATAAACAACAGTAAATAAGTAAATTCTTTTTATATTAATATAAAAAAATATGCGGTCTCGTTTATGAACATAATAAACGCTTTAAAATAAGTGAAACCACTAAGAACTTAGCCAGTTAGGTAGAAAACGGACACTTAGAATATCGATTTAATTTAAAGAAAAAAAAAAACATTAAACAAGTAAAAATATTTTTAAAAAATATTGGGGGGGGGGGGCTATAGTCTATTTTAAAAAACAATATCTCCTTCCAGAACGATCATAAAATGTGTTTTCAATCGATATTTATTCAATAAGGGACCAGTTTTCCTATCTAGCGAAAGGGTACGAGTTTTCCGGGGTCGAGTTTTCCGGGTACGAGTTTTCCCGGGACAAGTTTTCCGAGCACGTACAGGTAATACAACCACCATTTTTTTTAAACGAAAAAATAAAATTTGTTTTTAATTTTAACGGGAATAATATTTTTTTTTATTGTTATTAACATGAAAATGGATTTTATAAATTTATTTTTAATCATTGATACCAATCAAAAATGGCTTCATTTCCCGTTGATTTAACTTTGTTTTTGATTGGTATTAACATGAAACGATAGAATTTAGAAATCTATTTAAAATTATTTGGTTTTTTATATTTTTTTTTCGATAAATTATTTTTTCGCTGAATTTGTTTTTTCTATTAAAATTGACTTATTTCACGCATTCGTTGTTTTTAACAAAAAAATCAGTAAACCAGAACGAAATTAGAAGTTCCGTTCCATTTTTATGACAACCGAAAAACATAGCGTGCTTGTCAATATTTACCATAATATTGATATAATTTACGAAAATATTAAAAAAAAGAAGTAAAATGAGTACTTGAAAATATAGTTATCAAAAACAACAAAAAAAATTAGAAACGGCATGAAACAAATCGAAGATTCGATTGGTATTCACACATTTTTGCAATTTTTTTTTAAACACCCGCAAAATGTTACATTTTATAGACTTTTTGCATATATTGAATTAATTTTTGGTCATTTATAGAAAAATGGAAACCAGATTAAAAGTGTGTTTTAATAAATATTTTATAAATCAGTTAATTTATTTTAATCAGTAATAAATGTACAAAATTGACTAATATATATATATATATATATATATATATATATATATATATATATATATATATATAGGCGTCCTGTAAAATTTTAAATTTTAGATATGTAGTGAAGTAGAAAAAAAAAGAAATTTATAAAAAGATATATAAGACACCGCTGTTCCTTCCAAAAGGTTGAGCTCTTCAACGTCCAACAATAATTCACCGTCACAAAAAGAATTCACCGTCACTTCTTCCAACCGTCATTTCACTCTCTGTGCTCTTCCCCTGCTTAAAAAAAAAGTACCGTTTATATGCTGCCCATTTCTCCACTTATGCAAATTGACTATCAACCAGAGCCATCTAGTTTTCCATTTCTCCAAACAGCCAATTTGCAAAGGGGGACAACTCAAACCACACGCCCCCTTGATCTACACGATCATCACATGTCAATCCATCACGTAGTCGCTCGACCAACATGGCAGTCGTCTCTCTCGCTGCGATCTCCGCTGAGCCTCTTCGTGAATGTTGCTACTTGGCTCGACGTCGCTGTCTTTGTCTGATGACACCACTACCGGCTGCACATCAAGGATGTGTCGAGGAATGCCGTCGATAGATACATTGTTCGGGGACTGGACACTTGTCACAATGCCCCTCCCCCAGCATGTGGTACAGTGAGCATCAGGCGGTTTGATCCACACTTCCTCTCCCACTCGCACAGTTGCTCGCTTCTCGCCTTCCTCCGCGGGTACCTGTGCAGTTCGGGGATGCCGCCACTCGTACTTGAAGACTGTCCTCTGCGGCACTGACTCCACTTTTTGCCCTGACTTTGGAGCCATTAGACAGCTTCTGGCGGCGAAATCTGGCCCCTTTCAGCTATAGCCTTAATGGTCCTGTGATGCCGCTCCACAATTCTGTTTCCGCCTGGTCTATATGCAGCCCTGAAATAGCGCCGCACTCTCCACTTAACCAACACATTCTCCATGGCAGCTGAGCGAAAGGCAGTTCCATTGTCCATTAGCACTTCCATCACTGGACCCCTCTCCAAAAACACCTCTTCCAAGACCTTTGCAATTTCACCTGCATTTTCCGCCTTGATCTCCCTCCAAATGGCTACTCTTCCTGGTCCACAGTCGACCATTGACAGATACGGCCTCTGTCGATAGTGCGTTACGTCTATCGTGAACCTGCTCCAGTTCTCTGCCACCTGAACCTCACCAGCTTCGTGTCTACTCGGCGCAGGGTCGATTGATTGACACCGGCTGCATCTCTCAACCACTGTCCTAACGGCCTCCTTTGTGATTCTGAGGTCCACCTTCCTGGCCAAGAACAAGGTTCTATCCACTCCAAAATGGTGCATGTCATGTAAATCCTTCAGAGTGTCTTCATTCAAACAACATATTGCAACAGCCGCCTCATTCGTCGCCTTTAGCCAGGTCTTCCGCACCCTCGTCATCACATCTGCTTTGTTTTTCGCTGAAGGAACGATAGTGACCCTACGTTGAAGATCAAATTCCCTAATCAGCTCCCTTAACATCATCAATCGATGCTTTACTAGCATCTCGGCAGCGCCTTTCGTCTTCACCCTCCTTTCTCCTGTAGCTTCGGACTGGATCCAAGAGAACACAGTGGCTGAGTCGGTCCTCACCTCAACATTCTGTAGCCCCCATTTCAAGGCTAAGTTGATGCCCTTCATAACCGCATCCAATTCCGCCACATTTATGTGAGCCACGTCGTCCTTCTTCCGCAACCAAGCAGCATCTTCTGCAATAACACCACCTATCTCCAAGGTGACCCCCACTGCTATACAGCTTGCATCACACCACACAACACCTTCTGCACTGTTGGGTACATGCCAAACACCTCTCACTGGATCCTCCCTCTTAACCTCTTCAATAATCTCTCTCATAATGTCCACAGTCTCTTTATCAACTCCATCCTCCCACTTCGCTCCACTAGCTAGCCTTTTGATATAACTACATGCAGTCCTTAGCCATCCTGCAATAGGGTAATGGCCCACCAGTCTTCCGCATATTGAGAAGAGTTCTCGCCTGCTCAATTTTTCCGACACCTCCGGGATCTCATTTCCCCTCCGAAACACTGACCGTCCTATCTGGTCCTTTCTTAGTTGGAGCCCTAACACAGCTTCTCCCTCCAACGATTCCGGGTGTTTTGCAATTAGCCCAAAGCTGTTAGGTGTTGTTACCGTCTCATCCACCAAAATATCATCAATGTAGGAACTGGTGGCTCTTCTGACTGCGTCCTCCTTGCTTAGCACCGTTTTGAGGATCACTGCCATGATTTTTGGTGCAGAATTCAGGCCAAAACCCAACCTAGTCAGGCAGTACGTTCGGCCCTTGTATCTGACTCGCTGGTATTTCCAGAATTCCTGTGAAATGTGGATCTGTAGGTATGCAGATTTTAAATCCACAATCGTTGCAGCCTTCTGAATCTGCCTCCACTCTCGCATGGTCTCTCCGCACACGTCCATCACATCGCCTCATGTGTGACATGCAACGTGTATGTTCAGCTCCCTGAAGTCCAGTACTGGCCGAACCTTTTGTTTTGTGGGCTGAACAATTGCCATTAACGGCAACACACCTTCCACCTTCTCCGTCGATGGTCTTAAAATCCCCTCTGAGATCCATCGGTCCACCTCCTTCTCAAATTCAACTCTTGTGCCTCCTCGCAACGTATGCTCGTAGCATTCCACTCTGTTGTTCAGTATGGGAGGTTCTCCCTTCCATGCCTACTTGACTGTCCATTTCTCACCATCAAAATGTGCAGAGAAATCTTGGTCCTCTATCGTGCAACTTTTGTTTGACCCGGCTGTTCCTGTGACACCTTTTTCGAATTGCACACTTGCAGCCCCTTGATGTCCTCCAAATCTCACGGAGTTCCTATATACCGTAACGCCCCATAGTCGAGCAATTGCGTCTATCCCTAGCACCACATCGACACGAGTGACAATTTTGTTAATAATAATTGCCTGGATTGTTAGTGACATCCCACGTACCATCAACCGAACGATACTTGTGCCATTGCACTTCACCTCTCTGCCGTCAACTGCCGTAATGCTGCTGATTCCATTGCATGTGTCAACCATGTCTTTGGTGACAATTGTTGAAGTACAGCCCGTGTCGACAAGGGCTTTTGCACTTCATCCATTTAGGGTCACCTCTACTTGTGGTGATATACCCTGAAGCGCCTTCATCGAATAAGTGGGGTAGCCACCGGCGCAGTGGCTTCCCCCTGTTCGTTTCCCTGGGGACAGAATCTGCTGATGTTGCCGACTTCCCCACAGTGGTAACACGTGACTTCTGGCTTTGGCTCCCTGCACTCCCTCGCCATATGGGGGCCTTGGCATCGGTAGCATCTGCCAGAGAACCTGGGTCTCTGCCACAGTCCTCTCTGCTTTTCGTCCTTCACAATTTCCTGCTGCAGTTTGCTTCGTTGAGCGAGAGCTACGATTCCCTGCTCACTCTCTTTTTTCCTGGCCAGCACCCTAGCCTGTGTAATCAACTCCACCACCTCCATAGTATTTACACCGGGCAGTTGCTGAAGAGCTATAGAAATATGGTCCAGGAAGCCATTGATAAAGGCCATCTTAACCATCTGTCGACGGCCTCCTCCATTGAATCCTGCTAGTCCCGTCAACCTCCTGATATTGTTGGCGTAAACATCGACAGGCTCTCCGGTCCACACCATAAGGCTTAGTTTGCCATATGCCACAAACGGTCCTTCGGTAAATGCTTCCTTCAACTTTTCCTCAATGGCGTCAACAGACAGTCGATCCTCCTCCCGCATCTCCAGATATAGGGCCAGAGCATCACCATAAAGATACAGCGGTATCAAGCTGGCTACATCCGCGATGTCCCGCAATTTAGCGACAAGTTTAACCTTGGTCAGCCAGGTTATAACATCTCCCTCTCCAGAGAACGTCTTAAGCATTTCACTGCTGATCCTCTTTGCTTCCATAGTTCCCACCGAAATAGCTTGTAGTGAAGTAGAAAAAAAAAAGAAATTAAAAAAAATATATATAAGACACAGCTGTTCCTTCCAAAAGGTTGAGCTCTTCAACGTCCAACAATAATTCACCGTGAAACAAAAATATAGTAGGCAAAAAAAAAAAAAATAAATAAATGTTCTGTCAGCAACAGTACAACTTCAAAATAGTCAATATCGCCCACCTCCAGAAGAGAGGGAATTCTTGTCCGTGATAACCGTGGTAAAAGAAGACACACTCCAATCGCCAGAAACACCCACACACACAGTTTGCAGGACACTGCCGACTCGTCTCTAGCCTCCTGCTTTTATAGTGGCCGGGAATTATCCATTTGCATAATCACATGAGAAAGAAACGTGATTTTCCGAGAGTTGCATGGGGTAAATGCTAATAAAAACCCCCGGACGCCATCTTGGAATTCTCTTTTTCCCCCCAACTGGTGACACAACAGACATACCCGAGGTAAGCTCTTTTTCCCCTCATTTTAGTTATTGCTGCTTCTGCTACACTCCCCCCTGATCTCATGATCACAAATGGGGCAGGGGGGCAGTCGTCTCTGTCTGGTACTTCTCCGAAGAACCGGAGGCAGCACTTCCTCCCTGCCATCCTCCTCATCGCCATTATTGCCACCAGTCTGCTCCATAGGCGGTGTTTCACAATCAGGGCAGGGGGGCAGTATTCGTTTCTGTCGGGTACTCCTTCGTAGAGGCAAGACGGGTGGTCCTTCCTCCGCTTCTTCAGTATGTACATTATATGGCTCAAAATCCTCTTCGTCGTCCTGCATCATACTCTCTGTCTTTTCAGAAGACATCATACTGTCTGAGTCTCCCTCTTCCTCCGATGTAACAACATAATGGCGAGGGCGCAAATCCTTCACGTGACGAGGCACACCGTCCACCAAAATCGACTGAGGGCTGATCACCTTGGTCACCTCACCCTTGCCGAACCTCGTGGTACATCGATTTTGCGGTCTTCTGACCCATACGCGATCTCCAACCTGGTAAAAGCTGTTCTTGGGACCTGGGGACGCAGTTGCGAGATTGGTCTCCTTTACTCGAACTTCGTATTGATAAATCCTGTTGGCAGGCGCAGTGGAGGGAGGTGTGTCGTCTCTTGGTGTGATGTTATACCAGTAGACAGCCTCCTGTATGGGACAACACATTCTAGCCGCTATTCGTTTCACTGTACGATGACATCGCTCCGCTATGCCATTCCCGGCTGGGGCGTATGCACAACGGAATCGCAAGTGAACTCCCCATTTAGATGCAAATGCTTGGAACATATTGCTGCAGAAAGCTGTGTCATTGTCTAAAAGGAGTTCATGCGGCGCGCCATGCGCGAGGAATACTGCCTCCAACTGATGAATCACGCTTGCCGAGTCCTGCCTTGCCAATTTCCTCCAAATGGAGAAACGCGATGGACCACAGTCTGTTAAAGTTAAAAAATGGAAGGTGCCATAATGCGTGATATCCATTCCAATTCTCTGCCAATTCTCGTTAACTTCCAGCTTTCCCTTTTCCCACCTGACTGGCGCTGGGTCAATGGACTGACATTCCTCGCATTTCTGTATGACCGTTCTGACAGTTGCTTTTGTCGTGGTTGGACATCTTCTCCTGACAAAGTAGGTAGTGCGTCGCACCCCCGGATGTCCACTATCTTTGTGAATAGCCATGATTTGACTCTCATCCAGCTCGTCTGTGTGGACCGCGCCTATCACTGGGTCAAGACCGTTTTTCTTTTTCATTGCCTCAAACCACCGCTGTGGCACTCGTGTCAGTCGGTCAGCAATGTTTCGTGCTGATGGAACCAGCGTCACATCCACTGTCAGCCCGTACTCTTTCACGAGCTCCTTAAGAGTGCTTAATCGCCTCCTAATAAGCATCTCGCTTGCTGCTTTGGTGCGTACTCGCGCCTTTCCAGTTAGCGTATCCGAGACCCAATGGTATACGCAAACAGAATCTGTCTTTATGTGTAGCACCTTGCTCTGCCACTGGAGAGCCAAATTGATGCCTTTCAATACGGCATCCAGTTCAGCCAAGTTGATATGTTGAGAGTCATCTTCAGGTCGCAGCCAACATGCATCTTCCAGCACAGTTTCACACATCTCCAAGGCTGCCCCAATTGCTAGGGAGCTAGCATCGACCCATACATTCAGCTCTTCGCCGTCCACACACCAATTTCCCTGTGCCGGATCGTTCTGCTGTGCAGATTTTAAGGTTTCGAACATCATACGATGTAGTACAGCGTCCCTTGCTTTATCATCCCAGCCCTTCGTTACCGAACTTACTCTCCTTCTGAGTATTCCGCAAGCCACACGAAGCCAACCGCACACCGGAAAGTGCCCGACAAGTCGACCACACAGGGAAAAGATTGTTCGTCGCGTAACAATACTGGGAGCCTCCGGAATTGCATTTCCTCGCTTCCACCGCAGTTCATTGCGTTCCATCCTGACTGCCAATCCCAGCACCCGTGCACCGTCCTTCAACTGCTCCGGGTTCTTGCACTCCAACCCGAACTGCGCGAGGTGTTCTCTCACACGGGTCGCGGGCACCACGTCTTCATTGACAAAAATGTCATCAATGTAAGCAGATGCTGCGCGGCTTATAACTTCTTCCTGAGATAGTACTTCGCTGACAATTGCTCTCATTATCAAGGGAGCCACATTCAATCCAAACCCCAGACGGGTCAGACAGTATTTTTTCCCATCGATTTCCACAGTCTGGTATGGCCACAGTGTCTCATGGACCCGGACTTGTAGGTATGCTCTTCTGAGGTCCAGTAGAGACATGTTAGCACCTTTTTGTCTCCACTCACGCAGCTTAGCCGCACAAACATCTGCGTTGGCCGTAAATGCGTCTACGTAATGATTTAGCTCCCGGTAGTCCATTACCGGGCGCACTTTGGCTTTGTTCTGCTGTATCACAGCCATCAGGGGAATTAGACCTTTGGGGGGTCCCAATTTATCCTCTGGGTATGGCACGAGCCAACCATTATCTATCCAGGTGTGGAGCTCCTGCGTGTATTCTTCACGAATTTCTGCTGGCACTGGGTACTCTGACACTCGATTATGCAGCCTTTCAGGGGGGTGGTCCACAGACCATTTCCACGATGCGGTCCACGTTCGGTTTTGATGGTCAAAGGTAGCAGTGAAATCTGGTTCATCGATAGAAATGGCTGCGCATTTAATACTTTTCCTGGCGCCCAGCCGCACTGATCCTGTAGGCTTGACAACGACACCTCCTAGAGCTTTTATGGCGTCGATCCCTAGAAGCAAGTCAAATCCCAGTGGCTTGCCATGCACCACCAACACATCGACTCTGGCAAACACACCTTCATCAGTGGATACAGAGACCGTTCCAACACCGCAGCACGCATGGGACATTCCACCAATTGTGTTGACATTTACGTTTGTTTTTCTCCAAGACCGGCACCTGTCTGCATGTAAAATTGTCCTGGAGCATCCTGTATCAATAAGCGCCAAACATCGCGTCCCGTCAACATGGATGCTTATCACCGGGAGCGTCGTGTTCACATCTTGGTTGGGAAGGAGACTGGCGCTTATGCGTCCTCCCCTTGCTCGTTTCCCGAGCAGTTCCGAGCCCAGTGTCCATTCTCACCGCAACGGTAACACCGTGTTCCACGTTTTCGACAGTCCCTTGCAAGGTGGCCTTTAACATTGCATTTGAAACAGGTCACGTTAACAGGATTATTCTGGGCCCTGTTGTTGGGTGAGCGTGTGGCCGCAACCACATCCTGATTTTGTTCGCCAGTCGTCGTCAAAATTCTCGCTCTCGACATTAGCTCCCCCATGGTCAGGGCTTTGATGTTCGGCACCTGTTGAAGAGCAATTGAGATGGTGTCAGGGAATCCAGTGACAAAAATTAATTTTGTGAGTCTCTCTGAGCTTTCTCCTGTGAATCCGGCCAATCCAACCAACTGCCTGATTTTGTTGGCGTACACATCCACACGTTCACCAGCCCATCTAACCATAGTTATTTTTCTATATGCTGCAAACGCGTCATCAGTAAATGCCTCCTTTAATCGAGCCTCAATCTGGTCTATCTTCTTTTGATCGTCCTCCTCCATTTCCATGTAGAGGGCCAGCGCATCGCCTTCTAGGTATAAAGGTAGCAGACTCGCTACGTCATCCACCTGCTGAAGTTGTGCGACAAGTCTCACTTTTTTCAGCCACACTACAACGTCTCCCTCGCCAGAGAACGGCTTGATAATATCACTGCTTATCCGCACCTTCGCCATATTCGGGCCGAAATAGCTTGAAACAAAAATGTAGTAGGCAAAAAAAAAATAAATAAATAAATGTTCTGTCAGCAACAGTACAACTTCAAAATAGTCAATATCGCCCACCTCCAGAAGAGAGGGAATTCCTGTCCGTGATAACCGTGGTAAAAGAAGACACACTCCAATCGCCAGAAACACCCACACACACAGTTTGCAGGACACTGCCGACTCGTCTCTAGCCTCCTGCTTTTATAGTGGCCGGGAATTATCCATTTGCATAATCACATGAGAAAGAAACGTGATTTTCCGAGAGTTGCATGGGGTAAATGCTAATAAAAACCCCCGGACGCCATCTTGGAATTCTTTTTTTCCCCCCAACTGGTGACACAACAGACATACCCGAGGTAAGCTCTTTTTCCCCTCATTTTAGTTATTGCTGCTTCTGCTACACACCGTCACAAAAAGAATTCATTGTCACTTCTTCCAACCGTCGTTTCACTCTCTGCGCTCTTTCCCTGCTTAAAAAAAAGTACCGTTTATATGCTGCCCATTTCTCCACTTATGCAAATTGACTATCAACCAGAGCCATCTAGTTTTCCATTTCTCCAAACAGCCAATTTGCAAAGGGGACAACTCAAACCACAAGATATTATTTCAATCAAGATATTTTGAACGAGTAAATATTTGACAAAACGGGTCAATATTGATTACATTTTTAAAAAATATTTTGCTTGAATTTGCATAAAACCCTCTTATTGATATTCTAAAAAGTTTGATTTACGAAATTACATAATGGGAATTTAAATTTACTAAATTTTTGTAACAAATTAGCATAATTACAGATGTAAACAAAATAATTAGTCAATATTTTTACTTACTAAAATGCTTGGCAATGAATTTATAAGATGTCCTTTCTTTAGAAATTCTAAATATCATGAAAATTTTAGTGTATTTTAGGAGTAACGGAGATGGGAGAGAGTTCGCTTAGACTTGACCGGTCGGTCGGCTGTACCCCAGACTACAAGCGCCAGATTTTATGGTCCCCACAATATTTTTAGTATATCAAAATAATTTATTGCTTGTTTTCGGCCAGGCAAATCAAAAGGGATCCAATAAAGCTACGCCTTGCAGTCTAGCTGGGAACCAAGTGTAAACTTACCAGTCCCCATAAAACAGTAATTTTTTTTAATGTGTAATTCGTAAGGTTTCTTTGTTTCCTTTTACTTTATTTGTTTTTCTTTCTTCAGAAATTTAGTTAGATTGTTAACGAAGGTATATTTTCATCTCCAAATTTTCATTTTTTGCAAGGATCTGCCCGTACTTGTGTCCGCCAGTCCGCACAGCTATCAGAAAACCACGATCCAATATTCAGTACTTGGAGGGCCGCATGAATTCCTTTGGCGGGCTGCATGCAGCCTGCGGGCCGTAGTTTGCCCACCCCTAATTCAGACAAACCCGTTCCAGAACAGACATCCTCACTGTAATCTCTGAACATATATACCAGTCACTGGACAAAGCGCGGGAGGGCAGAGCGGTAGCTCTAGATATATCTAAGGCTTTTGATAGGGTATGGCATGAGGGTCTCTTCAGGAAATCCTTCTTAGATAAGAGAAAAATCCAGGTTGTCCTCGACGGCCGTACATCTAAACAATATGATATAAATGCAGGAATGCCTCAAGGGTCTATCCTTAGACCTCTATTGTTCCTAATATGCATTAATGACTTCCCCGACAAAATTGCCTGTGAGATGGGCATATATGCTGATGACACCACCCCCTATAACAGGCATGACAGGAAAACAAATGAACACATATCTAAAGAAATGGCAAAAACACTAGAGGATGACCTCCAATCTGTAGTGGAATGGGTACAAAAATGGTAGGTCACATTCAATGCTGCCAAGACTAAACTGGTTTCCTTCAATAATTACAAGAAACCTTCTCTGCCACCAATAGCAATGGCCAGTGACTCTTTATCTGATAGTATATCTTTCAAACTGTTTGGCCTAACGTTCACAGGAAACATGAGTTGGAACAATTACATTGAAAGCATTGGCAGGGCCGCTGCAGAGAAGGTAGGCTCTTTCTACCGTGCTAGAAAACTACTAACACCCGAAAGTATCCTGTACCTGTATAAGGCCACCATTCGCCCATGTATGGAGTATTGCTGTCACATTTCGGCTGGTACATCTGCTACTAGTCTCTCGCTCCTAGACAAGGTTAAAAAAAGAGTCGCCAAACTGATAGGCCCTGAACTAGCATCTAAGTTTCAGCCTCTGTCCCATCGATGAAATGTTGCATCCCTCTGCCTTTTCTACAAGTATTTTAATGGTGAATGCTCTCGCAACTGTATCTTGCTGCCCAAATCCCAACATAGTACCCCAGTAGTTGTTGCCCCAGGTAGTAGCCCCTACACCAAAGTGGCAATGTGCCTTGTTTGGGCTGAAAATATAATTAAAAAAAATCACATTGGCTGATGCAGTTGCTGGTCTTGCATTATACCAGTGCACTGCTTCTGGAATCAAGCACTGCGCCCTGGATACAATTCTTTCGATGGTGTGTTGACAAAGCTCTGCTATACAAAACAGGATCTCCCATTTATATGGTGTATTGACAACTCTAACAACTGATGGTATGACATATATTCCTTTTATATGCTGTTTGTAGTGGTAAATCACATTGACTGATGCAGTTGCTGGTGTTGCATTATAGCAGTGCACTGTTCCGGAATTGAGTACTGTGTCTTGGCTGCAATTCTTTTGACGGTATGTTGACACCACTCCGCTATACCAAACACGATCTCTTACTTTATATGGTGTATTGACAGCTCTAACCACTGATGGTATGACACCTATTGCTTTGATAAGTTGTTTGTAGTGATAAAACACATTGGCTGATGTAGTTGCTGGTGGTGCATTATACCAGTGCACTGCTTCGGGAATCGAGTACTGCATCCCGCCATCAATTTTTTTGATGGAGTCTTGACTAAACTCCGCTATACCAAACACGATCTTTTACTTTATATTGTGTATTGACAATGCTAACTACAGATGATATGACATCTATTACTTTGCTAAGTTGTTTGTAGTGGTTAATCACATTGGCTGATGCAGTTGCTGGTGTTGCATTATACAAGCGCACTGCTTCTAGAATCGAGTACTGTGTCTTGGCTGCAATACCTGATGGTGTGTTGACACCACTCCGCTATACTAAACATGATCTCCACCTTTATATGGTGTATTGAAAACTCTAACCATTGATCGTATGACATCTATTCCTTTTAAACGCGTTTTTGTAGTGTTAAATCACATTGACTAGCACAGTTGCTGGTGTTGCATTATACCAGTGCACTGCTTCTGGAATCAAGCATTGTGTCTTGGCTGCAATAATTTTGATGGTCTGTGGACACCGCTCTGCTTTACCTAATACTATCTCCTACTTTATACGGTGTATTGACAATTCTAACCACTGATGGTAAGCATCTATTCCTTTTATAAGTTGTTTGTATGTGTAAATCACATTGGCTGATGTAGTTGCTGGTGTTGCATTAGACCAGTGCACTGCTTCTGGAATCGAGTACTGTGTCTTGGCTGTAATTCTTTTGACAGTATGTTGACACCACTCAACTATACCAAACATGATCTCTTACTTTGTATGGTGTATTGACAACTCTAACCACTGATGGTATGACACCTTTCCCTTTTATAAATTGTTTGTAGTGGAAAATCACATTGACTGATGCAGTTGCTGATGTTGCATTAGACCAATGTACTGCTTCTGGAATCGAGTACTGTGCCTTGGCTGCAATTATTTTGATGGTATGTTGACACCACTCCGCTATACCAAACACGATCTCACACTTTATATGGTGTAGTGACAGCTCTAACCACTGATGGTATGACATTTATTCCCTTTATAAGTTGTTTGTAGTGGTAAATCACATTGGCTGATGAAGTTGCTGGTGTTGGATTATACTAGTGTACTGCTACTGCTTCTTTAATCGAGCACTGCGACGTGGTTGCTATACTTCATAGGGTGTGTTTACACTACTCTGCTATACCAAACACGATATCCTACTTTATATGGTGTAATGACAACTCTAACCACTGGTTATATGACATTGATTCCTTTTATATGCTGTTTGTAGTAGTAAATCACATTGGCTGATGCAGTTACTGGTGTTGCATTATACTGGAGTCGAATACTGTGTCCTGGCTGCAATTATTTTGACGGCATGTTGACACCACTCCACTATCCCGTTACCTTTAGGAAAATATGCACATTGGTAATGTGTTTGAATTTCTGAAATTCTTTACATCGGAATGTAGTAGCATTATCAGTCAGGATTTCTAGCGATTCATGACGTTCAAGAAAGCTGACTCTCATCTGTTGTATAATGCTCGATTTCTCTGGTTGTGTGAACAGATGCCATATCATGAAACGTGTCGGGCCACAATTTCTTAATGTCAACAATGCTTGCCATCATAATGCATAACACCCATCCCTATCCGACGCCAGTTGTCCACCACCTAAAGCTTCCCTTTTTTGCATTGGGATGGTGCTGGATCAATTAACTGACACTCTTTGAACGAGCGTATGGCTTCCTTGATTGATGCTCTTGTAGTTGCAAAACACACTCTTCGGACAAAATATGTGGTCCTGGGATGTCCACTCTGCTGATGTATTATACAGATCTTATCAGGTGTTAACTGATCTGTTACGGTCGCACATGTCAGTTGCAGAGTATCAGATCCCTCATTATATCAGTCCACCTCTTTGGTACTCGAGTCAAGCTATCAGCCAAATTCTGCACCAACGAAACTCAGCTGTATTTGGCACATTTGATTTATTATCGCCAGTCTTCTTCATACTAACATCTCACTTGTGGCTTTAGTCTTAACTCGAGTATTTCCAGTCAAGGTGTCGGTCAACCAGTAGTAAACACACAATGAGTCAGTGTGGAAATGCACAACCTAAGTCTGCCATTGCAATGCAACATAATGTAGCATCAAGTTCTGCTAAATTTATATGCTAGCCATCATTTTTCAGATGAAGCTAGCACGTATCTTCTATTACAGCACCTATTGTTTCAATACAACACCTGTAGACTGAACTTGTGTCACCACATGCATTCAGTTCGTTTCCAGATACTTGCCATTCACCCCGGCAAGTCGTTCCTATATACTTTAGTCAACATTGCGGTCATCATTTGCTAGAGAGAATCATCATCCACCATATCGTCCCATCTTTTGGTTGCTGCAGTTACTCGTCTTTTTAATACTCCTGTTGCCGATCAGAGCCATCCATAGACAGTTAGATGTCCTACTAATTTACTGTAAATAGAAAACACATAGCACCTTGTCAATACACTGGGTAACTCTGGAATTGGGCTCCCTGGCTTCCATCACAAAGTATTGCCCTCCTCCCAGACCTCAAGATCTAACAACGGCGCCCCATCCTTTAGGCGCTTAGGGTCTTTGCTTATTAAATCAAAAGATTCCAGTTTCATTCGAACCGTATCTGCAGGCATTTTGTCCTCATTAATGTAGATGTCGTCAATGTAAGTTGAAGTAACTTTTGCTGTGGTCTCATCCTGCTAACACCACTGCATTTATATTTGCCCTCTATCGGCCTCACAACAGCGGAGTTACTATCTTTAAGAGCATATCTGAGAAAATAGACCACATCCTGTCTGCACATACCTCGGCTAACATCCACATCTGTGGTGACTTCAACGTCCATAACGTGGAATAGCTAACCCATTCAAATAAGACAGACGATGAGGGGAGGTTTTGTCATGATTTTGCCATTGCTTATGACCTCACTCAGATTGTTCGCGAACCCACCCGTGTGCCCGATACACCCGGTCAATATGCAAGCCTCCTAGACCTTTTTCTCTCAACTTCCCCTGAGCTATGTTCATGTTCCGTTCATTCTCCTCTAGGATACTCCGACCACTCAGTTGTATCAGTTAAGATAAAAGCAAAATGTAATAAGTCCCCTGATGTACCCCTCCACCGTACTGTATACCGATACCCTATGGCTGACTGGGATAGCTTCCGTACATTCATATCTGATTGAAACAAAAATGTAGTAGGCAAAAAAAAAAAAAAATAAATAAATGTTCTGTCAGCAACAGTACAACTTCAAAATAGTCAATATCGCCCACCTCCAGAAGAGAGGGAATTCTTGTCCGTGATAACCGTGGTAAAAGAAGACACACTCCAATCGCCAGAAACACCCACACACACAGTTTGCAGGACACTGCCGACTCGTCTCTAGCCTCCTGCTTTTATAGTGGCCGGGAATTATCCATTTGCATAATCACATGAGAAAGAAACGTGATTTTCCGAGAGTTGCATGGGGTAAATGCTAATAAAAACCCCCGGATGCCATCTTGGAATTCTCTTTTTCCCCCCAACTGGTGACACAACAGACATACCCGAGGTAAGCTCTTTTTCCCCTCATTTTAGTTATTGCTGCTTCTGCTACACTCCCCCCTGATCTCATGATCACAAATGGGGCAGGGGGGCAGTCGTCTCTGTCTGGTACTTCTCCGAAGAACCGGAGGCAGCACTTCCTCCCTGCCATCCTCCTCATCGCCATTATTGCCACCAGTCTGCTCCATAGGCGGTGTTTCACAATCAGGGCAGGGGGGCAGTATTCGTTTCTGTCGGGTACTCCTTCGTAGAGGCAAGACGGGTGGTCCTTCCTCCGCTTCTTCAGTATGTACATTATATGGCTCAAAATCCTCTTCGTCGTCCTGCATCATACTCTCTGTCTTTTCAGAAGACATCATACTGTCTGAGTCTCCCTCTTCCTCCGATGTAACAACATAATGGCGAAGGCGCAAATCCTTCACGTGACGAGGCACACCGTCCACCAAAATCGACTGAGGGCTGATCACCTTGGTCACCTCACCCTTGCCGAACCTCGTGGTACATCGATTTTGCGGTCTTCTGACCCATACGCGATCTCCAACCTGGTAAAAGCTGTTCTTGGGACCTGGGGACGCAGTTGCGAGATTGGTCTCCTTTACTCGAACTTCGTATTGATAAATCCTGTTGGCAGGCGCAGTGGAGGGAGGTGTGTCGTCTCTTGGTGTGATGTTATACCAGTAGACAGCCTCCTGTATGGGACAACACATTCTAGCCGCTATTCGTTTCACTGTACGATGACATCGCTCCGCTATGCCATTCCCGGCTGGGGCGTATGCACAACGGAATCGCAAGTGAACTCCCCATTTAGATGCAAATGCTTGGAACATATTGCTGCAGAAAGCTGTGTCATTGTCTAAAAGGAGTTCATGCGGCGCGCCATGCTCGAGGAATACTGCCTCCAACTGATGAATCACGCTTGCCGAGTCCTGCCTTGCCAATTTCCTCCAAATGGAGAAACGCGATGGACCACAGTCTGTTAAAGTTAAAAAATGGAAGGTGCCATAATGCGTGATATCCATTCCAATTCTCTGCCAATTCTCGTTAACTTCCAGCTTTCCCTTTTCCCACCTGACTGGCGCTGGGTCAATGGACTGACATTCCTCGCATTTCTGTATGACCGTTCTGACAGTTGCTTTTGTCGTGGTTGGACATCTTCTCCTGACAAAGTAGGTAGTGCGTCGCACCCCCGGATGTCCACTATCTTTGTGAATAGCCATGATTTGACTCTCATCCAGCTCGTCTGTGTGGACCGCGCCTATCACTGGGTCAAGACCGTTTTTCTTTTTCATTGCCTCAAACCACCGCTGTGGCACTCGTGTCAGTCGGTCAGCAATGTTTCGTGCTGATGGAACCAGCGTCACATCCACTGTCAGCCCGTACTCTTTCACGAGCTCCTTAAGAGTGCTTAATCGCCTCCTAATAAGCATCTCGCTTGCTGCTTTGGTGCGTACTCGCGCCTTTCCAGTTAGCGTATCCGAGACCCAATGGTATACGCAAACAGAATCTGTCTTTATGTGTAGCACCTTGCTCTGCCACTGGAGAGCCAAATTGATGCCTTTCAATACGGCATCCAGTTCAGCCAAGTTGATATGTTGAGAGTCATCTTCAGGTCGCAGCCAACATGCATCTTCCAGCACAGTTTCACACATCTCCAAGGCTGCCCCAATTGCTAGGGAGCTAGCATCGACCCATACATTCAGCTCTTCGCCGTCCACACACCAATTTCCCTGTGCCGGATCGTTCTGCTGTGCAGATTTTAAGGTTTCGAACATCATACGATATAGTACAGCGTCCCTTGCTTTATCATCCCAGCCCTTCGTTACCGAACTTACTCTCCTTCTGAGTATTCCGCAAGCCACACGAAGCCAACCGCACACCGGAAAGTGCCCGACAAGTCGACCACACAGGGAAAAGATTGTTCGTCGCGTAACAATACTGGGAGCCTCCGGAATTGCATTTCCTCGCTTCCACCGCAGTTCATTGCGTTCCATCCTGACTGCCAATCCCAGCACCCGTGCACCGTCCTTCAACTGCTCCGGGTTCTTGCACTCCAACCCGAACTGCGCGAGGTGTTCTCTCACATGGGTCGCGGGCACCACGTCTTCATTGACAAAAATGTCATCAATGTAAGCAGATGCTGCGCGGCTTATAACTTCTTCCTGAGATAGTACTTCGCTGACAATTGCTCTCATTATCAAGGGAGCCACATTCAAACCAAACCCCAGACGGGTCAGACAGTATTTTTTCCCATCGATTTCCACAGTCTGGTATGGCCACAGTGTCTCATGGACCCGGACTTGTAGGTATGCTCTTCTGAGGTCCAGTAGAGACATGTTAGCACCTTTTTGTCTTCACTCACGCAGCTTAGCCGCACAAACATCTGCGTTGGCCGTAAATGCGTCTACGTAATGATTTAGCTCCCGGTAGTCCATTACCGGGCGCACTTTGGCTTTGTTCTGCTGTATCACAGCCATCAGGGGAATTAGACCTTTGGGGGGTCCCAATTTATCCTCTGGGTATGGCACGAGCCAACCATTATCTATCCAGGTGTGGAGCTCCTGCGTGTATTCTTCACGAATTTCTGCTGGCACTGGGTACTCTGACACTCGATTATGCAGCCTTTCAGGGGGGTGGTCCACAGACCATTTCCACGATGCGGTCCACGTTCGGTTTTGATGGTCAAAGGTAGCAGTGAAATCTGGTTCATCGATAGAAATGGCTGCGCATTTAATACTTTTCCTGGCGCCCAGCCACACTGATCCTGTAGGCTTGACAACGACACCTCCTAGAGCTTTTATGGCGTCGATCCCTAGAAGCAAGTCAAATCCCAGTGGCTTGCCATGCACCACCAACACATCGACTCTGGCAGACACACCTTCATCAGTGGATACGGAGACCGTTCCAACACCGCAGCACGCATGGGACATTCCACCAATTGTGTTGACATTTACGTTTGTTTTTCTCCAAGACCGGCACCGATCTGCATATAAAATTGTCCTGGAGCATCCTGTATCAATAAGCGCCAAACATCGCGTCCCGTCAACATGGATGCTTATCACCGGGAGCGTCGTGTTCACATCTTGGTTGGGAAGGAGACTGGCGCTTATGCGTCCTCCCCTTGCTCGTTTCCCGAGCAGTTCCGAGCCCAGTGTCCACTCTCACCGCAACGGTAACACCGTGTTCCACGTTTTCGACAGTTCCTTGCAAGGTGGCCTTTAACATTGCATTTGAAACAGGTCACGTTAACAGGATTATTCTGGGCCCTGTTGTTGGGTGAGCGTGTGGCCGCAACCACATCCTGATTTTGTTCGCCAGTCGTCGTCAAAATTCTCGCTCTCGACATTAGCTCCCCCATGGTCAGGGCTTTGATGTTCGGCACCTGTTGAAGAGCAATTGAGATGGTGTCAGGGAATCCAGTGACAAAAATCAATTTTGTGAGTCTCTCTGAGCTTTCTCCTGTGAATCCGGCCAATCCAACCAACTGCCTGATTTTGTTCGCATACACATCCACACGTTCACCAGCCCATCTAACCATAGTTATTTTTCTATATGCTGCAAACGCGTCATCAGTAAATGCCTCCTTTAATCGAGCCTCAATCTGGTCTATTTTCTTTTGATCGTCCTCCTCCATTTCCATGTAGAGGGCCAGCGCATCGCCTTCCAGGTATAAAGGTAGCAGACTCGTTATGTCATCCACCTGCTGAAGTTGTGCGACAAGTCTCACTTTTTTCAGCCACGCTACAACGTCTCCCTCGCCAGAGAACGGCTTGATAATATCACTGCTTATCCGCACCTTCGCCATATTCGGGCCGAAATAGCTTGAAACAAAAATGTAGTAGGCAAAAAAAAAAAAAATAAATAAATGTTCTGTCAGCAACAGTACAACTTCAAAATAGTCAATATCGCCCACCTCCAGAAGAGAGGGAATTCCTGTCCGTGATAACCGTGGTAAAAGAAGACACACTCCAATCGCCAGAAACACCCACACACACAGTTTGCAGGACACTGCCGACTCGTCTCTAGCCTCCTGCTTTTATAGTGGCCGGGAATTATCCATTTGCATAATCACATGAGAAAGAAACGTGATTTTCCGAGAGTTGCATGGGGTAAATGCTAATAAAAACCCCCGGACGCCATCTTGGAATTCTCTTTTTCCCCCCAACTGGTGACACAACAGACGTACCCGAGGTAAGCTCTTTTTCCCCTCATTTTAGTTATTGCTACTTCTGCTACACTGATTTACCTCTGCACTCCATGTTTAAAAAGGAAGTGTCCTCTATAGTATCAGATCTGACCAAATGGTTAATTTTAGGCATAGACCAATTCATACCATCTAAAAAATTCCAACAAAAACCTAACAGCCAGCCATGGTTCTCCCCAGAATGTGCTGCTGCTATCGCGCACAGAAATCACTTTTTCCGTAGCTACCAATGCAATAGATGCACTGAAACTAAAGCTGCTTTCAGGACTGCCAGCAACCACTGTAAAAGAGTAATAAAAAATGCAAGAGAGCTATATGCCCAGTCTGTTAAATCCAAGGTAGCTGATCAGCGGCTTGGTCCCCACCAATTTTGGCAAATAACAAATAGGATCCTGAACAGAAGTGTGCGTTCTATCCCAACTATTATCAATGGACCAGAGGTCATCTCGTCAGCATCAGACAAGGCCAAACTATTTGCAAAGGACTTTGCAGCTAATTCTACCCTATGTGACGAAGGCCATCAACTCCTCATATTTCCTCCTATAACACAGAACACGCTAGGTAACATACAAATATCCGTGCATGAGGTCGCCAAGCTAATCAAGAACCTTGATTCCAGTAAAGCAACTGGCCCTGATGGCATCCCAATTATAGTGTTAAAAAAGCTTCAACCAGAACTTGCTCCCATACTTACGAAACTGTTTAAGTGCTGCCTTAAGGAGAAGTGCTTTCAAGCTCCCTGGAAGACCTCATCAGTTTGCCCTGTATTTAAGAATTCAGGTGATAAGTCATCTTCCTCTCAGTACAGACCAATAAGTCTCCTGTGTGTTATGAGTAAGTTGCTGGAATCCATATTAAATAGAGAAATAGTCAACCACCTCAGCAGAAACAACCTTCTTAGTGACACACAATATGGTTTCCGCTCTGCAAGATCTACCGCAGATGTGCTGACGGTTATATCTCACAGGATTAGTGAAAAGGCTTCCTTTCTAGGGCAATTGCTCTTGACTTATCAAAAGCCTTCGACAAGGTATGGCATAAGGGTCTACTTCACAAGATTTCCAGCTACGGTATAACTGGAAATGTTTTCTCAATCATTAAATCATTTCTCTCCGATAGGCTCATAAGAGTAGTAGTCGATGGACAAAAATCAGAGGCCTGAAGTATTAATGCTGGAGTCCCTCAGGGGTCAATCCTGGGCCCAACTCTCTTCCTGATCTACATCAATGGCCTCCCTAAACACATACTTAAATTATTCGTTGACATCTATGCTGATGACACGACTATCTACGGCAACACATCAAAGGCTGTAAATGACAAAGTTCTCTCTGATTCTCTCTCCTCTGATCTCGAGCGCGTGGTTCAGCTGGTTACCTTTAATGCGTCTAAAACCAAACTCCTATCTTTACATCATCAACGCTTTGATCCCCATCTGGTATCAATTGGGATGGATGGCTCTCGTCTGGGAGAGGCCCCGTGTTTTGACAAGCTTCTGGGTTTGACCTTTACTCCTGATCTGAAATGGAACACGTACATCAAGTCTGTTGCCAAGGCTGCTGGAAAGATGGTTGGATCCTTCTACTGCTCCAGAAGATATCTCACTACTAATGCAATTCTCTATCTATATAAAAGCCAAGTACATCCAAGGATGGAGTACTGCTGCCTTATCTGGGCAGGAGCTGCTAAAAACAGCCTATCCTGCCTTGACAGTGTACAAAATAGATTCGTGGCTTAGTGGGGGATGCCCTTTTCTCTAACCTGCAACCTCTCTCCCACAGAAGAGACGTTGCGAGCCTATCCTTGTTTTATCGTTATTTCCATGGCAGGTGCTCGTCTGAACTCCAATCTCTGGTCCTCCCTCGCCAATCCTTCACGAAAAACACCCGTCTAGCCGAATCCACTGTAAAAAATTTCCCCCACTCTTTATTTGTGCCTAAATCAGAACGTGGATTCCATGAACAAAGCTTCTTTCTTAGAATTGCACGCCTGTGGAACTCTGTTTCGTCTGCCTGCTTCCCACCTGACTACAACTTGGATGTGTTCAAGTCCAACGTTAACAAATTCCTAATGAACCGCCCCCTTAAGTAAACACTTCATCAAATCTCCACACTAACGTAATATACTTGCAATAACCCTTATCCCTGAGTGGCTTCCGGGCCTTGATAAGTGGTGACCACTGTGTAAAAAAAAAACAGTTTTTATAATAGTTGTCATTATTAAGGGTGCTACGTTTAGGCCAAAACCTAAACGTGTCAAACATATTGTTTTCCCCTGATTATCTCTGAAATGGTCATAATGACTCATGGACACGTATCTGCAGGTAGGTTGTCTTCAAATCCAGCAGTGCTACATTACTCCCCTTCTGACGCCACTCTCTTAGTTTAACAGTGCACACATCTGCATTTCCAGTGAAAGCATCAACATGTTGATTCAATTCTCGGTAATCGATTAATGGGTCGAATTGCCTTTAGTAGGTTGTTCAACAGTTATGCGCAGAATTAATCCTTTAGGTGGTTCCAGACGTTCCTGTGGGTATGGTATTAACCATCTGTTATCAACCTACATCTGAAGTTCTTCTTCACATGGGGCCCTATTCTTGGTAGAAACTGCATACTCTGGAATAGTGTTGCACAGCCGATCTGGTGCCTGGCTCATGGTCCACTTCCACTTCGCAGTCCACGCCCATTTGTTGTCATCAAACGTAGTATAGAAGCCCTTTTCTTCAATAGACATAGCTGCACAGACTTTTTTCCCTCCACAAAGCGTTATACCTCCAGCTGCTGTGATTATGACGCCTCCTAGTGCTTGTATTGCATCAATTCCAATCAACATATCGTAGCCAAGGGTTTTTTCTTGCATCACCAGAATGTCAAATTCGGCTGTATCACCCTTTTCAGTACAGACTATGACTGTTCCTGCACCACAACATACTCAGGATAAGCCATTGATGGTCATAACGCTGACTGGTTGCTTCCACCACATCTGACAGTGATGTGCACTTACTAAAGACTGGAACACCCTGTGTTTACAAGTGCTGAACACTGCACATCATCAATTTTAACGCTAATGACAGGCAATCCTGTGTTTATTGGTTGGCAGGGGCCAAGGGTGGCGATAGTACCTTGCCCCCAACTTTGTTTCCTGAACAGTTGCGAGATATGTGCCCAAACTTATTGCAATGATAGCATTGTGCTGTTCTCTGCACTCGTTGATACCCACCCCTCATATCACTTCGACTCTGACACTCCTTAGCAAAATAATTGGCCTCCCACATTTATAACACATGAGGCTTGCACGCTTATTGCTACCTGGGAGAGAATCCACATTGCCTCCATGCGGTTCAAATGCTGAATATGTTGAATACTAGCTGCTACTGCAATTGGTTCCTTTTCCTTACAGATGTTTCAAGCTCGGGCTAATAACTCATCTGTTGTCAATTCATCAATTCGATGCCCACAAGAGTTTACTGATCTATTCAAAAGGCACAGCTTAATATCTTGTCGTTGACCCCACCAAATGATACAGATGACTTTGTAGGTCGGTTAGGTACACGTCAACCGTTTCCTTGGGGGGAATTCACCAGCTCGTGAGCTGTTGAGATGCAACAAACTTGATTTCACCCAAGTCTGGTTCAGCCCCGCATAAACTGCATAGGCCTCTCTGGTTAATCTCAATTGAATGACTGTGATTGGTTCTTTAATTTTGCACAGTTTACAGATTTTCTCACCCTTCCCAACCCATTTGACGACACACGGTCCATTGGTAGATCCATCAAACTTGAGCATCAAGCAAAAGTCGAATCCGTCCATATTTTTCTTTTTCTTTTTTTGAGTCACCGCTTATCAAGGCCCAAAATAGCTTATAATTAAATAACTCAAGTATTATTTATTTTGCACTTCAAATTGCCAATTTCTCTGTTAAATTCGACACTGTTTCAAAATTTCCGACTTCCAAACGCAACGATTTTTCCAGCTGACTTCCACATGTCTGCGTAAGTAACATGCCTTCTCTCAACTCACTTTGTGCTTGCTTCACGCCCGCTTTTATAGACTAGTCTCATTTGCATAAATATTCAGTCACGTGATTATTCACCATAAAACAATCTCTCTCGCCATGTTAGTTTTTCCTTTCTTTCTCTTTCATTTTGTTCCAGACTGACTCTTTAAAACATGCACACATGCTAGTCAAGTAAGTCACGCGTTTCCCTACACACATCAAGCCGGGCATCCCCAGACATTGAATACAAACTTGTGTGCATACCCCATATCTATCTGGTCTCAGATAAGCGAGGGAAAAGGCGCCAAAAAACTTTTAGGGGTTCACAGGCATAGCCAGTCGGTAAAGGATTAGAAAAAAGATATAAAGGACACATGCCTCAACTCTATTACAATTCAAGAAGAGTTTCCTTTGAAGACAAGCGTTAATCGATTCTTCAAACCTTGAATGTATCACTGACCAAATTCTCCGTCGCTGGAAGGCTGGTTCAAACTCTGTGCATAAAATTTGAACGTAGCCAACCATCCGGCAGATAGAAACTGGAGATTAGTTCCACCATTCCAGGCCCACAACCACCGATTAATTTGCCCATGTTGATTTTGTCAGCAGTGGTCGTTTTATGACATGTCAACATCTCCAGGTCTAAGAAGCTCGATACAAAGACATTGATGTCAATGACAAACACGGAAGGAAGCCCTGGCAGGCACGCAAAGTAATTCTGTCTAAGACAAAACTTACTTTCTCGCTCCTTAGCTTGCAAAGTATGGCTCAAAACCAACAATGCAGAGCAGAGCTAACAGCAGATAACTTTCACACAACAACTAGGAGATAGCAAATGATTATGAACGCTTTCCGTTGATCTGCACCACAACTGTTTAAGATACAGAACAGAGATCTATTTGCTGAAAAGACTCCTCAAGCTTTGTTTTTATGGAGTCTTTTCACCTGAGACTGCTATTTGGATTAGATAACAAATGTAAAACCGTATGATGCATGTAAAGCAATGAAAGCGTTCGTTTTACATTTAAAGACGGATCTTCCAATCACGTCACAGTAAAGGGGTTGAATCTTATCTTGAGAATAGCACATCAATTTTTTGATAGGTATGAATATCAGTGAGAAAGAAGGGATAAGAGAATCCCAAAAAGAGAACAAGAGTGAATGAAATCAATCCATTAATTTTAGTCCTCCCCCCTCCCGCCACTTCTTTCCCTCTAATAAAAATTAT
Organism: Euprymna scolopes; assembly: GCF_053919585.1. NCBI lineage: Eukaryota > Metazoa > Mollusca > Cephalopoda > Sepiida > Sepiolidae > Euprymna > Euprymna scolopes. Next base: position 60,981,927 of record NC_136509.1, read on the forward strand.
AACAGTGATTTGTTGGATGTCGTCTGTAAACAGTAAAAACAAAAAAAAAACTTTCGGCACGATCTGCGAGACAACTAAATGTTTTCACTTTTCACGTTTTTTTCTATTCGCTTCTATAAATAATTGCATCTTAAAGAAACATCATATTATTTATAAAAGAAAAATTCATCAGGGTTGCTCACCACGATTCCACTCGATATTCAACACCAGAAAAACATATGCACAACAATGCAAATTCTTGTGAGGTTTACCTGTAATAAATAGAGATGTTTAACAACATTAAATCACAGATTCCTCTTTCACAATCCTAAATACACACATACTTATACAACCGCAGTACTTGCACGTTACCTATGATAGTCAATTTCAAGGATTAATGCTCACAATCTAATGTTGGCAGTGACAATATTTATATATATATATATATATATATATATATATATATATATATATATATATATCAAAGGACATATATATATATATATATATATATATATATATATATCTTTTTATTTTTTTCTCTATACAAATCATTTAATGCAGCTACTAACAACGCCTAATTAAAATGGTTATATGGAAACATTATATTTAAGTAACACAAAATCATTAGGTGTTAATCATGAATTCACGGCTCACATAACTAGTTTATTGGTGCACCAAACGATGAATAATGATTCTTATATTCATAGGATCACCAGGCATAATCTGCAAATAATGAAATATAGGTGTACACTACTAATCTTTACTTAGGGATAAGCAGTGTATACCTATATTTCTGTGCATGCACAAATGCTTTTGAGATGTGGCCATTAATAATATAACAAGGAAAGCTAACTAGGGAGCATCAGGGGTAAATTTGCTTTTTATATAAACAGCAGCTACACAAGCTACAGGAACCATTAAATCCACACAATAATGTTCTCCCATAGGATATTCTGAGTAATGAACTCTTCTGACTGTGGGGATAATCTTGCCACTGCCATGATTATTGGACTTTCACAACACATTTTGAACTAATTTATAACAAAAAGAGGCATTCATGTATTACCACGAAAATCCTTGGACTCAGATGGAAAACTGTTATTCACAATAATGTTTAAAGAGCGGAATCAATGCTAAAAGCCTAGAGAGATGGAACATCCAAAAATCACAGTCAAAGTTAAAAATCCTCCAACTCATCTGATTGGCCCAACTTTGTTGTTTGCCAACACTTTTACTAAAGGGTAAAAAAAAAAAATCATGGTTTCCTATTTTTCTTTGATAATACACATCACAATCGTCCCTCCCAAAAAGAACTTGATCGTTAAACTCTGAATACATATTGATGCAATCATGTATAACACAATTTAAATGGTTCTAAACATTCACGAGATTATTGGCCTTGAGGAGCCATAACAATTTGTTCAGTTTTCTAAATCTATTCAACATTTTAGGAAGTTATAAGAATTTACATGCTATGCACAAACATTATATAATTCTGGGGAAATGCTTTTTCAAAGATTCTAACGTCTTAGTTTACATTTTGAAGGACACTCATAATACGGTATATAATTTAGTGATATTGATCATCAGATATCAGTCTATATTACCCAGATCCATAACATGAACTAATCTTGTTCACATGGTTGTCCTTTGATTTAGATGCCTTCTTAGAGCAGATATCAAAACCCATACCGCAGCCAACACTGAAACCAAACACTTGATTTTGGAAAGGACATGACAATGATCACAAAATCCAATCGCTATGACAGTAACATATTAAAATGTTTTTATGAAACCATTTGGATGTTGATTGCCGGTTATCATCCTGATTTTTATAACCACGAAAAGCATCTTTTTGTATATTTTCAAAACAAAAATTGATAAGCAGTTTTAACAAGCAACAGAACAGCCATAGATACTTGAAGAGATTTAGATTTTAGCTACCACTAACATAAAAATGGCTCTTAAAAGAAAAATAGATAAAATCTCAATCAAATAATAACTAGGCGAAATATAGAATAGCACACAAATGTGAAAAAACAAGCAGTATTTTCACCTAGACAATTCTTCCTATCATTCCATGTAAACACAAGCTTAATCTATTAAAATTTCATACTCTTGCCAACAGGGAGTCGAATTCGTGTTCCATCACTAAAAGTTTGAGGTGATTTATTATGTCTCACCCTAGAAAGTAATTTTCTGCAAGTCAATCAATGACACTTTCCAAAGCTAGTAACTCCAGAAAAGAGAGAATAAGAAGTATGACTTATATTTTTTGATATTACTAAGGATTGTGTAACTGAAAGTTGGTATCGCATTCGCCATTAATACTTTGAGTCAGAGGAATATAAAAGAAATCTGTGAGTTGATCTATTATGCCCCACTTACCCTATTATGCATTACCTCATCCTATTTATTATAATTCCAATGAATCAATGTGACCCATTAAATAAAATGGTAAAATATAAACCTAATTCATTCTCGGAATATATTCGCCTGACATCGAAAGGGTGAAATAAAGTCTTATCTAGGTCTTATAATCCCATATTATATTAAGTGTTACTGAAGTCATGGTATAGTAACGTAGATAACTCAAAACCTATTTATTTGATCAGACTGTGGACAAGGAGTCGGCAGATAGTCTACATCATGTGATGGTGGCAATGCACATCCACGTTGCCTAGCATTCCTCACCCTAAACTTAAACTATAAAAATGACAGCTCAATCTAAAATAACAATCAAACCAGACTCACACTTGAACAATGCTTCACCTCCTCTGCATTTACAAATATCTGTGGACTTAGAACTAACTTAAACGAGATGGAAACTTTTTCTCCTAGCAAACTGCTGTGATATTTTAGTGCTAAGTGAAACTAACTTGCACTCCTCTATCCCTTGTAACCACTTTAACATGTCTGGTTTTCTTTCACTTTGTCATAAGGACTCTGACAGACACATGCACAGACTTGGAGTCTATATTCTTAACACCCTCCCCCATGACTAGGGAATCTAAACTAGAATCAGACGACTAGGCCTTCATGTGCTAAAGACTGATTTTACAACATAGTGTTAGCTACTTATACTTTCTTTATCGTTCTACCTCGACCCAAGACTGTACTCTAATCAATTAAATCTCTGGCAGCGTACTCCTGACACTAACGCCCAAGTACATGTATTTGGTGAGTTTAGTGTCCGTCACAGTAATTGGCTTGGCTTCTCCAACTACACAGACACAACTGGTAGCATCACACATAACTTTTCTATATTCTTTTCCTTGACACAGACAGTAATGTTCCTGACTTGTCTCTCAGATCTGGACCTATTTCAGACCACAGTTGCTGAGGATTGCATAACAAATGCCCATTGCCTTCTCCATGAAGAAATATATTTTCTCTTCATGCGGAACAGTGTGCAAATGAAACCACTGTATGGTTCATATCGGCAATTGAAGCACATGTTCCACATAGCAAACCCCACTCTCACTAATAGTTTACTTCTACTTGTGCACCTGCCATTGCTCAAAAGCAGCAAGCTATCTATAGATTTATCTGACATAAATCTAGTACAAATAGACAAAAGTAGAAGCTAATCTACTTGCCCATCGGTTTGCCTCCAACTTTATTTGGACCCAAGAAACCACTCCCTCCAAGATTTTCCTCTGTGGATAGAAACCACATTAAATGATCTGAAAATCACCCCTGCTCAAGTACATGATATCATAAAACCTAGACACCTCAAAAGCATGTGAACCTCATCTCACCCCAGATGTAGTATTAAAAAATGCTCCGCAGAGGTTGCTTCAGTTCTCTCCAAACTTTTCAACAAATGCTTTAACGAATCTTTCTTTCCTGATTATTGGAAAACTGCTTCTGTGATATTAGTTTAGAAAAATTCTGGTGAAAGAACTGACCCATTAAATTATTGCCTCATTAGCCTCCTCTCTCTTTTCACCAAAATATTTGAGTCCATAATAAATCAAGCTCTAGTCCATCACCTCACAGATGCGAAACTTCTGTCAAACCAACAGTATGGGTTTAAGCAAGCTCGTTCTACTGCAGATATTCTAACTGTAATCTACTGCAGATATTCTAACTGTAATCTGTAGTCTGTAATATCCATGCACTGGATAAAGCATGGAAGGCTAGAGCGGTAGCTCTGGATATATCAAAAGCCGGCATAATGGTCTTCTCATGAAACAAGATCCTATGGTATTATTGGACGAATAATTAAATCCTTAAATAAGAGAAGATTCAGATTATCCTCGATGGCTTTACATCAAAGCAATATCATATAAATGCAGGTGTGCCTCAAGGATCGATCCTTGGATCTTTGTTATTCCTGATATTCGTAAATGACCTCCCTGATAAAATTGAGTCTGAGATGAGTATATTTACTGACGACACCAAGCTCTATAACAGACACAAGGGGAAACGAATGAACACGCAAGGCAATGGCAGAAACCCTAGTTGAAGACATCCAGTCTGTAGTGGAATATGGACAAAAATGGATGGTTACATTCAATGTTGTCAAGACTAAACTTCTTTCCTTTAATAACTACAAGAAACCTGCTCAACCACTAATAACCATGGCTTATGATACATTACCTGAAAATACTTTGTTCAAACTTTTCAGCTTAACATTCATGAGGAGGACGAGTTGGAACAGTTACATTGAGCGCATTGTCAAAACTGCTGCAAAGAAGATTGGCTCTCTCTACTGTGCTAGAAAGTTACTTACGCCTGAGAGTATCCTTTACCTCTACAAGGCTACCATTCGTCCATATCTGGAATATTGTTGTCACATTTAGTTGGTTGGTTGTTTTTGTATTATGGCATATCAACCCTTTTCAGGTTATTTAATGCCGAATCCAGTGATTTTGAAGAAAAAATTTTTAATAGAAGATATATATATTTTTTTTCAAGTTGTTGGATTGTGTAGTGGACTTTCGGTCAGAGTTCAAGTTGTGGATAACTTGACAAAGACTAAAGTTACTCCTCATGAAAGAGGAGAACTATTTATGGTACAATGGGAGATTCCATTGTGCACACATGGGCCAGTCTATTCCTTGGATTGTGATTGGCTGAATCACCTGATTGGATATGCTTGTACATAAATACAAGCCCTCAGTCCAGCCCAATCTGATGTCTGTCTTGTGCATGAGCTGGACCCTTGGTAAGTGTTGCTGCTATTATTATTATTGTTGTTGTTGTGTGTTATTGACTAACACAGTTCTTTTGATTATTCTACATCTCCCCTCTTCCCCCCCCCCCACGAGTAGGCTGGGTTGTGTGAGAGGTGTATCTCTCTTTTAGGCCTAGTTTGTTGTGTGGTAGTAACCTAGAAAGAGCTCGGGGAATCCTTGATCGAAAGCGTGGGGATATATGTGTGGTTTGTTGTTGGGGTTTGGTTGCTGTGTATGTGCTATTATAGGGAGATAGTGGGAGATGCAAGAATGTAGTATCGCTTGAGGGAATTGTTGGTCCTAGTGCTGCACTTGGTATTGGGGTTGGTGCAGGCTTAAGTTCGCATTTTCTGAGGAAACGGCGGTTCCTAAGTGTGATCCTTCTGGATCCGTTAACCCTGATTCGGTATTGTCGATCTGGTAGGGAACTGATGATTTTGCCCGTTGTGTTCCATCTGCGATTGACTGGATTTTGGATGGCTACAGTGTCACCAGCTTGTAATGGTGGAAGGTTGTGGGTATATTTATTGTATCTTTCTACTATTTTTGCATTGCGGTGGTGGAGCATTTCCTCGCGATGTTGTGCCGCTGACACCCATTCAGGATGAGGCTTGTAGAGGATAGGGATATTGACAGCTCGTCTGGGATCTGGTTTTGGTGAGAATGGGATTACTGATGCATTTATTTCAGTTAACAGATCACCTTCTGTAGTCATAATGGTGCCCCTCATTTGATCGAATGTGATATGGGCCATGAGTGTATTCATGGGAGCTTCTTGGTCTTCAAAACTCTTTATCACTACCAGGCGATATTTCTTTGTCCGGCACACTGCTGAGAAATGGTTAAGTTTCCCACAAGTGTTGCACATTTGATTCCATGCCGGACATGTTAAATGGCAGGCACTTGTCCTTGGAGTACCGTGTTGGTGACTACCGCAACCTATGCAGGTTTGACGGGGTTCTTTATCAGCAATGTTATCGTTGTGAGTAGCAGTAGAGCTAGTGCGAATATTGTCTCTGCTAGTCCGTACAGCACTGTGTTTTTTTTTTTTGCGATACATTGACATCCGGACTGTAGCTATGTCTGAGGTATCAGTCATTGCGGTTTGGTCCCGTAGTGCAGACTCAAATGCCTCAGCATGACAAATATTTTGGTTGAGAGTTTTTAGCAACCCGGCTTTTGCCAGTAGATCGGTCTGAAGCGTATCATTCGATATCCCTTTGATAAATTGGTCCTTGATGTAAATGTCGGACAGGTCATGATCGCAGTTGGGGCATGAAAAATTACAGTCTATGGTCGTGGACCTAAGACGAACAAGGTATTGTTGGATGGGTTCATCTTCATGCTGTGATATAGCTGCAAATGTCATCCGATGGACCATGGGATTTGATTTTTGAGTTACCAATGCTTCTGTCATCTCTAGCAACTTGTCTGGGTTGGTGGTGAAGAACTTAGGGTACGTATTTATGATTGCGTTTTGAACGGATTCATCAGCGCAACTGTATAACTGGGTATTGGCCTGAGAAGTTGGCATGTCCGTTATTCTGGTGAATACTTCCCAGTCAATCCGAAATTTTCTGAATTGTTGAGGGGTCATTTCGAGATGAAGTTGGGGAGGCCTGGCAGCTGGTGCCTTAGCATAGGTGGTCTGGGTAGCGGGCTCCTTGGCTTGTCGAAGGATAGACAGAGCTTCTCCCATTGTTGTGATTCCCAATTCTCTTAGCATGGCTCGATCCATTACTTGAAGGTTTTCTTTCCTTAGTTTTTCCTTCACAAAAGTTGCAGCGTAGCTCTTGGCGGAATCGGCAGCAATGCCTGCTTTGAGGAAATAGTCTTCCCAATCTTCTGTCTCGAATCCTGTTCGTAGCACCATGTTGGATTGTGTAGTGGACTTTCGGTCAGAGTTCAAGTTGTGGATAACTTGACAAAGACTAAAGTTACTCCTCATGAAAGAGGAGAACTATTTATGGCACAATGGGAGATTCCATTGTGCACACATGGGCCAGTGTATTCCTTGGATTGTGATTGGCTGAATCACCTGATTGGATATGCTTGTACATAAATACAAGCCCTCAGTCCAGCTCAATTTGATGTCTGTCTTGTGCATGAGCTGGACCCTTGGTAAGTGTTGCTGCTATTATTATTATTGTTGTTGTGTGTTATTGACTAACACAGTTCTTTTGATTATTCTACACAAGTCAGTTTCTATGTAACCCATAGTTGGGACCCTAACAAGTACTACCACTCCAGGTCAGAGTGGACTTGGGAGCAATGGCAATTAAGGGGTGGCTCCACACTTCCTAAAGCCCACGAGCTGGGGTCTCACCATCGGATATATTTTAAGGTCATATCCAGGACCAGTCACATTTCGGTTGTCGTATTTGCTATTAGTTTCTCACTCTTAGACAGGGTTCAAAAGAGAGTCACCAACCTAATAGGTCCCACACTGTCTGCAAGGCTTCAACTGCTGTCCCATCGACGAAATGTATCTTTCTGCCGTTTTTATGAGTATTTTAATGTTAGGTGCTCTGACGAACAAAAAGCTCTTGTACTCCCTCGACATAAATGCCCCTCCCAAAAAACCCGGCAAGCAGCAAAATCCCACCCCTACACAGTAGAAATCTCCAGACGTAAGAAAAACTTATGCTCTAGTAGTTTCTTCCCGTAATTGCTAAACTTTGGAATTCCCTTCTGGGTTCCTGCTTTCCTGACTGCATTAACATGCAAAAGTTCAAAATAGGCATCTTGCTGCTCAACTCCCTACATAGTACTCTTGCAAATTATCCCACATAGTAGCCCCCTACATCAGAGTGGCAGTGTGCCTTTTTCGAGGTGAAAATGCAATAAAAATAGAAAAAAAAAGAGACAATTTGCGTGGTAATTATTGTTATTGAAGCGGATCATAGTCGAATTTCGACTGTTACGGAATTTTAAGGTCAAATATCATGTAGGATTCGAAATTTCGACTTTTACGGAATTTTAAGGACAAATATCATGTAGGACTCGAATTTCGACTATTATGGAATTTTAAGTTCAAAAATCATGTAGGATTCGAAATTTCATTTGTTAAAATATGCGCCAAATGACGAATCTTTACAATGAAGAAAATCGAAATTATCGCCAAAATTTTTCTATGACCTTGATCCATTACCAAAGTAAATCAATCCCAAGTTAAAATACGATGCATTTTGATCAGATTTAGTGGGAATTAGTCAATCGACGTCGGCGCTAAAAAACAAACAAATAAAATCGACCAAATACTTTAAGACTGAGAGAATATATCAGATTTTCTCAAATCTCATGTAAAATTATTGACGTTATAGAATTATCTCCTTTAAACTGTTATTTGTATTTACTGTAAGAAATACAGACTTTATTTTTATCTCGCTTAAGCCCTTTAACAGTTTGCGTTTGAAGATGGGGACTTTTTCGAGATTGTTGCGATATTTTATTTTTTATCAGATGTTAATAAGTACATTTTATTTCAGTATTTAATTTATATTTTTATTCTTTTGATTGTTTTATTTGATAATAGATTTTCCCGTCCATAAATGTTCTTATTATGTCTAGCCTCGACAATTATATTCTTCTTAACCGCCCACCCCTGCTTTCCTTTAGCTCGCAATTCCTTAAAACGTCACAAGCCAAAGTTCGGAAGAAGATCACGTTTTCAATAATAGATTTTCTCGCCCATAAATGTTCTTATTATATCTATCAAGTTGATTTTAAAGATAGCATAAATAGATTAGATAATTATATATATTTTCGGTTAGTGGGAGGGGAATCTATCACCATACTTTCCCTTAAACATGTCAATTGGACTTTTAATAAAATCATGTTTTTTTTTTCATGGAGAGTAGACAAATGCATTGTGGACGCGTTATCGGCAGCTCCCGTTACTCTCGTTTCTCTTTATTTGCCCTTCAGTCCTCATTTTTAATGAGTGATTTTTCTGACAAAGGAATAAGAAAAAGCTGTATTCTAGGTTGGCAGTATTTTGTGTGAACAGTCGCCAGAGTTGTCGGAAATTTTCTCTTTCTATGTCTATCCTTGTGTCCATGTCACTAATAAGGGTGCTGGGCGTAAACGTTTTATCTGGGCTTACATTATCCGCCTAATAGTACGGGACCCAAACCTTAGATTAACCACTAAGGTAGCTGTTTTATCAGCAGGTGCAAAGTAGTGAGACTGCTGTATTGCCATTTGGTTAATGGATTCTGAACCATGCAGTAGCTTCTGATGGGGCTTCTCGATACCATATTAGTGGGTAATTGTAACAGCTTTACCTTATCATGTGCTACAAAAAAATTATATTTCTTCATTTCTTTTTCTCTCTTACTGTGATAGCTTGATTTATTGCATGATAGTTTAGTGATTAGACCTAATGTTATGTTCATGATAATTGAGGGTCTATTCTGATCATATGGCAACCAGATGTGATAAGCTATCCTGGTCGCAGGTCACCAAATGTGATAAGATTCCTTGCCAATGGATCCCTGGACACGTAAGAGTCGTTTCCCGGTCGTCAGCAACTAAATGTAACTTCTTTGTGTGGTAAAACGCCGTTAATCGATTTGGTTGATATGCGCGTCGCGCTAGAAGGAAAATAATTTCATGCACACAAAAGAAAAACAACTCAGTGCTCTATTCTACTGATTAAATTCCAGAAAATATATACAAATATATAATTATGTACAATTGTCTTACAATTCAATGTTCGATTGTCAGACTCCACTGAGTCTTATAAGTAGATTTCACTTCTCTCTTCGATAGAGCAGGTTGACGTGGGAAGAGAGGGGAGAGCATGTGGCGATTCTCTACAAGTTGTTATGTCTCAACTCTCAACAACTGACTCCAACTCGAAACTCGAAACTAATGGTTTCAACTGACTCCAACTCGAAACTCGAAACTAATGGTTTCAACTGACTCCAACTCGAAACTCGAAACTAATGGTTTCAACTGATTCCAACTCGAAACTCGAAACTAATGGTTTCAACTGACTCCAACTCGAAACTCGAAACTAATGGTTTCAACTGACTCCAACTCGAAACTCGAAACTAATGGTTTCAACTGACTCCAACTCGAAACTAATGGTTTCAACTGACTCCAACTCGAAACTCGAAACTAATGGTTTCAACTGACTCCAACTCGAAACTCGAAACTAATGGTTTCAACTGATTCCAACTTGAAACTCGAAACTAATGGTTTCAACTGACTCCAACTCGAAACTCGAAACTAATGGTTTCAACTGACTCCAACTCGAAACTCGAAACTAATGGTTTCAACTGACTCCAACTCGAAACTCGAAACTAATGGTTTCAACTGACTCCAACTCGAAACTCGAAACTAATGGTTTCAACTGACTCCAACTCGAAACTCGAAACTAATGGTTTCAACTGACTCCAACTCGAAACTCGAAACTAATGGTTTCAACTGACTCCAACTCGAAACTCGAAACTAATGGTTTCAACTGAGCGTTCCATTCATATACTTGGGGGAGAGGTGAAACCGGGTTGTTCCAATCATACCCAACTACGTCAATCCAGGGGAGGTTTTCCCTCTCGCGAGTGCACCTGTGGATCTACATCCCTGTGACCCTCTGGATCGGTGCACTGCACTTAAATGATAAACATCCTTAGTCTAGAACCCTGAGTCATTCCGGTTTCGGAGTACAATTTAAAATAATTTTCATTGTTTTCGATTTTCATAACAATGAAAATCACAAACCTAATCTTTTCTCTCAGCAGGGTTTATCGCTGTTTCCCAGGCACACCAATGATAATTAAAGAATAAAAAAAATTATATCTGCCTGGCTTTCTTCAGTACTTTGGGAGTCTTGGCCTACCCCCAGTGGGGAGCTTAACCATTCCCTGGGACGGTCACATCACATTCCACCACCCCCTTAGACTAGCGGTTTCCTTAGGAAACAGATTAGTCTAATTCATCCACACACACCGTCTCTATCCCAACCAACCTCTCACCGCACCCAATACCAGATGTCCAAAAGCCACAAAATTTGTTTTCAATCAAAATTATAAGAGTCACTTATTTTTTCAATCAACATTATAAAAGTCACTCATTTTTTTTTCAATCAAAATTATAAAAGTTACTCAAATTTTTCAATTAAAATTATAAAAGTCACTCATTCATTTTTTTCTCAATCTAAAATTATAAAAGTCATTTATTTTTTCAACTAAAATTATAAAAGTCACTCATTTTTTTTTCAATCAAAATTATAAAATTTACTCAAATTTTTCAATTAAAATTATAAAAGTCACTCATTCATTTTTTTCTCAATCTAAAATTATAAAAGTCACTTATTTTTTTCCATCAGAATTATAAAAGTTACTCAAATTTTTTCAACTAAAATTATAAAAGTCCTTCATTTTTTCTCAATCTAAAATTATAAAAGTTACTAATTTTTTTTCAATCAAAATTATAAAAGTTACTCAAATTTTTTCAACTAAATTATAAAAGTCGCTCATTTTTTTCTCAATCTAAAATTATAAAAATTACTCAAATTTTTTCAACTAAAATTATAAAAGTCATTCATTTTTTTCTCAATCTAAAATTATAAAAGTTACTTTTTTTTTTCAATCAAAATTATAAAACTTACTCAATTTTTTTTAATCAACTTATAGAAGTCACTCATTTTTTAATCAAAATTATAAAAGTTACTCAATTTTTTTAATCAACTTATTAGAAGTCACTCATTTTTTAATCAAAATTATAAAACTTACTCAATTTTTTTTAATCAACTTATAGAAGTCACTCATTTTTTTAATCAAAATTATAAAAGTTGCTCATTTTTTTTAATCAACTTATAGAAGTCACTCATTTTTTAATCAAAATTATAAAACTTACTCAATTTTTTTTAATCAACTTATAGAAGTCACTCATTTTTTAATCAAAATTATAAAAGTTACTCATTTTTTTTAATCAACTTATAGAAATCACTCATTTTTTAATCAAAATTATAAAAGTTACTCATTTTTTTTCTTTTTAATCAACTTATAGAAGTTACTCATTTGTTTCTCAATCAAAATTATAATTGTTACTCATTTAATTTTTTTCAATCAAAAAATTATAAAAGTTACATTGTTTTTTTAACACAATTATAAAAATCATTCAACTTTATTTAAATAAAAAATTGTACACAATCTCAATAGTTCAATACCCCTATCAGGGTGACTAGTACCCGCTCTTTATTGGACTAGTCTACTTCCTTCTCATCTTAACTCGTCATGATCGGGATTCTCCATGCAATTCTCCATGGCAATTCACGGGCAAATCCTCTGCAAAGAAAATCAAAGAAAACAGAGAAGAAGAATCAAAGTCTCACCCTAACTCCACATCTCGGTTCCCAGATTCCGATATACATGTTTCCTTCCGCTGGTTACTCGTCAGGTTTTCTTCAGGTTATCTTGGCTGCAGGTGGGTTTTGGCCGGAGTTACTTCCATCATCAGTGCAAATAGACTCGAGATGCTTTTCACTGTCTCTCATCCTCACATGCCCTCTTATACACCACACCACTGCCGCCAGGAGCATACTCATTATTACTAACGTGCTTATTCCCGCTCCCACTATCGCTAATTTATGGGATCTAGCCCTCGACTTGTTACATGGAAAAGGGCTGTCCTCTTTCCATGTAAATAAGAAGAATATTAGATAAGTGAAAATGAGATTAGGATAAGCCGAGAATCGAACCCTTAAGCTTAGAAATGGAATATTAGAAATTAAGTCGATTGTCAGATTCTTTTAGAAATCTGAATATTAAAATGCCAGTTAAAAAAATGGGCAATGCAAATTAAAATATATATTGTTAAAAAATAGGTTAGGTTAAAAAATAGGTTAGCTTAAAAAATAGGTTAGGTTAAAAAATAGGTTAGGTGAAGATTCTTTTGTTTGCCAGAAGTGTGTTTGGACAAACATTTGAAAAGCCATGTGAAATTAGTCACGTTTGAAAACACACTTCTGACGTCATGGACAAAGGACATTTCTCCATATAGGATGCTATGGGTTCGGTTTTAGTCAGTGAGCAAGAGAGAGAGCCAGTCAGTCGGGCAGTTGATCAGCCACGAGTTGACATAGTCAGTTGGAGAGAAGAGTCTATTAGAGGCGAAGGGAGAAGATTAGACATGTAAATACAAGCTGATTCCTGGCATCATCGACCGGCCGATCAGATGAATAAAGAACTCATCATTTATGTTTGTAACTGTTGTCTTGTATCATCCTTCATCATGAATGAAAGGTAATTGTATTTATCATCTTATAATGAAGATTTTGTAACCCTTCAAAGATTATGTATCTCCCCTCCTCTGTGCCAAGAACTGCATCATACATCACCCAGTCTGTATTAATACAAAACCTCCAAGAATTGTCACAGTCGTCGTCGTGATGTAATATATACAAATGTCATTATCATTCTACCTGTGTTAAAAGAACTGTTAATACGAAGTCCCCAAATATAAGAACTGTTATATATGAAGTCCCCAAGAAATATAAGAACTGTATAAATGTCTCCCTCATTATCGTTATATATGTCCCTGTCATCTTTTAATATGTACCCCTATTGTGACACATCTCTCGTGGTGAGGTCAAGCAACTGACCTCCGGTCTTCTTCAAAACTTTGGCTTGTGATGTCTAATTCTCCGAGAGCCTATCACATTAAATCCTGAACAGCCAGCCGTGGTTCTCCCCAGAATGTGCTGCTGCCATTGTGTACAGAAATCACTTTTTCCATTGCTTCCAATGTAATAGATGCACTGAGGCAAAAGCCGCTTTCAGGACTGCCAGCAACCACTATAAAAAAGTAATAAAGAACGCAAGAGAGTTGTATGCACAGTCCGTCAAGTCCAAAGTTGCTGAGCAGCGACTTGGTTCCCACAAGTCTTGGCAAATAGCAAACAGGATCCTGAACAGAAGCGTGTGCTCTATCCCAACTACCATCAATAGACCTGAGGTAATTTCGTCAGCATCAGACAAAGCCAAACTCTTTTCCAAGAACTTTGCAGCTAATTCTACCCTTTACGACAAGGCCGCTCACCCCCAATATTTCCTCCTGTATCAGAAAACACGCTATGTGACATACAAATATCTATACGTGATGTTGCAAAGCTAATCAAAAATCTTGATTCGAGTAAAGCACTGGCCCTGATGGCATTCCTATTATAGTGCTCAAAAACTTTAATTGGAACTAACGCCCATATTTACAAAACTGTTTAAGCATTGTCTTAAGAAGAATGGTTTCCCATCACCCTGGAAAATCTCATCAGTATGCCCTGCATTTAAGAATTCAGGTGATCGCCTATCTCCCTCCCAGTACAGCCAAGTCTCTTGTGCATGATGAGTAAGTTGCTGGAATCTGTGTTAAATAGAGAAGCAGGCAACCATCTCAGCAAAAATAACCTTCTTAGTGACATGCAATATGGTTTCCGTTCTGCTAGATCTACAGCAGCTCCGTTTTCAGTTATCTTTCATGGGATTAGCGAATCTCTCGATGGAGGCAACCTTTCTAGGGCAATTGCTCTTGATATATCAAAGGCCTTTGATAGGATGTGGCATATATACGGTATACTGGAAATGTCTTCTCAATAATTAAATTATTTCTCTCTGATAGATTCATAACAGTAGTGGTTGAGGGGCAGAAATCAGAAGTTCACAGTATTAATGCTGGAGTCACTCAAGGGTCCATCCTGGACCCAACTCTCTTCCTGATCTACGTTAATGATCTTCCAAATCACATCCTTACATCATTCGTAGACATTTATGCTGATAACACTGCCATCTATGGTAGCACATCAAAGACTGCAAACGACCAAGTTCTCTCTGATTCTCTCTCCTCTGATCTTGAACACGTGGTGAGAGGGAGAAAGAGGTGGCTGGTTAATTTTAATGTATCCAAAACAAAGCTTCTCTCTTTATATCATCGACGCTCTGATCACCATCTGGCATCAATTGAAATAAATGGCTCTCGTCTTGGGGAGGCTTCATGTTTTGACAAGCTTTTGAGCTTGACATTTACTCCTGATCTTAAATGGAACACATACATCAATCCGTTGCCAAGGTTGCTGGAAAAATGGTGGGATCAGATTATTGGTAATACATTTGCATACATAGAAAAGATTAAATAAACCTACGATCCTTAGGTCTTGCAAAACAGAACGGTGATTAGGTCGGAAATAAATTTTGAAGGTGAAGTAATCACTAATGATACATATAACAGTACAACAAAGAAATTAAAAGAGTCCGTGTTAAAAATGAATAGAAATCTTTTGGGGACAGATTGCATGCAACAAATTAATTTGTGGGATTTGCCTAAAGATAATCTCACACCCGAATTTAAAGAAAGTTGTGCTGAATTTTTCTTAGTCGGTCTGGAAAATGCACAAAATTTTTAGCTAGATTTAAACCGAAAGATAATACGCAACCAGTATTCAAAAAAAAAAAAAAAAAAAGAAATATACCGTTTGTTTCATGGGAGAAAATTAACGAGAAACCTGAAAGACTTGTAAAAACTGGCATCCTATAAAATGTTCGATTCTGTCAATGGGCAGCCCCTACTGTCTATATCAAAATAAAGTCAAGAGAAATCCGCGTTTGCGCTAACTTCAGCACGGCTTTGAACCCAGTACTAAAAGACTATCATTACTCACTTCCTAGCCTTAGGTTTCACTAAGCTAAACGGAGGATATACATTCTCCAAAGTCAATCTGGTGACGCATGCCTTCAAATTCCAATTGAGGAAAATAGCTCGATGTTGCTTTGTATTTACACCCATGATTCGGTTCTGGGGTTCAGGAAGCAATGAATCACTCGCTCGACAAAGGCACGTTTCTGTTCTCTTCTTTTCCAATCGACTACACCTGGCCTCTCGCCACCAATGTCACACCGCACAATCTGAACGCCAGCAACACGAAATACTTTTTAAGAGATGTTCGTGACTCTTTTCTTTTTGCAGGGAATTTTTGCAGGGAATTTTTCCCGGCCTTTATATCATCCTATCAAAAAAAAAAAAAAAAAAAAAAAAAAAAAAAGGAAGAGACAAAAAAAAAAAAATAGCTTATCCCATCATGCACTACCTTCCCAAGATGCCCTTCGGGTATATAAATGAGCTAGCAAACCTTTCTTTATTACTTATTTTTCTTGTTTTTGTTTCTAACCATGACCTAGCCTTAAACGGTACCTTTTTTCCTTTCGCATATACCCCACAGAAAGGTTATTCAAATTCGAAAGGTTAGCTTTTCGAGTTAAAGTAGCGCCCGCTATTTTTTAAAAAATTATGGATACTATGCTGAGCTGCCTTGGTTTCGCGATACATGAATGATTTAATCAGAAGTGAGATAGCATACATGAATGATTTTATCAGACGTGAGATAGCATACATGAATGATTTCATCAGAAGTGAGATAGCATACATGAATGATTTTATCAGAAGTGAGATAGCATATGTGAATGATTTCATCAGAAGTGAGATAGCATACATGAATGATTTTATCAGAAGTGAGATAGCATACATGAATGATTTCATCAGAAGTGAGATAGCATACATGAATGATTTCATCAGAAGTGAGATAGCATACATGAATGATTTTATCATAAGTGAGATAGCATACATGAATGATTTTATCATAAGTGAGATAGCATACATGAATGATTTTATCAGAAGTGAGATAGCATACATGAATGATTTTATCAGAAGTGAGATAGCATAAATGAATGATTTCATCAGAAGTGAGATAGCATACATGAATGATTTCATCAGAAGTGAGATAGCATACATGAATGATTTCATCATAAGTGAGATAGCATACATGAATGATTTTATCATAAGTGAGATAGCATACATGAATGATTTCATCAGAAGTGAGATAGCATAAATGAATGATTTCATCAGAAGTGGGATAGCATACATGAATGATTTTATCAGAAGTAAGATAGCATATATGAATGATTTTATCAGAAGTGAGATAGCATACATGAATGATTTTATCAGAAGTGAGATAGCATACATGAATGATTTTATCAGAAGTGAGATAGCATACATGAATGATTTTATCAGAAGTGAGATAGCATACATGAATGATTTTATCAGAAGTGAGATAGCATACATGAATGATTTTATCTGAAGTGAGATAGCATACATGAATGATTTTATCAGAAGTGAGATAGCATACATGAATGATTTTATCAGAAGTGAGATAGCATACATGAATGATTTCATCAGAAGTGAGATAGCATACATGAATGATTTCATCAGAAGTGAGATAGCATATATGAATGATTTTATCAGAAGTGAGATAGCATACATGAATTATTTTATCCAAAGTGAGATAGCATACATGAATGATTTTATCAGAAGTGAGATAGCATACATGAATGATTTCATCAGAAGTGAGATAGCATACATGAATGATTTCATCAGAAGTGAGATAGCATACATGAATGATTTCATCAGAAGTGAGATAGCATACATGAATGATTTCATCAGAAGTGAGATAGCATACATGAATGATTTTATCAGAAGTGAGATAGCATACATGAATGATTTTATCAGAAGTGAGATAGCATACATGAATGATTTTATCATAAGTGAGATAGCATACATGAATGATTTTATCCAAAGTGAGATAGCATACATGAATGATTTTATCAGAAGTGAGATAGCATACATGAATGATTTTATCAGAAGTGAGATAGCATACATGAATGATTTCATCAGAAGTGAGATAGCATACATGAATGATTTCATCAGAAGTGAGATAGCATACATACATGATTTCATCAGAAGTGAGATAGCATACATGAATGATTTCATCAGAAGTGAGATAGCATACATGAATGATTTCATCAGAAGTGAGATAGCATACATGAATGATTTTATCAGAAGTGAGATAGCATACATGAATGATTTTATCAGAAGTGAGATAGCATACATGAATGATTTCATCAGAAGTGAGATAGCATAAATGAATGATTTCATCAGAAGTGAGATAGCATACATGAATGATTTTATCCAAAGTGAGATAGCATACATGAATGATTTTATCCAAAGTGAGATAGAATACATGAATGATTTTATCCAAAGTGAGATAGCATACATGAATGATTTCATCAGAAGTGAGATAGCATACATGAATGATTTCATCAGAAGTGAGATAGCATACATGAATGATTTTATCCAAAGTGAGATAGCATACATGAATGATTTCATCAGAAGTGAGATGGCATACATGAATGATTTCATCAGAAGTGAGATAGAATACATGAATGATTTTATCCAAAGTGAGATAGCATACATGAATGATTTTATCCAAAGTGAGATAGCATACATGAATGATTTCATCAGAAGTGAGATAGCATACATGAATGATTTTATCCAAAGTGAGATAGCATACATGAATGATTTCATCAGAAGTGAGATAGCATACATGAATGATTTTATCAGAAGTGAGATAGCATACATGAATGATTTTATCAGAAGTGAGATAGCATACATGAATGATTTTATCAGAAGTGAGATAGCATACATGACTGATTTTATCAGAAGTGAGATAGCATACATGAATGATTTCATCAGAAGTGAGATAGCATACATGAATGATTTTATCTGAAGTGAGATAGCATACATGAATGATTTTATCAGAAGTGAGATAGCATACATGAATGATTTTATCAGAAGTGAGATAGCATACATGAATGATTTCATCAGAAGTGAGATAGCATACATGAATGATTTCATCAGAAGTGAGATAGCATACATGAATGATTTTATCAGAAGTGAGATAGCATACATGAATGATTTTATCCAAAGTGAGATAGCATACATGAATGATTTTATCAGAAGTGAGATAGCATACATGAATGATTTTATCAGAAGTGAGATAGCATACATGAATGATTTTATCAGAAGTGAGATAGCATACATGAATGATTTTATCAGAAGTGAGATAGCATACATGAATGATTTCATCAGAAGTGAGATAGCATACATGAATGATTTCATCAGAAGTGAGATAGCATACATGAATGATTTCATCAGAAGTGAGATAGCATACATGAATGATTTCATCAGAAGTGAGATAGCATACATGAATGATTTTATCAGAAGTGAGATAGCATACATGAATGATTTCATCAGAAGTGAGATAGCATAAATGAATGATTTCATCAGAAGTGAGATAGCATACATGAATGATTTCATCAGAAGTGAGATAGCATACATGAATGATTTTATCCAAAGTGAGATAGAATACATGAATGATTTTATCCAAAGTGAGATAGCATACATAAATGATTTCATCAGAAGTGAGATAGCATACATGAATGATTTCATCAGAAGTGAGATAGCATACATGAATGATTTTATCCAAAGTGAGATAGCATACATGAATGATTTCATCAGAAGTGAGATGGCATACATGAATGATTTCATCAGAAGTGAGATAGAATACATGAATGATTTTATCCAAAGTGAGATAGCATACATCAATGATTTTATCCAAAGTGAGATAGCATACATGAATGATTTCATCAGAAGTGAGATAGCATACATGAATGATTTTATCCAAAGTAAGATAGCATACATGAATGATTTCATCAGAAGTGAGATAGCATACATGAATGATTTTATCAGAAGTGAGATAGCATACCTGAATGATTTTATCAGAAGTGAGATAGCATACATGAATGATTTTATCAGAAATGAGATAGCATACATGAATGATTTCATCAGAAGTGAGATAGCATACATGAATGATTTCATCAGAAGTAAGATAGCATACATGAATGATTTTATCTGAAGTGAGATAGCATACATGAATGATTTTATCAGAAGTGAGATAGCATACATGAATGATTTTATCAGAAGTGAGATAGCATACATGAATGATTTCATCAGAAGTGAGATAGCACACATGAATAATTTCATCAGAAGTGAGATAGCATACATGAATGATTTCATCAGAAGTGAGATAGCATACATGAATGATTTTATCAGAAGTGAGATAGCATACATGAATGATTTTATCCAAAGTGAGATAGCATACATGAATGATTTCATCAGAAGTGAGATAGCATACATAAATGATTTCATCAGAAGTGAGATAGCATACATGAATGATTTTATCAGAAGTGAGATAGCATACATGAATGATTTTATCCAAAGTGAGATAGCATACATGAATGATTTAATCAGAAGTGAGATAGCATACATGAATGATTTTATCAGAAGTGAGATAGCATACATGAATGATTTCATCAGAAGTGAGATAGCATACATGAATGATTTCATCAGAAGTGAGATAGCATACATGAATGATTTTATCAGAAGTGAGATAGCATACATGAATGATTTCATCAGAAGTGAGATAGCATACATGAATGATTTTATCAGAATTGAGATAGCATACATGAATGATTTTATCCAAAGTTAGATAGCATACATGAATGATTTTATCAGAAGTGAGATAGCATACATGAATGATTTTATCAGAAGTGAGATAGCATACATGAATGATTTCATCAGAAGTGAGATAGCATACATGAATGATTTCATCAGAAGTGAGATAGCATACATGAATGATTTTATCCAAAGTGAGAACGCATACATGAATGATTTCATCAGAAGTGACATAGCATACATGAATGATTTTATCAGAAGTGAGATAGCATACATGAATGATTTCATCAGAAGTGAGATAGCATACATGAATGATTTTATCAGAAGTGAGATAGAATACATGAATGATTTTATCCAAAGTGAGATAGCATACATGAATGATTTTATCAGAAGTGAGATAGCATAAATGAATGATTTTATCAGAAGTGAGATAGCATACATGAATGATTTTATCAGAAGTGAGATAGCATACATGAATGATTTCATCAGAAGTGAGATAGCATACATGAATGATTTTATCTGAAGTGAGATAGCATACATGAATGATTTTATCAGAAGTGAGATAGCATACATGAATGATTTTATCAGAAGTGAGATAGCATACATGAATGATTTCATCAGAAGTGAGATAGCATACCTGAATGATTTCATCAGAAGTGAGATAGCATATATAGATGATTTTATCAGAAGTGAGAGAGCATACATGAATTATTTTATCCAAAGTGAGATAGCATACATGAATGATTTCATCAGAAGTGAGATAGCATACATGAATGATTTTATCAGAAGTGAGATAGCATACATGAATGATTTTATCCAAAGTGAGATAGCATACATGAATGATTTTATCAGAAGTGAGATAGCATACATGAATGATTTTATCAGAAGTTAGATAGCATACATGAAGGATTTTATCCAAAGTGAGATAGCATACCTGAATGATTTTATCCAAAGTGAGATAGCATACATGAATGATTTTATCAGAAGTGAGATAGCATACATGAATGATTTTATCAGAAGTGAGATAGCATACATGAATGATTTAATCAGAAGTGAGATAGCATACATGAATCATTTCATCAGAAGTGAGATAGCATACATGAATGATTTCATCAGAAGTGAGATAGCATACATGAATGATTTCATCAGAAGTGAGATAGCATACATGAATGATTTCATCAGAAGTGAGATAGCATACATGAATGATTTCATCAGAAGTGAGATAGCATACATGAATGATTTCATCAGAAGTGAGATAGCATACATGAATGATTTCATCAGAAGTGAGATAGCATACATGAATGATTTTATCAGAAGTGAGATAGCATACATGAATGATTTTATCAGAAGTGAGATAGCATACATGAATGATTTTATCCAAAGTGAGATAGCATTCATGAATGATTTTATCAGAAGTGAGATAGCATACATGAATGATTTCATCATAAGTGAGATAGCATACATGAATGATTTCATCAGAAGTTAGATAGCATACATGAATGATTTCATCAGAAGTGAGATAGCATACATGAATGATTTCATCAGAAGTGAGATAGCATACATGAATGATTTTATCATAAGCGAGATAGCATACATGAATGATTTTATCAGAATTGAGATAGCATACATGAATGATTTTATCCAAAGTGAGATAGCATACATGAATGATTTTATCAGACGTGAGATAGCATACATGAATGATTTTATCAGAAGTGAGATAGCATACATGAATTATTTCATCAGAAGTGAGATAGCACACATGAATGATTTCATCGGAAGTGAGATAGCATACATGAATGATTTCATCAGAAGTGAGATAGCATACATGAATGATTTCATCAGAAGTGAGATAGCATACATGAATGATTTCATCAGAAGTGAGATAGCATACATGAATGATTTCATCAGAAGTGAGATAGCATACATGAATGATTTCATCAGAAGTGAGATAGCATACATGAATTATTTCATCAGAAGTGAGATAGCATACATGAATGATTTCATCAGAAGTGTGATAGCATACATGAATGATTTTATCAGAAGTGAGATAGCATACATGAATGATTTCATCAGAAGTGAGATAGCATACATGAATGATTTTATCAGAAGTGAGATAGCATAAATGAATGATTTCATCAGAAGTGAGATAGCATACATGAATGATTTCATCAGAAGTGAGATAGCATACATGAATGATTTCATCAGAAGTGAGATAGCATACATGAATGATTTCATCAGAAGTGAGATAGCATACATGAATGATTTCATCAGGAGTGAGATAGCATACATGAATGATTTCATCAGAAGTGAGATAGCATACATGAATGATTTTATCATAAGTGAGATAGCATACATGAATGATTTTATCAGAAGTGAGATAGCATACATGAATGATTTCATCAGAAGTGAGATAGCATAAATGAATGATTTCATCAGAAGTGAGATAGCATACATGAATGATTTTATCAGAATTGAGATAGCATACATGAATGATTTTATCCAAAGTGAGATAGCATACATGAATGATTTTATCAGAAGTGAGATAGCGTACATGAATGATTTTATCAGAAGTGAGATAGCATACATGAATGATTTCATCAGAAGTGAGATAGCATACATGAAGGATTTCATCAGAAGTGAGATAGCATACATGAATGATTTCATCAGAAGTGAGATAGCATACATGAATGATTTTATCAGAAGTGAGATAGCATACATGAATGATTTTATCAGAAGTGAGATAGCATACATGAATGATATTATCCAAAGTGAGATAGCATACATGAATGATTTCATCAGAAGTGACATAGCATACATGAATGATTTTATCAGAAGTGAGATAGCATACATGAATGATTTTATCAGAAGTGAGATAGCATACATGAATGATTTCATCAGAAGTGAGATAGCATAAATGAATGATTTCATCAGAAGTGGGATAGCATACATGAATGATTTTATCAGAAGTGAGATAGCATATATGAATGATTTTATCAGAAGTGAGATAGCATACATGAATGATTTTATCAGAAGTGAGATAGCATACATGAATGATTTTATCAGAAGTGAGATAGCATACATGAATGATTTTATCAGAAGTGAGATAGCATACATGAATGATTTTATCAGAAGTGAGATAGCATACATGAATGATTTCATCAGAAGTGAGATAGCATACATGAATGATTTTATCTGAAGTGAGATAGCATACATGAATGATTTTATCAGAAGTGAGATAGCATACATGAATGATTTTATCAGAAGTGAGATAGCATACATGAATGATTTCATCAGAAGTGAGATAGCATACATGAATGATTTTATCAGAAGTGAGATAGCATACATGAATGATTTTATCAGAAGTGAGATAGCATACATGAATGATTTCATCAGAAGTGAGATAGCATAAATGAATGATTTCATCAGAAGTGAGATAGCATACATGAATGATTTCATCAGAAGTGAGATAGCATACATGAATGATTTTATCCAAAGTGAGATAGAATACATGAATGATTTTATCCAAAGTGAGATAGCATACATAAATGATTTCATCAGAAGTGAGATAGCATACATGAATGATTTCATCAGAAGTGAGATAGCATACATGAATGATTTTATCCAAAGTGAGATAGCATACATGAATGATTTCATCAGAAGTGAGATGGCATACATGAATGATTTCATCAGAAGTGAGATAGAATACATGAATGATTTTATCCAAAGTGAGATAGCATACATCAATGATTTTATCCAAAGTGAGATAGCATACATGAATGATTTCATCAGAAGTGAGATAGCATACATGAATGATTTCATCAGAAGTGAGATAGCATACATGAATGATTTCATCAGAAGTGAGATAGCATATGTGAATGATTTCATCAGAAGTGAGATAGCATACATGAATGATTTCATCAGAAGTGAGATAGCATACATGAATGATTTCATCAGAAGTGAGATAGCATACATGAATGATTTCATCAGAAGTGAGATAGCATACATGAATGATTTTATCAGAAGTGAGATAGCATACATGAATGATTTTATCAGAAGTGAGATAGCATACATGAATGATTTTATCCAAAGTGAGATAGCATACATGAATGATTTTATCAGAAGTGAGATAGCATACATGAATGATTTTATCAGAAGTGAGATAGCATACATGAATGATTTCATCAGAAGTGAGATAGCATACATGAATTATTTCATCAGAAGTGAGATAGCATACATGAATGATTTCATCAGAAGTGAGATAGCATACATGAATGATTTTATCAGAAGTGAGATAGCATACATGAATGATTTCATCAGAAGTGAGATACCATACATGAATGATTTAATCAGAAGTGAGATAGCATAAATGAATGATTTCATCAGAAGTGAGATAGCATACATGAATGATTTCATCAGAAGTGAGATAGCATACATGAATGATTTCATCAGAAGTGAGATAGCATACATGAATGATTTCATCAGAAGTGAGATAGCATACATGAATGATTTCATCAGAAGTGAGATAGCATACATGAATGATTTTATCAGAAGTGAGATAGCATACATGAATGATTTTATCAGAAGTGAGATAGCATACATGAATGATTTCATCAGAAGTGAGATAGCATAAATGAATGATTTCATCAGAAGTGAGATAGCATACATGAATGATTTCATCAGAATTGAGATAGCATACATGAATGATTTTATCCAAAGTGAGATAGCATACATGAATGATTTTATCAGAAGTGAGATAGCGTACATGAATGATTTTATCCAAAGTGAGATAGGATACATGAATTATTTCATCAGAAGTGAGATAGCATACATGAATGATTTTATCAGAAGTGAGATAGCTTACATGAATGATTTTATCAGAAGTGAGATAGCATACATGAATGATTTCATCAGAAGTGAGATAGCATACATGAATGATTTCATCAGAAGTTAGATAGCATACATGAATGATTTCATCAGAAGTGAGATGGCATACATGAATGATTTTATCAGAAGTGAGATAGCATACATGAATGATTTCATCAGAAGTGAGATAGCATACATAAATCATTTCATCAGAAGTGAGATAGCATACATGAATGATTTTATCAGAAGTGAGATAGCATACATGAATGATTTTATCCAAAGTGAGATAGCATACATGAATGATTTAATCAGAAGTGAGATAGCATACATGAATGATTTAATCAGAAGTGAGATAGCATACATGAATGATTTTATCAGAAGTGAGATAGCATACATGAATGATTTCATTAGAAGTGAGATAGCATACATGAATGATTTCATCAGAAGTGAGATAGCATACATGAATGATTTTATCAGAAGTGAGATAGCATACATGAATGATTTCATCAGAAGTGAGATAGCATACATGAATGATTTTATCAGAATTGAGATAGCATACATGAATGATTTTATCCAAAGTGAGATAGCATACATGAATGATTTTATCAGAAGTGAGATAGCATACATGAATGATTTTATCAGAAGTGAGATAGCATACATGAATGATTTCATCAGAAGTGAGATAGCATACATGAATGATTTCATCAGAAGTGAGATAGCATAAATGAATGATTTTATCAGAAGTGAGATAGCATACATGAATGATTTCATCAGAAGTGATATAGCATACATGAATGATTTTATCAGAATTGAGATAGCATACATGAATGATTTTATCCAAAGTGAGATAGCATACATGAATGATTTTATCAGAAGTGAGATAGAGTACATGAATGATTTTATCCAAAGTGAGATAGCATACATGAATTATTTCATCAGAAGTGAGATAGCATACATGAATGATTTTATCAGAAGTGAGATAGCGTACATGAATGATTTTATCAGAAGTGAGATAGCATACATGAATGATTTCATCAGAAGTGAGATAGCATACATGAATGATTTAATCAGAAGTTAGATAGCATACATGAATGATTTCATCAGAAGTGAGATGGCATACATGAATGATTTTATCAGAAGTGAGATAGCATACATGAATGATTTTTTCCAAAGTGAGATAGCATACATGAATGATTTCATCAGAAGTGAGATAGCATACATAAATCATTTCATCAGAAGTGAGATAGCATACATGAATGATTTTATCAGAAGTGAGAAAGCATACATGAATGATTTTATCCAAAGTGAGATAGCATACATGAATGATTTAATCAGAAGTGAGATAGCATACATGAATGATTTTATCAGAAGTGAGATAGCATACATGAATGATTTCATCAGAAGTGAGATAGCATACATGAATGATTTCATCAGAAGTGAGATAGCATACATGAATGATTTTATCAGAAGTGAGATAGCATACATGAATGATTTCATCAGAAGTGAGATAGCATACATGAATGATTTTATCAGAATTGAGATAGCATACATGAATGATTTTATCCAAAGTGAGATAGCATACATGAATGATTTTATCAGAAGTGAGATAGCATACATGAATGATTTTATCAGAAGTGAGATAGCATACATGAATGATTTCATCAGAAGTGAGATAGCATACATGAATGATTTCATCAGAAGTGAGATAGCATACATGAATGATTTTATCAGAAGTGAGATAGCATACATGAATGATTTCATCAGAAGTGACATAGCATACATGAATGATTTTATCAGAAGTGAGATAGCATACATGAATGATTTTATCAGAAGTGAGATAGCATACATGAATGATTTTATCAGAAGTGAGATAGAATACATGAATGATTTTATCCAAAGTGAGATAGCATACATGAATGATTTTATCAGAAGTGAGATAGCATACATGAATGATTTCATCAGAAGTGAGATAGCATACATGAATGATTTCATCAGAAGTGAGATAGCATACATGAATGATTTCATCAGAAGTGAGATAGCATACATGAATGATTTTATCAGAAGTGAGATAGCATACATGAATGATTTCATCAGAAGTGAGATAGCATACATGAATGATTTTATCATAAGTGAGATAGCATACATGAATGATTTTATCATAAGTGAGATAGCATACATGAATGATTTCATCAGAAGTGAGATAGCATACATGAATGATTTTATCAGAAGTGAGATAGCATATATGAATGATTTTATCAGAAGTGAGATAGCATACATGAATGATTTTATCAGAAGTGAGATAGCATACATGAATTATTTCATCAGAAGTGAGATAGCATACATGAATGATTTTATCAGAAGTGAGATAGCATACATGAATGATTTTATCAGAAGTGAGATAGCATACATGAATGATTTCATCAGAAGTGAGATAGCATACATGAATGATTTTATCTGAAGTGAGATAGCATACATGAATGATTTTATCAGAAGTGAGATAGCATACATGAATGATTTTATCAGAAGTGAGATAGCATACATGAATGATTTCATCAGAAGTGAGATAGCATACATGAATGATTTCATCAGAAGTGAGATAGCATATATGAATGATTTTATCAGAAGTGAGATAGCATACATGAATTATTTTATCCAAAGTGAAATAGCATACATGAATGATTTCATCAGAAGTGAGATAGCATACATGAATGATTTTATCAGAAGTGAGATAGCATACATGAATGATTTTATCCAAAGTGAGATAGCATACATGAATGATTTTATCAGAAGTGAGATAGCATACATGAATGATTTTATCAGAAGTGAGATAGCATACATGAAGGATTTTATCCAAAGTGAGATAGCATACCTGAATGATTTTATCCAAAGTGAGATAGCATACATGAATGATTTTATCAGAAGTGAGATAGCATACATGAATGATTTTATCAGAAGTGAGATAGCATACATGAATGATTTCATCAGAAGTGAGATAGCATACATGAATGATTTCATCAGAAGTGAGATAGCATACATGAATGATTTCATCAGAAGTGAGATAGCATACATGAATGATTTTATCAGAAGTGAGATAGCATACATGAATGATTTCATCAGAAGTGAGATAGCATACATGAATGATTTCATCAGAAGTGAGATAGCATACATGAATGATTTCATCAGAAGTGAGATAGCATACATGAATGATTTCATCAGAAGTGAGATAGCATACATGAATGATTTTATCAGAATTGAGATAGCATACATGAATGATTTTATCCAAAGTGAGATAGCATACATGAATGATTTTATCCAAAGTGAGATAGCATACATGAATGATTTTATCAGAAGTGAGATAGCATACATGAATGATTTCATCAGAAGTGAGATAGCATACATGAATGATTTCATCACAAGTGAGATAGCATACATGAATGATTTTATCAGAAGTGAGATAGCATACATAAATGATTTCATCAGAAGTGAGATAGCATATGTGAATGATTTCATCAGAAGTGAGATAGCATACATGAATGATTTCATCAGAAGTGAGATAGCATACATGAATGATTTCATCAGATGTGAGATAGCATACATGAATGATTTCATCAGAAGTGAGATAGCATACATAAATGATTTTATCAGAAGTGAGATAGCATACATGAATGATTTTATCAGAAGTGAGATAGCATACATGAATGATTTTATCCAAAGTGAGATAGCATACATGACTGATTTTATCAGAAGTGAGATAGCATACATGAATGATTTTATCAGAAGTGAGATAGCATACATGAATGATTTCATCAGAAGTGAGATAGCATACATGAATGATTTCATCAGAAGTGAGATAGCATACATGAATGATTTCATCAGAAGTGAGATAGCATACATGAATGATTTTATCAGAAGTGAGATAGCATACATGAATGATTTCATCAGAAGTGAGATAGCATACATGAATGATTTTATCAGAAGTGAGATAGCATAAATGAATGATTTCATCAGAAGTGAGATAGCATACATGAATGATTTCATCAGAAGTGAGATAGCATACATGAATGATTTCATCAGAAGTGAGATAGCATACATGAATGATTTCATCAGAAGTGAGATAGCATACATGAATGATTTCATCAGAAGTGAGATAGCATACATGAATGATTTTATCAGAAGTGAGATAGCATACATGAATGATTTCATCAGAAGTGAGATAGCATACATGAATGATTTTATCATAAGTGAGATAGCATACATGAATGATTTCATCAGAAGTGAGATAGCATACATGAATGATTTCATCAGAAGTGAGATAGCATAAATGAATGATTTCATCAGAAGTGAGATAGCATACATGAATGATTTTATCAGAATTGAGATAGCATACATCAATGATTTTATCCAAAGTGAGATAGCATACATGAATGATTTTATCAGAAGTGAGATAGCATACATGAATGATTTTATCAGAAGTGAGATAGCATACATGAATGATTTCATCAGAAGTGAGATAGCATACATGAATGATTTCATCGGAAGTGAGATAGCATACATGAATGATTTCATCAGAAGTGAGATAGCATACATGAATGATTTCATCAGAAGTGAGATAGCATACATGAATGATTTCATCAGAAGTGAGATAGCATACATGAATGATTTCATCAGAAGTGAGATAGCATACATGAATTATTTCATCAGAAGTGAGATAGCATACGTGAATGATTTCATCAGAAGTGAGATAGCATACATGAATGATTTCATCAGAAGTGAGATAGCATACATGAATGATTTTATCAGAATTGAGATAGCATACATGAATGATTTTATCCAAAGTGAGATAGCATACATGAATGATTTTATCAGAAGTGAGATAGCATACATGAATGATTTTATCAGAAGTGAGATAGCATACATGAATGATTTCATCAGAAGTGAGATAGCATACATGAATGATTTCATCAGAAGTGAGATAGCATGCATGAATGATTTTATCAGAAGTGAGATAGCATACATGAATGATTTCATCAGAAGTGAGATAGCATATGTGAATGATTTCATCAGAAGTGAGATAGCATACATGAATGATTTCATCAGAAGTGAGATAGCATACATGAATGATTTCATCAGAAGTCAGATAGCATACATGAATGATTTCATCAGAAGTGAGATAGCATACATGAATGATTTCATCAGAAGTGAGATAGCATATGTGAATGATTTCATCAGAAGTGAGATAGCATACATGAATGATTTCATCAGAAGTGAGATAGCATACATGAATGATTTTATCAGAAGTGAGATAGCATACATGAATGATTTCATCAGAAGTGAGATAGCATATGTGAATGATTTCATCAGAAGTGAGATAGCATACATGAATGATTTCATCAGAAGTGAGATAGCATACATGAATGATTTCATCAGAAGTGAGATAGCATACATGAATGATTTCATCAGAAGTGAGATAGCATACATGAATGATTTCATCAGAAGTGAGATAGCATATGTGAATGATTTCATCAGAAGTGAGATAGCATACATGAATGATTTCATCAGAAGTGAGATAGCATACATGAATGATTTCATCCAAAGTGAGATAGCATACATGAATGATTTTATCAGAAGTGAGATAGCATACATGAATGATTTTATCAGAAGTGAGATAGCATACATGAATGATTTTATCAGAAGTGAGATAGCATACATGAATGATTTTATCCAAAGTGAGATAGCATACATGACTGATTTTATCAGAAGTGAGATAGCATACATGAATGATTTTATCAGAAGTGAGATAGCATACATGAATGATTTCATCAGAAGTGAGATAGCATACATGAATGATTTCATCAGAAGTGAGATAGCATACATGAATGATTTCATCAGAAGTGAGATAGCATACATGAATGATTTTATCAGAAGTGAGATAGCATACATGAATGATTTCATCAGAAGTGAGATAGCATACATGAATGATTTTATCAGAAGTGAGATAGCATAAATGAATGATTTCATCAGAAGTGAGATAGCATACATGAATGATTTCATCAGAAGTGAGATAGCATACATGAATGATTTCATCAGAAGTGAGATAGCATACATGAATGATTTCATCAGAAGTGAGATAGCATACATGAATGATTTCATCAGAAGTGAGATAGCATACATGAATGATTTTATCATAAGTGAGATAGCATACATGAATGATTTCATCAGAAGTGAGATAGCATACATGAATGATTTCATCAGAAGTGAGATAGCATAAATGAATGATTTCATCAGAAGTGAGATAGCATACATGAATGATTTTATCAGAATTGAGATAGCATACATCAATGATTTTATCCAAAGTGAGATAGCATACATGAATGATTTTATCAGAAGTGAGATAGCATACATGAATGATTTTATCAGAAGTGAGATAGCATACATGAATGATTTCATCAGAAGTGAGATAGCATACATGAATGATTTCATCAGAAGTGAGATAGCATACATGAATGATTTCATCAGAAGTGAGATAGCATACATGAATGATTTCATCAGAAGTGAGATAGCATACATGAATGATTTCATCAGAAGTGAGATAGCATACATGAATGATTTCATCAGAAGTGAGATAGCATACATGAATGATTTCATCAGAAGTGAGATAGCATACGTGAATGATTTCATCAGAAGTGAGATAGCATACATGAATGATTTCATCAGAAGTAAGATAGCATACATGAATGATTTTATCAGAATTGAGATAGCATACATGAATGATTTTATCCAAAGTGAGATAGCATACATGAATGATTTTATCAGAAGTGAGATAGCATACATGAATGATTTTATCAGAAGTGAGGTAGCATACATGAATGATTTCATCAGAAGTGAGATAGCATACATGAATGATTTCATCAGAAGTGAGATAGCATACATGAATGATTTTATCAGAAGTGAGATAGCATACATGAATGATTTCATCAGAAGTGAGATAGCATATGTGAATGATTTCATCAGAAGTGAGATAGCATACATGAATGATTTTATCAGAAGTGAGATAGCATACATGAATGATTTTATCAGAAGTGAGATAGCATACATGAATGATTTCATCAGAAGTGAGATAGCATACATGAATGATTTCATCAGAAGTGAGATAGCATACATGAATGATTTCATCAGAAGTGAGATAGCATACATGAATGATTTCATCAGAAGTGAGATAGCATACATGAATGATTTCATCAGAAGTGAGATAGCATACATGAATGATTTTATCAGAAGTGAGATAGCATACATGAATGATTTTATCAGAGGTGAGATAGCATACATGAATGATTTTATCAGAAGTGAGATAGCATAAATGAATGATTTCATCAGAAGTGAGATAGCATACATGAATGATTTTATCAGAATTGAGATAGCATACATGAATGATTTTATCCAAAGTGAGATAGCATACATGAATGATTTTATCAGAAGTGAGATAGCATACATGAATGATTTTATCAGAAGTGAGATAGCATACATGAATGATTTCATCAGAAGTGAGATAGCATATGTGAATGATTTTATCAGAAGTGAGATAGCATACATGAATGATTTCATCAGAAGTGAGATAGCATACATGAACGATTTTATCAGAAGTGAGATAGCATACATGAATGATTTCATCAGAAGTGAGATAGCATGCATGAATGATTTTATCAGAAGTGAGATAGCATACATGAATGATTTTATCCAAAGTGGGATAGCATACATGAATGATTTTATCCAAAGTGAGATAGCATACATGAATGATTTCATCAGAAGTGAGATAGCATACATGAATGATTTCATCAGAAGTAAGATAGCATACATGAATGATTTCATCAGAAGTGAGATAGCATATGTGAATGATTTCATCAGAAGTGAGATAGCATACATGAATGATTTTATCCAAAGTGAGATAGCATACATGAATGATTTTATCAGAAGTGAGATAGCATACATGAATGATTTTATCAGAAGTGAGATAGCATACATGAATGATTTCATCAGAAGTGAGATAGCATACATGAATGATTTCATCAGAAGTTAGATAGCATACATGAATGATTTTATCAGAAGTGAGATAGCATACATGAATGATTTTATCCAAAGTGAGATAGCATACATGAATTATTTTATCCAAAGTGAGATAGCATACATGAATTATTTCATCAGAAGTGAGATAGCATACATGAATGATTTCATCAGAAGTGAGATAGCATCCATGAATGATTTCATCAGAAGTGAAATAGCATACATGAATGATTTTATCAGAAGTGAGATAGCATAAATGAATGATTTTATCAGAAGTGAGATAGCATACATGAATGATTTCATCAGAAGTGAGATAGCATACATGAATGATTTTATCAGAAGTGAGATAGCATACATGAATGATTTTATCAGAAGTGAGATAGCATACATGAATGATTTCATCAGAAGTGAGATAGCATACATGAATGATTTCATCAGAAGTGAGATAGCATACATGAATGATTTTATCAGAAGTGAGATAGCATACATGAATGATTTCATCAGAAGTGAGATAGCATACATGAATTATTTTATCAGAAGTGAGATAGCATACATGAATGATTTCATCAGAAGTGAGATAGCATACATGAATGATTTTATCAGAAGTGAGATAGCATAAATGAATTATTTCATCAGAAGTGAGATAGCATACATGAATGATTTCATCACAAGTGAGATAGCATACATGAATGATTTTATCAGAATTGAGATAGCATACATGAATGATTTTATCCAAAGTGAGATAGCATACATGAATGATTTTATCAGAAGTGAGATAGCATACATGAATGATTTTATCAGAAGTGAGATAGCATACATGAATGATTTCATCAGAAGTGAGATAGCATACATGAATGATTTCATCAGAAGTGAGATAGCATACATGAATGATTTTATCAGAAGTGAGATAGCATACATGAATGATTTTATCCGAAGTGAGATAGCATACATGAATGATTTTATCCAAAGTGAGATAGTATACATGAATGATTTCATCAGAAGTGAGATAGCATACATGAAGTATTTCATCAGAAGTTAGATAGCATACATGAATGATTTCATCAGAAGTGAGGTAGCATACATGAATGATTTCATCAGAAGTGAGATAGCATACATGAATGATTTCATCAGAAGTGAGATAGCATACATGAATGATTTTATCAGAAGTGAGATAGCATACATGAATGATTTCATCAGAAGTGAGATAGCATATGTGAATGATTTCATCAGAAGTGAGATAGCATACATGAATGATTTTATCAGAAGTGAGATAGCATACATGAATGATTTTATCAGACGTGAGATAGCATACATGAATGATTTCATCAGAAGTGAGATAGCATACATGAATGATTTCATCAGAAGTGAGATAGCATACATGAATGATTTCATCAGAAGTGAGATAGCATACATGAATGATTTCATCAGAAGTGAGATAGCATACATGAATGATTTCATCAGAAGTGAGATAGCATACATGAATGATTTTATCATAAGTGAGATAGCATACATGAATGATTTTATCAGAAGTGAGATAGCATACATGAATGATTTTATCAGAAGTGAGATAGCATAAATGAATGATTTCATCAGAAGTGAGATAGCATACATGAATGATTTTATCAGAATTGAGATAGCATACATGAATGATTTTATCCAAAGTGAGATAGCATACATGAATGATTTTATCAGAAGTGAGATAGCATACATGAATGATTTTATCAGAAGTGAGATAGCATACATGAATGATTTCATCAGAAGTGAGATAGCATATGTGAATGATTTTATCAGAAGTGAGATAGCATACATGAATGATTTCATCAGAAGTGAGATAGCATACATGAACGATTTTATCAGAAGTGAGATAGCATACATGAATGATTTCATCAGAAGTGAGATAGCATGCATGAATGATTTTATCAGAAGTGAGATAGCATACATGAATGATTTTATCCAAAGTGGGATAGCATACATGAATGATTTTATCCAAAGTGAGATAGCATACATGAATGATTTCATCAGAAGTGAGATAGCATACATGAATGATTTCATCAGAAGTAAGATAGCATACATGAATGATTTCATCAGAAGTGAGATAGCATATGTGAATGATTTCATCAGAAGTGAGATAGCATACATGAATGATTTTATCCAAAGTGAGATAGCATACATGAATGATTTTATCAGAAGTGAGATAGCATACATGAATGATTTTATCAGAAGTGAGATAGCATACATGAATGATTTCATCAGAAGTGAGATAGCATACATGAATGATTTCATCAGAAGTTAGATAGCATACATGAATGATTTTATCAGAAGTGAGATAGCATACATGAATGATTTTATCAGAAGTGAGATAGCATACATGAATTATTTTATCCAAAGTGAGATAGCATACATGAATGATTTCATCAGAAGTGAGATAGCATACATGAATGATTTCATCAGAAGTGAGATAGCATCCATGAATGATTTCATCAGAAGTGAGATAGCATACATGAATGATTTTATCAGAAGTGAGATAGCATAAATGAATGATTTTATCAGAAGTGAGATAGCATACATGAATGATTTCATCAGAAGTGAGATAGCATACATGAATGATTTTATCAGAAGTGAGATAGCATACATGAATGATTTCATCAGAAGTGAGATAGCATACATGAATTATTTTATCAGAAGTGAGATAGCATACATGAATGATTTCATCAGAAGTGAGATAGCATACATGAATGATTTTATCAGAAGTGAGATAGCATAAATGAATTATTTCATCAGAAGTGAGATAGCATACATGAATGATTTCATCACAAGTGAGATAGCATACATGAATGATTTTATCAGAAGTGAGATAGCATACATGAATGATTTCATCAGAAGTGAGATAGCATAAATGAATGATTTCATCAGAAGTGAGATAGCATACATGAATGATTTTATCAGAATTGAGATAGCATACATGAATGATTTTATCCAAAGTGAGATAGCATACATGAATGATTTTATCAGAAGTGAGATAGCATACATGAATGATTTTATCAGAAGTGAGATAGCATACATGAATGATTTCATCAGAAGTGAGATAGCATACATGAATGATTTCATCAGAAGTGAGATAGCATACATGAATGATTTCATCAGAAGTGAGATAGCATACATGAATGATTTTATCAGAAGTGAGATAGCATACATGAATGATTTTATCCGAAGTGAGATAGCATACATGAATGATTTTATCCAAAGTGAGATAGTATACATGAATGATTTCATCAGAAGTGAGATAGCATACATGAATTATTTCATCAGAAGTTAGATAGCATACATGAATGATTTCATCAGAAGTGAGGTAGCATACATGAATGATTTCATCAGAAGTGAGATAGCATACATGAATGATTTCATCAGAAGTGAGATAGCATACATGAATGATTTCATCAGAAGTGAGATAGCATATGTGAATGATTTCATCAGAAGTGAGATAGCATACATGAATGATTTTATCAGAAGTGAGATAGCATACATGAATGATTTTATCAGAAGTGAGATAGCATACATGAATGATTTCATCAGAAGTGAGATAGCATACATGAATGATTTCATCAGAAGTGAGATAGCATACATGAATGATTTCATCAGAAGTGAGATAGCATACATGAATGATTTCATCAGAAGTGAGATAGCATACATGAATGATTTCATCAGAAGTGAGATAGCATACATGAATGATTTTATCATAAGTGAGATAGCATACATGAATGATTTTATCAGAAGTGAGATAGCATACATGAATGATTTTATCAGAAGTGAGATAGCATAAATGAATGATTTCATCAGAAGTGAGATAGCATACATGAATGATTTTATCAGAATTGAGATAGCATACATGAATGATTTTATCCAAAGTGAGATAGCATACATGAATGATTTTATCAGAAGTGAGATAGCATACATGAATGATTTTATCAGAAGTGAGATAGCATACATGAATGATTTCATCAGAAGTGAGATAGCATATGTGAATGATTTTATCAGAAGTGAGATAGCATACATGAATGATTTCATCAGAAGTGAGATAGCATACATGAACGATTTTATCAGAAGTGAGATAGCATACATGAATGATTTCATCAGAAGTGAGATAGCATGCATGAATGATTTTATCAGAAGTGAGATAGCATACATGAATGATTTTATCCAAAGTGGGATAGCATACATGAATGATTTTATCCAAAGTGAGATAGCATACATGAATGATTTCATCAGAAGTGAGATAGCATACATGAATGATTTCATCAGAAGTAAGATAGCATACATGAATGATTTCATCAGAAGTGAGATAGCATATGTGCATGATTTTATCAGAAGTGAGATAGCATACATGAATGATTTCATCAGAAGTGAGATAGCATACATGAATGATTTCATCAGAAGTGAGATAGCATACATGAATGATTTCATCAGAAGTGAGATAGCATACATGAATGATTTCATCAGAAGTGAGATAGCATATGTGAATGATTTCATCAGAAGTGAGATAGCATACATGAATGATTTCATCAGAAGTGAGATATCATACATGAATGATTTCATCAGAAGTGAGATAGCATACATGAATGATTTCATCAGAAGTGAGATAGCATACATGAATGATTTTATCAGAAGTGAGATAGCATACATGAATGATTTTATCAGAAGTGAGATAGCATACATGAATGATTTTATCCAAAGTGAGATAGCATACATGAATGATTTTATCAGAAGTGAGATAGCATACATGAATGATTTTATCAGAAGTGAGATAGCATACATGAATGATTTCATCAGAAGTGAGATAGCATACATGAATGATTTCATCAGAAGTGAGATAGCATACATGAATGATTTCATCAGAAGTGAGATAGCATACATGAATTATTTTATCAGAAGTGAGATAGCATACATGAATGATTTCATCAGAAGTGAGATAGCATACATGAATGATTTTATCAGAAGTGAGATAGCATAAATGAATTATTTCATCAGAAGTGAGATAGCATACATGAATGATTTCATCACAAGTGAGATAGCATACATGAATGATTTTATCAGAAGTGAGATAGCATACATGAATGATTTCATCAGAAGTGAGATAGCATAAATGAATGATTTCATCAGAAGTGAGATAGCATACATGAATGATTTTATCAGAATTGAGATAGCATACATGAATGATTTTATCCAAAGTGAGATAGCATACATGAATGATTTTATCATAAGTGAGATAGCATACATGAATGATTTTATCAGAAGTGAGATAGCATACATGAATGATTTCATCAGAAGTGAGATAGCATACATGAATGATTTCATCAGAAGTGAGATAGCATACATGAATGATTTTATCAGAAGTGAGATAGCATACATGAATGATTTTATCCGAAGTGAGATAGCATACATGAATGATTTTATCCAAAGTGAGATAGTATACATGAATGATTTCATCAGAAGTGAGATAGCATACATGAATTATTTCATCAGAAGTTAGATAGCATACATGAATGATTTCATCAGAAGTGAGATAGCATACATGAATGATTTCATCAGAAGTGAGATAGCATACATGAATGATTTTATCAGAAGTGAGATAGCATACATGAATGATTTCATCAGAAGTGAGATAGCATACATGAATGATTTCATCAGAACTGAGATAGCATATGTGAATGATTTCATCAGAAGTGAGATAGCATACATGAATGATTTCATCAGAAGTGAGATAGCATACATGAATGATTTCATCAGAAGTGAGATAGCATACGTGAATGATTTCATCAGAAGTGAGATAGCATACATGAATGATTTCATCAGAAGTGAGATAGCATACATGAATGATTTCATCAGAAGTGAGATAGCATGCATGAATGATTTTATCAGAAGTTAGATAGCATACATGAATGATTTTATCCGAAGTGAGATAGCATACATGAATGATTTTATCCAAAGTGAGATAGCATACATGAATGATTTCATCAGAAGTAAGATAGCATACATGAATGATTTCATCAGAAGTGAGATAGCATATGTGAATGATTTCATCAGAAGTGAGATAGCATACATGAATGATTTCATCAGAAGTGAGATAGCATACATGAATGATTTCATCAGAAGTGAGATAGCATACATGAATGATTTCATCAGAAGTGAGATAGCATACATGAATGATTTCATCATAAGTGAGATAGCATATGTGAATGATTTCATCAGAAGTGAGATAGCATACATGAATGATTTCATCAGAAGTGAGATAGCATACATGAATGATTTCATCAGAAGTGAGATAGCATACATGAATGATTTCATCAGAAGTGAGATAGCATACATGAATGATTTTATCAGAAGTGAGATAGCATACATGAATGATTTTATCAGAAGTGAGATAGCATACATGAATGATTTTATCAGAAGTGAGATAGCATACATGAATGATTTTATCAGAAGTGAGATAGCATACATGAATGATTTTATCAGAAGTGAGATAGCATACATGAATGATTTTATCAGAAGTGAGATAGCATACATGAATGATTTTATCAGAAGTGAGATAGCATACATGAATTATTTCATCAGAAGTGAGATAGCATACATGAATGATTTTATCAGAAGTGAGATAGCATACATGAATGATTTCATCAGAAGTGAGATAGCATACATGAATGATTTTATCAGAAGTGAGATAGCATAAATGAATGATTTCATCAGAAGTGAGATAGCATACATGAATGATTTCATCAGAAGTGAGATAGCATACATGAATGATTTCATCAGAAGTGAGATAGCATACATGAATGATTTCATCAGAAGTGAGATAGCATACATGAATGATTTTATCAGAAGTGAGATAGCATACATGAATGATTTTATCATAAGTGAGATAGCATACATGAATGATTTTATCAGAAGTGAGATAGCATACATGAATGATTTCATCAGAAGTGAGATAGCATAAATGAATGATTTCATCAGAAGTGAGATAGCATACATGAATGATTTTATCAGAATTGAGATAGCATACATGAATGATTTTATCCAAAGTGAGATAGCATACATGAATGATTTTATCAGAAGTGAGATAGCATACATGAATGATTTTATCAGAAGTGAGATAGCATACATGAATGATTTCATCA
Organism: Euprymna scolopes; assembly: GCF_053919585.1. NCBI lineage: Eukaryota > Metazoa > Mollusca > Cephalopoda > Sepiida > Sepiolidae > Euprymna > Euprymna scolopes. The sequence goes on from NC_136509.1 coordinate 61,022,584, forward strand.
GAAGTGAGATAGCATACATGAATGATTTCATCAGAAGTGAGATAGCATACATGAATGATTTTATCAGAAGTGAGATAGCATACATGAATGATTTTATCCGAAGTGAGATAGCATACATGAATGATTTTATCCAAAGTGAGATAGTATACATGAATGATTTCATCAGAAGTGAGATAGCATACATGAATGATTTCATCAGAAGTTAGATAGCATACATGAATGATTTCATCAGAAGTGAGATAGCATACATGAATGATTTCATCAGAAGTGTGATAGCATACATGAATGATTTTATCAGAAGTGAGATAGCATACATGAATGATTTCATCAGAAGTGAGATAGCATACATGAATGATTTTATCAGAACTGAGATAGCATATGTGAATGATTTCATCAGAAGTGAGATAGCATACATGAATGATTTCATCAGAAGTGAGATAGCATACATGAATGATTTCATCAGAAGTTAGATAGCATACATGAATGATTTTATCAGAAGTGAGATAGCATACATGAATGTTTTATCCAAAGTGAGATAGCATACATGAATTATTTTATCAGAAGTGAGATAGCATACATGAATGATTTTATCAGAAGTGAGATAGCATACATGAATGATTTCATCAGAAGTGAGATAGCATACATGAATGATTTCATCAGAAGTGAGATAGCATACATGAATGATTTCATCAGAAGTGAGATAGCATACATGAATGATTTTATCAGAAGTGAGATAGCATACATGAATGATTTCATCAGAAGTGAGATAGCATACATGAATGATTTTATCAGAAGTGAGATAGCATACATGAATGATTTCATCAGAAGTGAGATAGCATAAATGAATGATTTCATCAGAAGTGAGATAGCATACATGAATGATTTTATCAGAATTGAGATAGCATACATGAATGATTTTATCCAAAGTGAGATAGCATACATGAATGATTTTATCAGAAGTGAGATAGCATACATGAATGATTTTATCAGAAGTGAGATAGCATACATGAATGATTTCATCAGAAGTGAGATAGCATACATGAATGATTTCATCAGAAGTTAGATAGCATACATGAATGATTTTATCAGAAGTGAGATAGCATACATGAATTATTTTATCCAAAGTGAGATAGCATACATGAATGATTTTATTCAAAGTGAGATAGCATACATGAATTATTTCATCAGAAGTGAGATAGCATACATGAATGATTTCATCAGAAGTGAGATAGCATCCATGAATGATTTCATCAGAAGTGAGATAGCATACATGAATGATTTTATCAGAAGTGAGATAGCATAAATGAATGATTTTATCAGAAGTGAGATAGCATACATGAATGATTTCATCAGAAGTGAGATAGCATACATGAATGATTTTATCAGAAGTGAGATAGCATACATGAATGATTTTATCATAAGTGAGATAGCATACATGAATGATTTTATCAGAAGTGAGATAGCATAAATGAATGATTTCATCAGAAGTGAGATAGCATACATGAATGATTTCATCAGAAGTGAGATAGCATACATGAATGATTTTATCAGAAGTGAGATAGCATATGTGAATGATTTTATCAGAAGTGAGATAGCATACATGAATGATTTCATCAGAAGTGAGATAGCATACATGAATGATTTCATCAGAAGTGAGATAGCATACATGAATGATTTCATCAGAAGTGAGATAGCATGCATGAATGATTTTATCAGAAGTGAGATAGCATACATGAATGATTTTATCCGAAGTGAGATAGCATACATGAATGATTTTATCCAAAGTGAGATAGCATACATGAATGATTTCATCAGAAGTGAGATTGCATACATGAATGATTTCATCAGAAGTAAGATAGCATACATGAATGATTTCATCAGAAGTGAGATAGCATACATGAATGATTTCATCAGAAGTGAGATAGCATAAATGAATGATTTCATCAGAAGTGAGATAGCATACATGAATGATTTTATCAGAATTGAGATAGCATACATGAATGATTTTATCCAAAGTGAGATAGCATACATGAATGATTTTATCAGAAGTGAGATAGCATACATGAATGATTTTATCCAAAGTGAGATAGCATACATGAATGATTTTATCAGAAGTGAGATAGCATACATGAATGATTTTATCATAAGTGAGATAGCATACATGAATGATTTCATCAGAAGTTAGATAGCATACATGAATGATTTCATCAGAAGTGAGATAGCATACATGAATGATTTTATCATAAGTGAGATAGCATACATGAATGATTTTATCAGAAGTGAGATAGCATACATGAATGATTTTATCAGAAGTGAGATAGCATAAATGAATGATTTCATCAGAAGTGAGATAGCATACATGAATGATTTTATCAGAAGTTAGATAGCATACATGAATGATTTTATCAAAAGTGAGATAGAATACATGAATGATTTTATCCAAAGTGAGATAGCATACATGAATGATTTCATCAGAAGTGAGACAGCATACATGAATGATTTCATCAGAAGTGAGATAGCATACATGAATGATTTTATCCAAAGTGAGATAGCATACATGAATGATTTCATCAGAAGTGAGATGGCATACATGAATGATTTTATCAGAAGTGAGATAGCATACATGAATGATTTTATCAGAAGTGAGATGGCATACATGAATGATTTCATCAGAATTGAGATAGCATACATGAATGATTTTATCCAAAGTGATATAGCATACATGAATGATTTTATCAGAAGTGAGATAGCATACATGAATGATTTTATCCAAAGTGAGATAGCATACATGGATTATTTTATCAGAAGTGAGATAGCATACATGAATGATTTTATCATAAGTGAGATAGCATACATGAATGATTTCATCAGAAGTGAGATAGCATACATGAATGATTTCATCAGAAGTGAGATAGCATACATGAATGATTTCATCAGAAGTGAGATAGCATACATGAATGATTTCATCAGAAGTGAGATAGCATACATGAATGATTTTATCAGAATTGAGATAGCATACATGAATGATTTTATCCAAAGTGAGATAGCATACATGAATGATTTTATCAGAAGTGAGATAGCATACGTGAATGATTTTATCAGAAGTGAGATAGCATACATGAATGATTTCATCAGAAGTGAGATAGCATACATGAATGATTTCATCAGAAGTGAGATAGCATACATGAATGATTTTATCAGAAGTGAGATAGCATACATGAATGATTTTATCCAAAGTGAGATAGCATACATGAATGATTTTATCCAAAGTGAGATAGTATACATGAATGATTTCATCAGAAGTGAGATAGCATACATGAATGATTTCATCAGAAGTTAGATAGCATACATGAATGATTTCATCAGAAGTGAGATAGCATACATGAATGATTTCATCAGAAGTGAGATAGCATACATGAATGATTTTATCAGAAGTGAGATAGCATACATGAATGATTTCATCAGAAGTGAGATAGCATACATGAATGATTTTATCAGAACTGAGATAGCATATGTGAATGATTTCATCAGAAGTGAGATAGCATACATGAATGATTTCATCAGAAGTGAGATAGCATACATGAATGATTTCATCAGAAGTGAGATAGCATACATGAATGATTTTATCAGAAGTGAGATAGTATACATGAATGATTTTATCCAAAGTGAGATAGCATACATGAATGATTTTATCAGAAGTGAGATAGCATACATGAATGATTTTATCAGAAGTGAGATAGCATACATGAATGATTTCATCAGAAGTGAGATAGCATACATGAATGATTTCATCAGAAGTGAGATAGCATACATGAATGATTTCATCAGAAGTGAGATAGCATACATGAATGATTTTATCAGAAGTGAGATAGCATACATGAATGATTTCATCAGAAGTGAGATAGCATACATGAATGATTTTATCAGAAGTGAGATAGCATACATGAATGATTTCATCAGAAGTGAGATAGCATAAATGAATGATTTCATCAGAAGTGAGATAGCATACATGAATGATTTTATCAGAATTGAGATAGCATACATGAATGATTTTATCCAAAGTGAGATAGCATACATGAATGATTTTATCAGAAGTGAGATAGCATACATGAATGATTTTATCAGAAGTGAGATAGCATACATGAATGATTTCATCAGAAGTGAGATAGCATACATGAATGATTTCATCAGAAGTTAGATAGCATACATGAATGATTTTATCAGAAGTGAGATAGCATACATGAATGATTTTATCCAAAGTGAGATAGCATACATGAATGATTTTATCCAAAGTGAGATAGCATACATGAATTATTTCATCAGAAGTGAGATAGCATACATGAATGATTTCATCAGAAGTGAGATAGCATCCATGAATGATTTCATCAGAAGTGAGATAGCATACATGAATGATTTTATCAGAAGTGAGATAGCATAAATGAATGATTTTATCAGAAGTGAGATAGCATACATGAATGATTTCATCAGAAGTGAGATAGCATACATGAATGATTTTATCAGAAGTGAGATAGCATACATGAATGATTTTATCATAAGTGAGATAGCATACATGAATGATTTTATCAGAAGTGAGATAGCATAAATGAATGATTTCATCAGAAGTGAGATAGCATACATGAATGATTTCATCAGAAGTGAGATAGCATACATGAATGATTTTATCAAAAGTGAGATAGCATATGTGAATGATTTTATCAGAAGTGAGATAGCATACATGAATGATTTCATCAGAAGTGAGATAGCATACATGAATGATTTCATCAGAAGTGAGATAGCATACATGAATGATTTCATCAGAAGTGAGATAGCATGCATGAATGATTTTATCAGAAGTGAGATAGCATACATGAATGATTTTATCCGAAGTGAGATAGCATACATGAATGATTTTATCCAAAGTGAGATAGCATAAATGAATGATTTCATCAGAAGTGAGATTGCATACATGAATGATTTCATCAGAAGTAAGATAGCATACATGAATGATTTCATCAGAAGTGAGATAGCATACATGAATGATTTCATCAGAAGTGAGATAGCATAAATGAATGATTTCATCAGAAGTGAGATAGCATACATGAATGATTTTATCAGAATTGAGATAGCATACATGAATGATTTTATCCAAAGTGAGATAGCATACATGAATGATTTTATCAGAAGTGAGATAGCATACATGAATGATTTTATCCAAAGTGAGATAGCATACATGAATGATTTTATCAGAAGTGAGATAGCATACATGAATGATTTTATCATAAGTGAGATAGCATACATGAATGATTTCATCAGAAGTGAGATAGCATACATGAATGATTTCATCAGAAGTGAGATAGCATACATGAATGATTTCATCAGAAGTGAGATAGCATACATGAATGATTTCATCAGAAGTGAGATAGCATACATGAATGATTTCATCAGAAGTGAGATAGCATACATGAATGATTTTATCATAAGTGAGATAGCATACATGAATGATTTTATCATAAGTGAGATAGCATACATGAATGATTTCATCAGAAGTGAGATAGCATAAATGAATGATTTCATCAGAAGTGAGATAGCATACATGAATGATTTTATCAGAAGTTAGATAGCATACATGAATGATTTTATCCAAAGTGAGATAGAATACATGAATGATTTTATCCAAAGTGAGATAGCATATATGAATGATTTCATCAGAAGTGAGACAGCATACATGAATGATTTCATCAGAAGTGAGATAGCATACATGAATGATTTTATCCAAAGTGAGATAGCATACATGAATGATTTCATCAGAAGTGAGATGGCATACATGAATGATTTTATCAGAAGTGAGATAGAATACATGAATGATTTTATCCAAAGTGAGATAGCATACATGAATGATTTTATCAGAAGTGAGATGGCATACATGAATGATTTCATCAGAATTGAGATAGCATACATGAATGATTTTATCAGAAGTGAGATAGCATACATGAATGATTTTATCAGAAGTGAGCTAGCATACATGAATGATTTTATCCAAAGTGAGATAGCATACATGAATGATTTTATCAGAAGTGAGATAGCATACATGAATGATTTTATCATAAGTGAGATAGCATACATGAATGATTTCATCAGAAGTGAGATAGCATACATGAATGATTTCATCAGAAGTGAGATAGCATACATGAATGATTTCATCAGAAGTGAGATAGCATACATGAATGATTTCATCAGAAGTGAGATAGCATACATGAATGATTTCATCAGAAGTGAGATAGCATACATGAATGATATTATCATAAGTGAGATAGCATACATGAATGATTTTATCCGAAGTGAGATAGCATACATGAATGATTTCATCAGAAGTGAGATAGCATAAATGAATGATTTCATCAGAAGTGAGATAGCATACATGAATGATTTTATCAGAAGTGAGATAGCATACATGAATGATTTTATCCAAAGTGAGATAGAATACATGAATGATTTTATCCAAAGTGAGATAGCATACATGAATGATTTCATCAGAAGTGAGATAGCATACATGAATGATTTCATCAGAAGTGAGATAGCATACATGAATGATTTTATCCAAAGTGAGATAGCATACATGAATGATTTCATCAGAAGTGAGATGGCATACATGAATGATTTCATCAGAAGTGAGATAGAATACATGAATGATTTTATCCAAAGTGAGATAGCATACATGAATGATTTTATCAGAAGTGAGATGGCATACATGAATGATTTCATCAGAAGTGAGATAGAATACATGAATGATTTTATCCAAAGTGAGATAGCATACATGAATGATTTCATCAGAAGTGAGATGGCATACATGAATGATTTTATCAGAAGTGAGATAGAATACATGAATGATTTTATCCAAAGTGAGATAGCATACATGAATGATTTTATCAGAAGTGAGATGGCATACATGAATGATTTCATCAGAAGTGAGATAGCATACATGAATGATTTTATTCGAAGTGAGATAGTATACATGAATGATTTTATTTCGAAGTGAGATAGCATACATGAATGATTTTATCCAAAGTGAGATGGCATACATGAATGATTTCATCAGAAGTGAGATAGCATACATGAATGATTTTATTCCAAGTGAGATAGTATACATGAATGATTTTATCCAAAGTGAGATAGCATACATGAATGATTTCATCAGAAGTGAGATAGCATACATGAATGATTTTATCCAAAGTGAGATAGCATAAATGAATGATTTCATCAGAAGTGAGATAGCATACATGAATGATTTTATCAGAATTGAGATAGCATACATGAATGATTTTATCCAAAGTGAGATAGCATACATGAATGATTTTATCAGAAGTGAGATAGCATACATGAATGATTTTATCCAAAGTGAGATAGCATACATGAATGATTTTATCAGAAGTGAGATAGCATACATGAATGATTTTATCATAAGTGAGATAGCATACATGAATGATTTCATCAGAAGTGAGATAGCATACATGAATGATTTCATCAGAAGTGAGATAGCATACATGAATGATTTCATCAGAAGTGAGATAGCATACATGAATGATTTCATCAGAAGTGAGATAGCATACATGAATGATTTCATCAGAAGTGAGATAGCATACATGAATGATTTTATCATAAGTGAGATAGCATACATGAATGATTTTATCATAAGTGAGATAGCATACATGAATGATTTTATCATAAGTGAGATAGCATACATGAATGATTTCATCAGAAGTGAGATAGCATAAATGAATGATTTCATCAGAAGTGAGATAGCATACATGAATGATTTTATCAGAAGTTAGATAGCATACATGAATGATTTTATCCAAAGTGAGATAGAATACATGAATGATTTTATCCAAAGTGAGATAGCATACATGAATGATTTCATCAGAAGTGAGACAGCATACATGAATGATTTCATCAGAAGTGAGATAGCATACATGAATGATTTTATCCAAAGTGAGATAGCATACATGAATGATTTCATCAGAAGTGAGATGGCATACATGAATGATTTTATCAGAAGTGAGATAGAATACATGAATGATTTTATCCAAAGTGAGATAGCATACATGAATGATTTTATCAGAAGTGAGATGGCATACATGAATGATTTCATCAGAATTGAGATAGCATACATGAATGATTTTATCAGAAGTGAGATAGCATACATAATTGATTTTATCAGAAGTGAGATAGCATACATGAATGATTTTATCCAAAGTGAGATAGCATACATGAATGATTTTATCAGAAGTGAGATAGCATACATGAATGATTTTATCATAAGTGAGATAGCATACATGAATGATTTCATCAGAAGTGAGATAGCATACATGAATGATTTCATCAGAAGTGAGATAGCATACATGAATGATTTCATCAGAAGTGAGATAGCATACATGAATGATTTCATCAGAAGTGAGATAGCATACATGAATGATTTCATCAGAAGTGAGATAGCATACATGAATGATATTATCATAAGTGAGATAGCATACATGAATGATTTTATCCGAAGTGAGATAGCATACATGAATGATTTCATCAGAAGTGAGATAGCATAAATGAATGATTTCATCAGAAGTGAGATAGCATACATGAATGATTTTATCAGAAGTGAGATAGCATACATGAATGATTTTATCCAAAGTGAGATAGAATACATGAATGATTTTATCCAAAGTGAGATAGCATACATGAATGATTTCATCAGAAGTGAGATAGCATACATGAATGATTTCATCAGAAGTGAGATAGCATACATGAATGATTTTATCCAAAGTGAGATAGCATACATGAATGATTTCATCAGAAGTGAGATGGCATACATGAATGATTTTATCAGAAGTGAGATAGAATACATGAATGATTTTATCCAAAGTGAGATAGCATACATGAATGATTTTATCAGAAGTGAGATGGCATACATGAATGATTTCATCAGAAGTGAGATAGCATACATGAATGATTTTATTCGAAGTGAGATAGTATACATGAATGATTTTATTTCGAAGTGAGATAGCATACATGAATGATTTTATCCAAAGTGAGATGGCATACATGAATGATTTCATCACAAGTGAGATAGCATACATGAATGATTTTATTCCAAGTGAGATAGTATACATGAATGATTTTATCCAAAGTGAGATAGCATACATGAATGATTTCATCAGAAGTGAGATAGCATACATGAATGATTTTATCCAAAGTGAGATGGCATACATGAATGATTTCATCAGAAGTGAGATAGCATACATGAATGATTTTATCAGAAGTGAGATAGCATACATGAATTATTTTATCTGAAGTGAGAAAGCATACATGAATGATTTTATCAGAAGTGAGATAGCATACATGAATGATTTTATCCAAAGTGAGATAGCATACATGAATGATTTCATCAGAAGTGAGATAGCATACATGAATGATTTCATCAGAAGTGAGATAGCATACATGAATGATTTTATCAGAAGTGAGATAGCATACATGAATGATTTTATCCAAAGTGAGATAGCATACATGAATGATTTTATCAGAAGTGAGATAGCATACATGAATGATTTTATCAGAAGTGAGATAGCATACATGAATGATTTCATCAGAAGTGAGATAGCATACATGAATGATTTCATCAGAAGTGAGATAGCATACATGAATGATTTCATCAGAAGTGAGATAGCATACATGAATGATTTCATCAGAAGTGAGATAGCATACATGAATGATTTTATCATAAGTGAGATAGCATACATGAATGATTTTATCAGAAGTGAGATAGCATACATGAATGATTTCATCAGAAGTGAGATAGCATAAATGAATGATTTCATCAGAAGTGAGATAGCATACATGAATGATTTTATCAGAAGTTAGATAGCATACATGAATGATTTTATCCAAAGTGAGATAGAATACATGAATGATTTTATCCAAAGTGAGATAGCATACATGAATGATTTCATCAGAAGTGAGACAGCATACATGAATGATTTCATCAGAAGTGAGATAGCATACATGAATGATTTTATCCAAAGTGAGATAGCATACATGAATGATTTCATCAGAAGTGAGATGGCATACATGAATGATTTTATCAGAAGTGAGATAGAATACATGAATGATTTTATCCAAAGTGAGATAGCATACATGAATGATTTTATCAGAAGTGAGATGGCATACATGAATGATTTCATCAGAATTGAGATAGCATACATGAATGATTTTATCAGAAGTGAGATAGCATACATGAATGATTTTATCAGAAGTGAGATAGCATACATGAATGATTTTATCCAAAGTGAGATAGCATACATGAATGATTTTATCAGAAGTGAGATAGCATACATGAATGATTTTATCATAAGTGAGATAGCATACATGAATGATTTCATCAGAAGTGAGATAGCATACATGAATGATTTCATCAGAAGTGAGATAGCATACATGAATGATTTCATCAGAAGTGAGATAGCATACATGAATGATTTCATCAGAAGTGAGATAGCATACATGAATGATTTCATCAGAAGTGAGATAGCATACATGAATGATTTTATCATAAGTGAGATAGCATACATGAATGATTTTATCCGAAGTGAGATAGCATACATGAATGATTTCATCAGAAGTGAGATAGCATAAATGAATGATTTCATCAGAAGTGAGATAGCATACATGAATGATTTTATCAGAAGTGAGATAGCATACATGAATGATTTTATCCAAAGTGAGATAGAATACATGAATGATTTTATCCAAAGTGAGATAGCATACATGAATGATTTCATCAGAAGTGAGATAGCATACATGAATGATTTCATCAGAAGTGAGATAGCATACATGAATGATTTTATCCAAAGTGAGATAGCATACATGAATGATTTCATCAGAAGTGAGATGGCATACATGAATGATTTTATCAGAAGTGAGATAGAATACATGAATGATTTTATCCAAAGTGAGATAGCATACATGAATGATTTTATCAGAAGTGAGATGGCATACATGAATGATTTCATCAGAAGTGAGATAGCATACATGAATGATTTTATTCGAAGTGAGATAGTATACATGAATGATTTTATTTCGAAGTGAGATAGCATACATGAATGATTTTATCCAAAGTGAGATGGCATACATGAATGATTTCATCAGAAGTGAGATAGCATACATGAATGATTTTATTCCAAGTGAGATAGTATACATGAATGATTTTATCCAAAGTGAGATAGCATACATGAATGATTTCATCAGAAGTGAGATAGCATACATGAATGATTTTATCCAAAGTGAGATGGCATACATGAATGATTTCATCAGAAGTGAGATAGCATACATGAATGATTTTATCAGAAGTGAGATAGCATACATGAATTATTTTATCTGAAGTGAGAAAGCATACATGAATGATTTTATCAGAAGTGAGATAGCATACATGAATGATTTTATCCAAAGTGAGATAGCATACATGAATGATTTCATCAGAAGTGAGATAGCATACATGAATGATTTCATCAGAAGTGAGATAGCATACATGAATGATTTTATCAGAAGTGAGATAGCATACATGAATGATTTTATCCAAAGTGAGATAGCATACATGAATGATTTTATCAGAAGTGAGATAGCATACATGAATGATTTTATCAGAAGTGAGATAGCATACATGAATGATTTCATCAGAAGTGAGATAGCATACATGAATGATTTCATCAGAAGTGAGATAGCGTAAATGAATGATTTCATCAGAAGTGAGATAGCATACATGAATGATTTTATCAGAAGTGAGATAGCATACATGAATGATTTTATCCGAAGTGAGATAGCATACATGAATGATTTTATCCAAAGTGAGATAGCATACATGAATGATTTCATAAGAAGTGAGATAGCATACATGAATGATTTCATCAGAAGTGAGATAGCATACATGAATGATTTCATCAGAAGTGAGATAGCATACATGAATGATTTCATCAGAAGTGAGATAGCATACATGAATGATTTCATCAGAAGTGAGATAGCGTAAATGAATGATTTCATCAGAAGTGAGATAGCATACATGAATGATTTTATCAGAAGTGAGATAGCATACATGAATGATTTTATCATAAGTGAGATAGCATACATGAATGATTTCATCAGAAGTGAGATAGCATACATGAATGATTTCATCAGAAGTGAGATAGCATACATGAATGATTTCATCAGAAGTGAAATAGCATACATGAATGATTTTATCATAAGTGAGATAGCATACATGAATGATTTTATCCGAAGTGAGATAGCATACATGAATGATTTCATCAGAAGTGAGATAGCATACATGAATGATTTCATCAGAAGTGAGATAGCATACATGAATGATTTCATCAGAAGTGAGATAGCATACATGAATGATTTTATCCGAAGTGAGATAGCATACATGAATAATTTCATCAGAAGTGAGATAGCATACATGAATGATTTCATCAGAAGTGAGATAGCATACATGAATGATTTCATCAGAAGTGAGATAGCATACATGAATGATTTTATCCGAAGTGAGATAGCATACATGAATGATTTCATCAGAAGTGAGATAGCATACATGAATCATTTCATCAGAAGTGAGATAGCATACATGAATGATTTCATCAGAAGTGAGATAGCATACATGAATGATTTCATCAGAAGTGAGATAGCATACATGAATGATTTTATCAGAAGTGAGATAGCATAAATGAATGATTTTATCAGAAGTGAGATAGCATACATGAATGATTTCATCAGAAGTGAGATAGCATAAATGAATGATTTTATCAGAAGTGAGATAGCATACATGAATGATTTCATCAGAAGTGAGATAGCATACATGAATGATTTCATCAGAAGTGAGATAGCATACATGAATGATTTCATCAGAAGTGAGATAGCATACATGAATGATTTCATCAGAAGTGAGATAGCATACATGAATGATTTCATCATAAGTGAGATAGCGTAAATGAATGATTTCATCAGAAGTGTGATAGCATACATGAATGATTTCATCAGAAGTGAGATAGCGTAAATGAATGATTTCATCAGAAGTGAGATAGCATACATGAATGATTTCATCAGAAGTGAGATAGCGTAAATGAATGATTTCATCAGAAGTGAGATAGCATACATGAATGATTTTATCAGAAGTGAGATAGCATACATGAATGATTTTATCCGAAGTTAGATAGCATACATGAATGATTTTATCCAAAGTGAGATAGCATACATGAATGATTTCATAAGAAGTGAGATAGCATACATGTATGATTTCATCAGAAGTGAGATAGCATACATGAATGATTTCATCAGAAGTGAGATAGCATACATGAATGATTTCATCAGAAGTGAGATAGCATACATGAATGATTTCATCAGAAGTGAGATAGCATACATGAATGATTTCATCAGAAGTGAGATAGCATACATGAATGAGTTTATCCGAAGTGAGATAGCATACATGAATGATTTCATCAGAAGTGAGATAGCATACATGAATGATTTCATCAGAAGTGAGATAGCATACATGAATGATTTCATCAGAAGTGAGATAGCATACATGAATGATTTTATCCGAAGTGAGATAGCATACATGAATGATTTCATCAGAAGTGAGATAGCATACATGAATGATTTCATCAGAAGTGAGATATCATACATGAATGATTTCATCAGAAGTGAGATAGCATACATGAATGATTTCATCAGAAGTGAGATAGCATACATGAATGATTTTATCAGAAGTGAGATAGCATAAATGAATGATTTTATCAGAAGTGAGATAGCATACATGAATGATTTCATCAGAAGTGAGATAGCATAAATGAATGATTTTATCAGAAGTGAGATAGCATACATGAATGATTTCATCAGAAGTGAGATAGCATACATGAATGATTTTATCAGAAGTGAGATAGCATACATGAATGATTTCATCAGAAGTGAGATAGCATACATGAATGATTTCATCAGAAGTGAGATAGCATACATGAATGATTTCATCATAAGTGAGATAGCGTAAATGAATGATTTCATCAGAAGTGAGATAGCATACATGAATGATGTCATCAGAAGTGAGATAGCGTAAATGAATGATTTCATCAGAAGTGAGATAGCATACATGAATGATTTCATCAGAAGTGAGATAGCGTAAATGAATGATTTCATCAGAAGTGAGATAGCATACATGAATGATTTTATCAGAAGTGAGATAGCATACATGAATGATTTTATCCGAAGTGAGATAGCATACATGAATGATTTTATCCAAAGTGAGATAGCATACATGAATGATTTCATAAGAAGTGAGATAGCATACATGAATGATTTCATCAGAAGTGAGATAGCATACATGAATGATTTCATCAGAAGTGAGATAGCATACATGAATGATTTCATCAGAAGTGAGATAGCGTAAATGAATGATTTCATCAGAAGTGAGATAGCATACATGAATGATTTTATCAGAAGTGAGATAGCATACATGAATGATTTTATCATAAGTGAGATAGCATACATGAATGATTTCATCAGAAGTGAGATAGCATACATGAATGATTTCATCAGAAGTGAGATAGCATACATGAATGATTTCATCAGAAGTGAGATAGCATACATGAATGATTTTATCATAAGTGAGATAGCATACATGAATGATTTTATCCGAAGTGAGATAGCATACATGAATGATTTCATCAGAAGTGAGATAGCATACATGAATGATTTCATCAGAAGTGAGATAGCATACATGAATGATTTCATCAGAAGTGAGATAGCATACATGAATGAGTTTATCCGAAGTGAGATAGCATACATGAATGATTTCATCAGAAGTGAGATAGCATACATGAATGATTTCATCAGAAGTGAGATAGCATACATGAATGATTTCATCAGAAGTGAGATAGCATACATGAATGATTTTATCCGAAGTGAGATAGCATACATGAATGATTTCATCAGAAGTGAGATAGCATACATGAATGATTTCATCAGAAGTGAGATAGCATACATGAATGATTTCATCAGAAGTGAGATAGCATACATGAATGATTTCATCAGAAGTGAGATAGCATACATGAATGATTTTATCAGAAGTGAGATAGCATAAATGAATGATTTTATCAGAAGTGAGATAGCATACATGAATGATTTCATCAGAAGTGAGATAGCATAAATGAATGATTTTATCAGAAGTGAGATAGCATACATGAATGATTTCATCAGAAGTGAGATAGCATACATGAATGATTTCATCAGAAGTGAGATAGCATACATGAATGATTTCATCAGAAGTGAGATAGCATACATGAATGATTTCATCAGAAGTGAGATAGCATACATGAATGATTTCATCATAAGTGAGATAGCGTAAATGAATGATTTCATCAGAAGTGAGATAGCATACATGAATGATTTCATCAGAAGTGAGATAGCATACATGAATGATTTCATCATAAGTGAGATAGCGTAAATGAATGATTTCATCAGAAGTGTGATAGCATACATGAATGATTTCATCAGAAGTGAGATAGCGTAAATGAATGATTTCATCATAAGTGAGATAGCATACATGAATGATTTCATCAGAAGTGAGATAGCGTAAATGAATGATTTCATCAGAAGTGAGATAGCATACATGAATGATTTTATCAGAAGTGAGATAGCATACATGAATGATTTTATCCGAAGTTAGATAGCATACATGAATGATTTTATCCAAAGTGAGATAGCATACATGAATGATTTCATAAGAAGTGAGATAGCATACATGTATGATTTCATCAGAAGTGAGATAGCATACTTGAATGATTTCATCAGAAGTGAGATAGCATACATGAATGATTTCATCAGAAGTGAGATAGCATACATGAATGATTTCATCAGAAGTGAGATAGAATACATGAATGATTTCATCAGAAGTGAGATAGCATACATGAATGAGTTTATCCGAAGTGAGATAGCATACATGAATGATTTCATCAGAAGTGAGATAGCATACATGAATGATTTCATCAGAAGTGAGATAGCATACATGAATGATTTCATCAGAAGTGAGATAGCATACATGAATGATTTTATCCGAAGTGAGATAGCATACATGAATGATTTCATCAGAAGTGAGATAGCATACATGAATGATTTCATCAGAAGTGAGATAGCATACATGAATGATTTCATCAGAAGTGAGATAGCATACATGAATGATTTCATCAGAAGTGAGATAGCATACATGAATGATTTTATCAGAAGTGAGATAGCATAAATGAATGATTTTATCAGAAGTGAGATAGCATACATGAATGATTTCATCAGAAGTGAGATAGCATAAATGAATGATTTTATCAGAAGTGAGATAGCATACATGAATGATTTCATCAGAAGTGAGATAGCATACATGAATGATTTAATCAGAAGTGAGATAGCATACATGAATGATTTCATCAGAAGTGAGATAGCATACATGAATGATTTCATCAGAAGTGAGATAGCATACATGAATGATTTCATCATAAGTGAGATAGCGTAAATGAATGATTTCATCAGAAGTGAGATAGCATACATGAATGATGTCATCAGAAGTGAGATAGCGTAAATGAATGATTTCATCAGAAGTGAGATAGCATACATGAATGATTTCATCAGAAGTGAGATAGCGTAAATGAATGATTTCATCAGAAGTGAGATAGCATACATGAATGATTTTATCAGAAGTGAGATAGCATACATGAATGATTTTATCCGAAGTGAGATAGCATACATGAATGATTTTATCCAAAGTGAGATAGCATACATGAATGATTTCATAAGAAGTGAGATAGCATACATGAATGATTTCATCAGAAGTGAGATAGCATACATGAATGATTTCATCAGAAGTGAGATAGCATACATGAATGATTTCATCAGAAGTGAGATAGCGTAAATGAATGATTTCATCAGAAGTGAGATAGCATACATGAATGATTTTATCAGAAGTGAGATAGCATACATGAATGATTTTATCATAAGTGAGATAGCATACATGAATGATTTCATCAGAAGTGAGATAGCATACATGAATGATTTCATCAGAAGTGAGATAGCATACATGAATGATTTCATCAGAAGTGAGATAGCATACATGAATGATTTTATCATAAGTGAGATAGCATACATGAATGATTTTATCCGAAGTGAGATAGCATACATGAATGATTTCATCAGAAGTGAGATAGCATACATGAATGATTTCATCAGAAGTGAGATAGCATACATGAATGATTTCATCAGAAGTGAGATAGCATACATGAATGAGTTTATCCGAAGTGAGATAGCATACATGAATGATTTCATCAGAAGTGAGATAGCATACATGAATGATTTCATCAGAAGTGAGATAGCATACATGAATGATTTCATCAGAAGTGAGATAGCATACATGAATGATTTCATCAGAAGTGAGATAGCATACATGAATGATTTTATCCGAAGTGAGATAGCATACATGAATGATTTCATCAGAAGTGAGATAGCATACATGAATGATTTCATCAGAAGTGAGATAGCATACATGAATGATTTCATCAGAAGTGAGATAGCATACATGAATGATTTCATCAGAAGTGAGATAGCATACATGAATGATTTTATCAGAAGTGAGATAGCATAAATGAATGATTTTATCAGAAGTGAGATAGCATACATGAATGATTTCATCAGAAGTGAGATAGCATAAATGAATGATTTTATCAGAAGTGAGATAGCATACATGAATGATTTCATCAGCAGTGAGATAGCATACATGAATGATTTCATCAGAAGTGAGATAGCATACATGAATGATTTCATCAGAAGTGAGATAGCATACATGAATGATTTCATCAGAAGTGAGATAGCATACATGAATGATTTCATCATAAGTGAGATAGCGTAAATGAATGATTTCATCAGAAGTGAGATAGCATACATGAATGATTTCATCAGAAGTGAGATAGCGTAAATGAATGATTTCATCAGAAGTGAGATAGCATACATGAATGATTTCATCATAAGTGAGATAGCGTAAATGAATGATTTCATCAGAAGTGAGATAGCATACATGAATGATTTCATCATAAGTGAGATAGCGTAAATGAATGATTTCATCAGAAGTGAGATAGCATACATGAATGATTTCATCAGAAGTGAGATAGCGTAAATGAATGATTTCATCAGAAGTGAGATAGCATACATGAATGATTTTATCCGAAGTGAGATAGCATACATGAATGATTTCATCAGAAGTGAGATAGCATACATGAATGATTTCATCAGAAGTGAGATAGCATACATGAATGATTTCATCAGAAGTGAGATAGCATACATGAATGATTTCATCATAAGTGAGATAGCGTAAATGAATGATTTCATCAGAAGTGAGATAGCATACATGAATGATTTCATCATAAGTGAGATAGCGTAAATGAATGATTTCATCAGAAGTGAGATAGCATACATGAATGATTTCATCAGAAGTGAGATAGCGTAAATGAATGATTTCATCAGAAGTGAGATAGCATACATGAATGATTTTATCCGAAGTGAGATAGCATACATGAATGATTTCATCAGAAGTGAGATAGCATACATGAATGATTTCATCAGAAGTGAGATAGCATACATGAATGATTTCATCAGAAGTGAGATAGCATACATGAATGATTTCATCAGAAGTGAGATAGCGTAAATGAATGATTTCATCAGAAGTGAGATAGCATACATGAATGATTTTATCCAAAGTGAGATAGCATACATGAATGATTTCATCAGAAGTGAGATAGCATACATGAATGATTTCATCAGAAGTGAGATAGCATACATGAATGATTTCATCAGAAGTGAGATAGCATACATGAATGATTTTATCAGAAGTGAGATAGCATACATGAATGATTTTATCAGAAGTGAGACTACAGAACAACATTGAAAACATGTCCACGATGTATTCTCATGAATACAGGATCTTGGAGTTAAAATAAAAGAAGGAAAGTTTGATCTTTTCTTGGAATAAATAAAATACTTGGGACACATCATAGACAAACACGGTAGAAGACCGGACTCTGACAGAGCCACAGCTATAAAGGATATGTCAGCTCCAAAATATTAGAGAATTACAAAGTGTTTTTACTAATTTTACTAATTATTCATTCCCAATATGCACGACTTACGGACTCCACTTAACAAACTACTAAAAAGAGCAGGAGGTAGAAATGGATCCCGGAATTTCAGGTAACATTCGATAAAATAAAATAAAAAATCTCTGACCTCAAATTTATTCATCACGCACTATTACCCAAACCTAGATATAATAGTTGCTAGCGATGCAAGCTTATACAGAATAAGGGACTGTTTCTTAAATAAAATGCCAGACGGAAGTAAAAAACCGAGTGTACAGCCATCAAGATCTCTACTACTGACAGAAAAGGGCTATTCATAGATCGAGAAAGAGGCACTTGCTATTATTTTCGTATCTTCGCACTTACAAAGTCCTACCGCTATCTACATAGATGATTCCTTTACTGCAGACTGACCATAAATCTATATTGACCATTTTGGATCGAAGGAATGATTACTCGTCTACACAGCAAACAGACGGCTGATGTGGTGACGGTTCGTCACCAAAATCCGTTTTTCATGGTAACAAAAATGAAAAAGAAGGGCGAAAAAAGCATATAAAGCAAATTTCTCGGAAATAGGGAACTAATGGAAATAAGCAAAAGAAATACAGACCCGAATATGTTTAAAATGATCCAAGTTTATTAAAACAAAAAGTTATCAATTGCCTTTATTTCCCAAGGCTGGGGTTAAAAAAACCCTTAAGAAACATTTAAAAATACATAAAAAATAAAACAAGAAAGACAACAATTCTTACTTCTAAGAAAGGCTGAAAAAACATATAAAAAACGGAAAACAATCCTTGTTTTTAATTCAGTCCTTTTAACGAAATGTTCAGTTTTTCTTTGACAAAATGTTTTTTTTCTTTTCCAAAAGGAATCACAAACAAAAAGTTTCTTTGACCTAAAATAGGAGAAAGAAGTAAAATATTTTCTCTTTGTGAAGGCTCTGGTACCTTTTAATTCAAAGGGGAGAAACAGAAAACCATAAAACCGCTTTGGTAGGCTTTATGTGTACAAATACGGGGTAAATTCTTGTATTATGGAAGATTTCCTTTCTGAAGGAAACTTCAGTTGAATAATCTTTCAAGTTCCTAGAACAAAGAGAGAATTTTCTTTCTAGGGCTGATATTCTGCTCGTCTCGTCGGCGAAAATAATTTTTGTCCTTTACAGAAAAGAACTCCTCAACAGACGGCGATTTCCTTCGTTAATCCTTTGAGAATAATAATTTACCAGTTGTAAGACTCTTGTTTGCCTTTTAATAACAGGTATTAATCTTCCAGTCGTAGACCTTGTTGTCTTATAATGACTGCGAATAAAATAACGTTAACAGTTTAGTACCACCCAATGGAGTTCTAAACAAACGTCTTTCTCCCAAAGGAGGGGAGAAAAAACACCGTAAGAATTTAACGTCAAAAATCCTTTTTTGACGGAGCCGAATTTAGCGTCTTTCTTCTTGGCCGGCTAGGTTCGAACTGACGAAAACGGGCAAAAGCCCCCCCCCCTCCTCTTCCCCCTCCAGAGGGTAGGAGTGTAGCCGACCGCTAAAAAGGGAACTATAACGATGCTGCTGCTGTTGGTGATGATGGAAGTGACCCGCAAAGGCCGGTCAAGGAGTGCGTTCCTTTCCCCAAATGCCCAGATGTTGAATGTCTGTAAATAAAAAAATAAATAAAAATTATTTCTTTATTAAAAATTTCAACACTGGGGCAATATTCTGCGAGCATAAAAGACGTATTTATAAATACCAAAAAAAAAAACAAAAACAAAAACAAATAAAAACCTGCAAATACAGAACAGTTTTCTATGTGTGATGACGTCTTACTATACAGCAAAAGGATCATCATATCAAAAGCATTGCAAAAAAGGAATGATGAAAGATTTTCATATGTGTCACCCAGGAATAAATAAAATGAATAACTTCATGTGCAGTTACGTATACTGGCCGATGATGGGCAAAGACATCAAAAACATGTTCGACTCATGCAAGAGTTGTGCTTTTACAGCAGATGCACTTCAAATCACATTTAAACCATGGTTCAAAGCAGACGAATCCTGGTCTCAAATTCATGAAGGATTTGCATTACCTAATTGGACAGCTCAACAAAGTGGCCAGAAGTGCTCAGATGTAAGAGACCACTACGTAAATTTCCTCCATGAATTATTTGCCAGGTTTGGAATTGTCGACTGCTTCTCAACGGTACTTAATCTGTGTCCATGGACATCAAGGAGTTCTGCGAGACATTCCAAAATAATCATATTACGATTCCCCAGTAACACCCGCGATCAAACAGGCATGCGGAACGCCTTGTCGACACTTTGAAACGAACACTCAAGAAAGCATGCAGCACTACAACAGTTTCTACAGGTCTATAGAATTTCACCCAATCCTAACATACTAGTATTATCCACAGCATAAACTATGTTCCTGCGAAAGATAATACCCGTATTTGAGAAACTATTACCAAAGCAAACAAAATTGAGAAGAACCTCTATTGTGCCTAACCCTGTTTTTCAGGAAACGTACAAAAACAACACGTTTTTTTTCTTCTGGGAACCGTGCATAAAGAAATCGGAAATATGGTTTACATAATTCAAGGTCCTAAATTCATACATTAAAGGCTCCTTAATCAAACAAAGAGGTTTCTGTTGGATGATTCAAACTATGCACCCCACGAAGAAGAGGTCATTGAAATTATATATGGTACTTGTAGCAAGCATGCGAGTAAACGCTCAAGAATGGTGTATTAATTTCTTAGTTGGACCATGTGGTGTTTTATCATAGAACGGAACTCAGAGCAAAACCTCTTTACTAGGCTTTACCGAACTAATTTCACAGCCAATAATATACGTAAGAGCAAATAGTAAACGTAAGAGCAAATAGTAAAGAGCAGGTAGCAGCAGTAAACGCAAGAGCGTTTAGTAACGAAATGTTGAAGAAGAAAAAACTCAGCCCTTTTAAAAAGGAAAAGGAACGTGTGCCATAGAAACTTTTACTTTAGCGGAAATATAACAGGCCAACTACCGCGAAAATGAGGTGTCGACTTTTTATTTTTGTTTTCACTTTCTTGTACAATGTATTTTTTTAATAAAAAAATCGATGCTAAGGTTGCTCTGATACCGTGTCGTTTCGACAGAGTTGTTCAGAATCGTGTCGGTTCATGTTAACGAAATTGTTCGAGGCCGTGCCGACTCATGTAGATAGAATTATTTTGGACCGTGCTCGGTTGTGTTGAGAAAAGTATTTGGTATTCTGTTGGGTCATATCGGCGGCATTTTCCGTGTTGAGTTGTATAAACGGAAGTGTTCGATTAACGTTTATCGTCCATTTGATTTAATGGTCGTCACAGTCGAACTGCCGCATGCGATAACACTTGTTTTTTGCCCGCTCCCTTCCCTCGCAAAGCCACAACACTTTTGACATCGAACCACACTGACCAGTTCCAGATCGGGAAGGAAAAGGGAATTCACAGATTTTTAACTGTCGATCCCTACACCCCCTCCTAAGCAAGTGGCACTAGTATCTTTATACTAGTGCCACTTGCTTAGGAGGGGGTGTAGGGGGGCATGCCCATTCTCATAATGGACTTCTACCATTATATAAAAAAGCTCGTGAAAAAATATCGCAACCAAAGGCAAGACTACATATTGTTTAACTTAACAGTCAGAAATATCGACATTTTTTTTGTTTTCACTTTCTTGTACCTAAATCTGTTGTTTCTTTATGGCCCTTTCCTGGCAACAGGGTTACAATCAGGATTCAGTTCTGGAGTTTGGGAAGGAATGAGTCACTCTCTCGACAACAGCACGTTTCTGCCTTCTTCTTTTCCAATCGACCACACCTGGCCTCTCGCCACCAATGTCACACTGCACAATCCGAACATCAGCAATACAAAATTCTTTTCAAGAGAAGATGTTCACGACTCTTTTCTCTCTGCTCCCCCAGGGGATTTTTCCCTGCTTTTATATCCTCCTATCTAGAAAAAAAAAGGAAGAGACAGGAAAAAAATAGCTTTTCCCGTCATGCCCTGCCTTCCCAAGATGCCCTTCGCGTATACAAATGCACTGGCCATCCTTTCCTTCTTCTTTCCCAAAGAGCGATTCAGATACGCCCGGTACGTTTCTTTTTTTTTTTTTTCTTCTTTTCTAACCCCACACTAATTATACCACTCAAATGTATTTATGTGTTGCATATTGACCGAATGTGGTTTCCTAAAGAAAATACGTTTTTCTGTTGTATCATGAGTTTGGAGCTGGCTCATTTATGAACACGACTAAAAATATTTCCCCCATGAAACGTACGTAAAATTTCTGTTCGTTTGATGCTTTTCAATCAGAGACTTTATTGAAATGTTATTATGAACACACACACACACACACACACACACATAGATATATATATGATTTTTTGTATTATTATTTCAACCTCGGTGTATTAACTTAATTCATTACAAGTTGTTTCAATAGACGGGATGATTTCAGTTAACCATCTGAAGATATGGACGGGTAATCTTTATCCCGTCTATTGAAACAACTTTTAATGAACTAAGTTAATGCACCCGAGGTTGAAATAATAATAAAAAACATATTTAGCTCTACTAACATATTGAGCACTTTTTGGTCCCTCGACAAAAGGAGGGTGGATCTGTAAACTCACCCTTGTCCGTTCGTCCGTTCGTCCGTTCGTCTGTCCACACTTTTCTCAATAACTACGCTTCGGTATTTTTTTGAAATTTTGCATAAACATTAAACATGAAACGAGTAAAAAAAAGTAACAGAAAAACACCGGTTGCCCCCCCCCCCCCCCGGATGCCTTTCTGGTTAAAATGGCTAAAATTGACACTTTTGTGCTTATTAAAAAATTGATGCCTTGGATTTTTATAAAACTTTCTGAAAAGTTGTAACTAACTGATTTCTGTATAATTTTGTTTGTCTATACTTTGCGATAATTCTTGGGTCTGCCCCAAGGGGCTCTTTTAGGGCTAATAAAAACACTCCATTTTTTGAACTATTTTACTATATTTGTCCAAAATTTTCTGTGTATGTCTATTTAGCAGTTTTGCATGGTGTTGAACTCAAATTTAAATATGTTAAGGCCTTGAGGACTTTAGGGGCTTAATGGGGGGGTGGTAATGATGAACTTAGTTATTTCTTTTTATGCATTTACATAAGGAATAAAACTGCACCATTTGTTCACTTTCACCAGGATTTGATGTCCCCTGGGAACCTTTTGGGGCTTAATTGAGTGTGTGTAGGGGGGGGGGAAGATGTTGAACTTGTTCATTTTTTATACCTTGTTCTCTGTGTATCACGGGGGACATGCATGTTTCACTTTTTTTTTTTTTTTTACACGGTGGTCACCACTTATCAAGGCCCGGAAGCCACTCAGGGATAAGGGTTATTGCAAGTACATTACATTAGTGTGGAGATTTGATGAAGTGTTTACTTAAGGGGGCGGTTCATTAGGAATTTGCTAACATTGGACTTGAAGACATCCAAGTTGTAGTCAGGTGGGAAGCAGGCAGACGGAACAGAGTTCTACAGTTCTGCAGTTCTAAGAAAGAAGCTTTGTTCATGGAATCCGTGTTTTGATTTAGGCACAGATAAAGAGTGGGGGAAATTTTTCACAGTAGATTCAGCTAGACGGGTGTTTTTCGTGAAAGATTGGCGAGAGGGGACAAGAGATTGGAGTTCAGACGAGCACTTGCCATGGAAATAACGATAAAACAAGGATAGGCTCGCAACGTCTCTTCTGTGAGGGAGAGGTTGCAGGGTAGAGAAAAGGGCATCTCCCACTAAGCCACGAAGTCGATTTTGTACTCTGTCAAGGCAGGATAGGCTGTTTTTAGCAGCTCCTGCCCAGATATGGCAGCAGTATTCCATCTTTGGACGTACTTGGCTTTTATATAGATAGAGAAATCTTCTTGAGCGGTAGAAAGATCCCACGATCTTTCCAGCGACCTTGGCAACAGACTTGATGTACGTGTTCCATTTCAGATCAGGAGTAAAGGTCAAACCCAGAAGCTTGTCAAAACACGGGGCCTCTCCCAGACGAGAGCCATCGATCCCAATTGCTTTCCTTGTTTTTTTTTTTACCTTAAAAAAACTGATGGTTAGAGCACTGTTGCGATGAGTGGGTGTGGATTTAATATATACTCGAGAAGTAATATTTACAGCACTGATTCGTGGTCTGATGATGAGAGCTGCCGACTGTCAATGCGACGGTTGTACGTTCGATCCACGGCTGGTGTAAAGGTGTTTGTCTAGCTGCACTGATGAGTTTTGGTGCAACGAAACAGTACTGTATGTGAATGACAATTAGAGCCCCCCTCTTTGGGTTGAGCACTTTGTAAATATATTTTTACCCGATGCATATTTAAGTTATTAAGCAAAGCTCACTATTAATTTGTTTGTAAACAAACTGATGGTTAGAGCACTGTTGCGATGGGCGGGTGTGGATTTAATACACACTCGAGAAGAAATATTTATAGCACTGATTTGTGGTCTGATGCAACGGTTGTAGGTTCGATCCACGGCTGGCATAAAGGTCTATGTCTAGCCGCACTAATTAGTTGAGATACAACGAAACAGTACTATATGTGGATGACAATATATATATATATATATATATATATATATCTATATATATATATATATATATATATATATATGATATCCGTTTCAATAAGCAATAGGTTATATCAGTAGTTTAAATTTTAATATTTTTCATTTAGGAGAGTGGCTAGATGACAAGATTTGTAATTATTATTATTACTGTTGGAGTTATTATTGATGCTCCAGCACGTTCACATATATCCAGTTAAAAACGTATTACATTATATGACTCAGTTTTTTTAATTTAATTTTTTATTTCACTTAAGAATATATTTTCCGTGTGAGGGCACGTGTTTGAAGGGAGCAGATCATCCGCCAAAGAGTAAGGTTTACAAAAAAAATAATGTGCCCACATTAAACATCGTGTAACCTCCATAATCCAGAATGGCCAAGTTAACTTAAGAGTGAATACCATGGTAGATATTTTATATATACTTAACTTTACATATATATATACTTTACATATATGCCTGTGTACATTTTAGGAAAAAAGGAAATAAACTACTGTAAAAAGAGGATTTAAAATATTTATTGACGTTTTATATGTTGATTCAGTCAGATTGGAATGGTGTCAATTCGATTAGATGACGATAATAAATAAATATGAAAATTATGAGTCAGCATTACGTGTCATCCAGACTCTCGACCTTCTTACTTCTCTCCCTCACACACACATGGAAATATTTCAGTTTTTTCTCTTTCTGATCTTTCTATGTCTCATCTTCTTTTTATATCCCCCTCTCTCTTATTCTTACTACTTCATTTCACTTACACTTTTCTCTTTTGTTGCTACTCTCACCCTCTTCCTCTCTCAAATTCTCTGCTACTCAATCTACTTCCAATTTTTTCCCACCTTACCCTAACCCTAACCCTATGTTGTCTCCTCTTCTTTCCTTGTCTCATACCATGTGAGACTAAGCAGGTTTCATTATCTTTGCATGCGGATTCCCATTAATGAAAACGACATAACGCGTACACTTGGTTTACTGACATCTTATTTTATTCTCGCACCATTCTCTACAATACAAGTCTGTCACCGCCAAGGGACGTTATTCTACCAGTGTAACCTTAGATTAGTTTCTCATGCTACATCTTCCCCCTTTTAAGAACAACAACAAAGAAAAAGATCCACTAACAAAAACACAAAATAACTAAAATACTAAAACAAAACAATGCTTTGTCCTTGTGACCTAGGCTTTCACTGGGCTGACTACCCTCCAGCATAACAGTGATCATTCTGCCCTTTTCACTTGGACTCAATTAGTTCGTATAGTCTTTGAATCTAGCCGGATTTCTAACTAGTCTCCCTGAACGTGTCATCCTCATTCCTTTAGTATTTTGGTTTGCTGGGGATGGTGTCACCGGCCTCATTCCTTCTCTTCTATTACTTTCGAGCCGAGGTGTTTGCGAATTACAAACCCCTTCTGTACTTGGCAGTTCAGTTATTGGTGCCTCCTCGCTAAGCCTTTGATATGACTGAGGGATCAATGATTGTGATGGAAGTGCTTCTGCTATTTTTTTAAAATCCACCCTATTACTTCGGAGCAATTCCCCATCAACTTTGACATGGTATGACCACTCATCCAGTCTCTGCCACACAACTGCCACTCTCGCTGACCTTTTATGTGTGGTTTAATACGTACCACATCTCCATGTTGCACTGGCTGAAGTGGTTTTACTTTCCGGTTGAAATAATGCTTTTGCTTTCTGCTGTCCCACTTAACTGTTTGCTTAGATTTTTGTGTAGTTCTGGTCTGAGTAGGTCCTCTCTGGTTGGAAGAAGTGTCTTTGTTCTTCTTGACATTAGCTTCTGCACAGGTGATAAGTGACCCTTGGCTGGCATATTCCTGTGATTCAGCATTGCTAGGTATGGATCAGCCTTATCTTCCATTGATTTCTGGAAAAGGTTCTTTGCCATCTTTACAGCAGATTCTACTTTTCCATTTGCCTTGCTATTGTAAGGACTGACAGGTGTATGTGCAAAACACCACTTTCTTGCAAAGGTGGAAAATTCTTGACTACTAAACTGTGGTCCATTATCAGTGACCACCTGATCTGGTATCCCATGTCGTGCAAAATGGTGCTTAAGCTTAGTGATCACCGTTCTAGCTTGTGTAGACGGGAGATGGTCAATTTCCCAGAAATTACTCATATAATCAACGGTTAAGAGATAGTCCCTATCTGCAAAGCTAAAGAGATCTACTACTTTTGACCAGAGTCTCTCCGGAATTTCATGAACCATTAAAGGCTCTGCAGGATTGACTACCTCATATTTCCTGCACGTTAGGCATTTTGAGACAAAGTCTCTGATGTCACTATACACATTTGGCCAGTATAAGCATTCTCTTGCTCTTCTGCAGCATCCTTCGACCCCTAGATGTGTGGAATGCAATTTTTCTTTTAACACTACTCGCTGTGTTGTTGGTACTACTGCTCGGTTTCCTCTGAATATTAATCCATCTTGTACCGTCATTTCATTCCGCATGCTGAAATATGGTCTCACCTCTGAGCTAAGATGTACTTTGTCTTCTGGCCATCCTTCCACAATTACTTGCTGTAACATCTGTCTTCTTTTGTGGCTGAGCGCAATTCGAGCAACCTTCTCTCTGTCACTGGAATATATTCTGTTTCCTGGACATCATCATCATAATCGATACATTCATTGCTCACTCCATGAATGTATGCCCTTGATAATGTGTCTGCTAGGAACATCTTCTTACCACGATGGTATAGAACAATCACATTGTAAACTTGCAACCGCATTAACATATTTTGCAGTCACTTTGGGCATTTCCTCAATTCCTTTTTCATTATTGCTTCTAATAGTTTATGATCAATCAGTACTGTAACCTGTTGACCAAATGTGTATTGGTGAAACCGTTCACAGGCATAAACCAATAGTTCTTTCTCAATCTGTGCATATCGGGTTTCTGTGTCTGTAAGTGCTCGGCTAATATATGCTAAGGGTTGACCTTCTTGTAGCAATGCAGCCCCCATTCCTTTCTCACTTGCATCACATTGAATGACTAATGACTAATGGTTTGTTGGGGTCATAGTATCTAAATACTGCTTCACTCACCAACTTTTTGATTTTCTCAAAAGCTTCTTCATGGATCTGAGATCACATCCATGGCACATCCGCCTTTGTTAAGTTGCGAATTGGCGCCATCACGTCAGAGATGTGGGGCAGAAACTTTGCCAAATAATTCACGAATCCTCCCAATCATTGCACTCCCTTAATGTCTGTTGGCCGTGGTATATCTTTTATGGCTTTTATTTTCTCAGGATTTGGAAGTAAACCCTCACTGGTTATCCTGTGACTCAGGAATGATACAGATGTTTGCTGTAAATTCATTTTTTCAGCATTCAATCTCATCCCACGATCACAACATCTTTGCAACAGCCTTCTGAGTTTTCTATCATGGTCCTTTGTTGCTTCTTCCATCGTTTTACCAATCCTGACCACCAGAAGATCGTCTGCTTTGTTGATGATTCCTTTCAAATCGGCCACATTATTATATAGTTCTCTTTGAAATATTTCCGGGGCTGGGGCAATTCCAAATGGTAAAACCTTCCATCGAAACCGACCATATGGAGTGGCAAAAGTGGTCAAGCGACTGCTGGCTTCATCTAACTTCAGATGTCAAAATCCATCCCTTAGATCAAGAGTTGAGAAAACTTTGCTATCAACAAGTTCTGGGAGGAGATCGTCCAGTACCGGTAACTGGAAATGTTCCTGTTTAAGAGCCTTATTTAATGGTCTGGGGTCAATACATATCCGTAACTTTCCATTTTTTTTTATTACCAGTGATAAGGCGCTTACCCATGGTGTTGGCTTGTTCACTGGTTCAATTACCTTCTTTTTGACCAGTCTTTCTAATTTGGCTTTCGCTTTTACTTTGGTATTCTTCGAGCCGCTGCAACATGTGGTGTTACATTGGAGTTCACCTCCAGATGAACCTTTCCAGGTAACGTACCCAATTCTTTCTGGAATACATCCTGAAATTCGAATATGATGCTCTCCGGGTGCTGGCTGCTGTCTTTTTGAGATATGTTTGCAACCCTCTTAAATTTGTCATTGTTCACACTAATGAGTGCCATTTGCTGGAGTGCATTCGCTCGGAGTAGTGGATGGAAGTCTTCCTTTAAAATGACAAACTTCACTGCATACTTGAGTCCGGTTGTTGGGTTTATCATTTTTATCTGACATTCTCCTAACGGTTTCATTTGTGACCCAATCCACATGACAAGGGTCTTATTGGTTTTGGTGTTTTTTCCCGCCACATGTTTCTCGTTCAGGATGTTCACTGAGGCTCCGCGGAAAAAACAACCAGCTTTCCTTTGACCATCATTTCTGCCTTTATCACTTCAGGTCTAATGGAATTGACTATTTCTTTCATGGTCACACCGTCCACGTGTCCATAGTCACTACTGTTATCTTTATCATCTTGTTTTCCAACAAACCGAATATTCTTTTTTCTTGATTTGCATCTTTTTGCAAAGTGGTGCTTTCCATTGCATTTGAAACACGTCTTCCCAAAAGCTGGACAAAACTCTTTTCCGGGTTCATGTCGCAATGCACACGCCCTACACCCTCTGTTACTTTTTGTGGTTGTTGGCCTTCCCTTAGGTTTCAAGTCCACTCTATTAACTGCCTCGGGTCTCAGAATTCTAGACTGTAGCATTGCATTTTCCAATAGTTTGCATATGTCTATGCATCTCTGTAAGTCCAACTGTCTCATTTTAAGCAGTTCCGCTTGGGTGTGGGAGTTGTGTACTCCAAGAATTATCTGGTCTCGTAGTATGGAAGAGACGCAATTCTCACAGAAATTGCATGTCTTTATCAACGTACGGAGTGCCGTGATAAATGCTTCCACTGTTTCACCTTCTCCCTGTTTTCTTGTGAGGAAGATATATCGTTCGTATGTCTCATTAATTTTTCCAATGGCATACTTATCGAATGCTTGGAGAATTTCATTGGGTTAGAAATTGAAACCCATAATATACTTTTAACGCTTCGTCTCCATCGCCGTTTGGTATGGTACTGGCTGTCTCGCTAGATACGTGATGATAGTATAGTTATTCCATCTTAATTTAAACAGCTTCCAGTTCGCTGACAGATTATTTTTCATAAACAAGGGTTGTGAGGGTTGTATCCCCGCCACTGGTCTATTAATCTCTTCCATGTTAAGTTCAGACGCTTTTTTTCTCAATGCAATCTTGTGTTATACGGCCGATTAAATTGGCTTAAATTTCTTTTTCCATATTATTTAAACTCAAATAGATCACAATGACCAGATAAAGCAAAACAAACTTTTGTGTGTGTGCGTGTGTGCAATGTAACACAATAAATCAAACATTACTTATCTTTGTTTATTTTCCTTACAATACATTTTCCATTTTGTATTCCTCCTTGGAACTCTGCTCATCCGACCGCTGCCACCATGTTTCATTATCTTTGCATGCGGATTCCCATTAATGAAAACAACACTACACGTACACTTGGGTTACTGGCATTACTCTAGCGGTGTAACCTGAGATTTTTTTTTTTTTACACAGTGATCACCACTTATCAAGGCCCGGAAGCCACTCAGGGATAAGGGTTATTGCAAGTACATTACATTAGTGTGGAGATTTGATGAAGTGTTTACTTAAGGGGGCGGTTCATTAGGAATTTGCTAACATTGGACTTGAAGACATCCAAGTTGTAGTCAGGTGGGAAGCAGGCAGACGGAACAGAGTTCCACAGGCGTGCAGTTCTAAGAAAGAAGCTTTGTTCATGGAATCCGCGTTTTGATTTAGGCACAGATAAAGAGTTGGGGAAATTTTTCACAGTGGATTCAGCTAGACGGGTGTTTTTCGTGAAAGATTGGCGAGGGGCGACCAGAGATTGGAGTTCAGACGAGCACCTGCCATGGAAATAACGATAAAACAAGGATAGGCTCGCAACGTCTCTTCTGTGGGAGAGAGGTTGCAGGGTAGAGAAAAGGGCATCTCCCACTAAGCCATGAAGTCTATTTTGTACTCTGTCAAGGCAGGATAGGCTGTTTTTAGCAGCTCCTGCCCATATATGGCAACAGTATTCCATCCTTGGACGTACTTGGCTTTTATATAGATAGAGAATTTCATCAGTAGTGAGATATCTTCTGGAGCGGTAGAAGGATCCCACGATCTTTCCAGCGACCTTGGCAACAGACTTGATGTACGTGTTCCATTTCAGATCAGGAGTAAAGGTCAAACCCAGAAGCTTGTCAAAACACGGGGCCTCACCCAGACGAGAGCCATCCATCACAATTGATGCCAGATGGGGATCAAAGCGTTGATGATGTAAGGATAGGAGTTTGGTTTTGGATGCATTAAAGGTAACCAGCCACATTTTCCTCCACTGAACCACGCGCTTGAGATCAGAGGAGAGAGAATCAGAGAGAACTTTGTCATTTACAGCCTTTGATGTGTTGCCGTAGATGGTAGATTAGTTCCTCATGCAACAAAGCATATATTCTCCTTCCATTGATGCACCCTTATTATTTAATGCACTCTCTCCGCCACCACCATATTGGTTCGTACACGAATCACATTTGGATTCCTTTTCTTTCTTTTTCCTTTTAAGCCTACTCTGTCTCTGTCAGGTTATATTGCTCACTTATAATTTTCTGAATTAAAAATAAGAATATACAAAATTTCCTTCAAAATAATATAACTGAAATTTCCTTAAAAATAAATGGGAAAAATATCTATTGTTGAAAATTTCAGGCTATATACCACATGTGCATGTTTCTGTGCACGTACACACATACACACAAACTCTCACAATAATATAGATAAGCATGTACATAAAACTATGTGTTTATATAATCATTCGTATAAATAAATAATATATAATATATATTAATATGTAAATGAATATATAAATAATTATGAATATAGATAAATATATATATATTTATGAATATATATATATATATATTTATGAATATATATATATATATATTTATGAATATATATATATATATATTTATGAATATATATATATATATACTTGTTTATTGTTATATAAACATGCTCACATCCCGCTGCTACAAATAGCCACTTGTTTCAATCAAACAACAGATATCATTAGGCAGCGACTTGACTATTCAAAAGTTCAATGAATAATCATACAAACTTACAAATTGTAATTAACAAACAAACTTACAAATTGTAATTAACAAACAAATGTACAAATTGTAATTAAAAAACAAACAGACTTAAAAATTGTAATTAACAAACAGACTTAAAAATTGTAATTAAAAACAAACTTACAAATTGTAATTAACAAACAAACTTACAAATTGTAATTAACAAATAAGCTTACAAATTGTAATTTACAAACAAACTTACAAATTGTAATTAACAAACAAACTTACAAATTATAATTAAAAACAAACTTACAAATTGTAATTAACAAACTTACAAATTGTAATTAACAAACAAACTTACAAATTGTAATTAACAAACAAACTTACAAATTGTAATTGACAAATAAACTTAAAAATTGT
Organism: Euprymna scolopes; assembly: GCF_053919585.1. Lineage (NCBI taxonomy): Eukaryota > Metazoa > Mollusca > Cephalopoda > Sepiida > Sepiolidae > Euprymna > Euprymna scolopes. The sequence goes on from NC_136509.1 coordinate 61,055,928, forward strand.
AATTAACAAACAAACTTAAAAATTTTAATTAACAAAAAACTTACAAATTGTAATTAACAAACAAACTTACAAATTGTAATTAACAAATAAACTTACAAATTGTAATTAACAAACAAAATCACAAATTGTAATTAACAAACAAACTTACAAATTGTAATTAAAAAACAAACTTACAAATTGTAATTAACAAATAAACTTACAAATTGTAATTAACAAACAAACCTACAAACTGTAATTAACAAACTTAAAAATTGTAATTTACAAACAAACTTACAAATTGTAATTAACAAATAAACTTACAAATTGTAATTAACAAATAAACTTAAAATTGTAATTAACAAACAAACTTACAAATTTTAATTAAAAAACAAACTTACAAATTGTAATTAACAAATAAACTTACAAATTGTAATTAACAAACAAACCTACAAACTGTAATTAACAAACTTACAAATTGTAATTTACAAACAAACTTTTAAATTGTAATTAACAAACAAACTTACAAATTGTAATTAACAAATAAACTTACAAATTGTAATTAACAAACAAACTTATACATTGTAATTAACTAACAAATTTACAAATTGTACTTAAAAAAAAACTTACAAATTGTAATTTACAAACAAACTTACAAATTGTAATTAACAAACTTACAAATTGTAATTAACATACAAACTTACAAATTGTAATTAAAAAACAAACTTACAAATTGTAATTAACAAATACACTTACAAATTGTAATTAACAAACAAAATCACAAATTGTAATTAACAAATAAACTTACAAATTGTAATTAAAAAACAAACATACAAATTGTAATTAACAAATAAACTTACAAATTGTAATTAACAAAGAAACCTACAAACTGTAATTAACAAACTTAAAAATTGTAATTTACAAACAAACTTACAAATTGTAATTAACAAATAAACTTACAAATTGTAATAAACAAACTTTCAAATTGTAATTTACAAACAAACTTACAAATTGTAATTAACAAACAAATGTACAAATTGTAATTAAAAAACAGACTTACAAATTGTAATTAACAAACACACTTAAAAATTGTAATTAAAAACAAACTTACAAATTTTAATTAACAAACAAGCTTACAAATTGTAATTAACAAATAAGCTTAAAAATTGTAATTAACAAGCAAACTTACAAATTGTAATTAACAAACAAACTTACAAATTATAATTAAAAACAAACTTACAAATTGTAATTAACAAACAAACTTACAAATTGTAATTAACAAACAAATGTACAAATTGTAAATAAAAATCAAACTTACAAATTGTAATTAACAAACTTACACATTGTAATTTACAAACTTACAAATTGTAATTAACAAACAAACTTACAAATTGTAATTAACTAACAAACTTATAAATTTTAATTAACAAATAAAATTAATACATTGTAATTAACAAACAAACTTACAAATTGTAATTAACAAAAAAACTTACAAATTGTAATTAACAAATAAACTTAAAAATTGTAATTAACAAACAAACTTAAAAATTTTAATTAACAAAACACTTACAAATTGTAATTAACAAACTTACAAATTGTAATTAACAAACTTACAAATTGTAATTAACAAACAAACTCACAAATTGTAATTAACAAATAAACTTACAAATTGTAATTAACAAACAAACCTACAAACTGTAATTAACAAACTTACAAATTGTAATTTACAAACAAACTTTTAAATTGTAATTAACAAACAAACTTACAAATTGTAATTAACAAATAAACTTACAAATTGTAATTAACAAACACACTTACAAATTGTAATTAACAAATAAACTTACAAATTGTAATTCACAAACAAACTTGCAAATTGTAATTAACAAACAAACTTTCAAATTCTAATTAAAAAACAAACTTACAAATTGTAATTAACAAATAAACTTACAAATTGTAATTAAAAATAAACTTACAAATTGTAATTACAAACAAACTTACAAATTGTAATTAACAAACTTACAAATTGTAATTAACAAACAAACTTACAAAGTGTAATTAACAAATAAACTTACAAATTGTAATTAACAAATAAACTTACAAATTGTAATTAACAAATAAACTTACAAATTGTAATTAACAAACAAACTTACAAATTGTAATTAACAAACAAATGTACAAATTTTAATTAAAAAACAAAGTTACAAATTGTAATTAACAAATAAACTTACAAATTGTAATTAACTAACAAACTTATAAATTGTAATTAAAAAATAAAATTAATAAATTGTAATTAACAAACAAACTTACAAATTGTAATTAACAAATACACTTACAAATTTTAATTAACAAACAAACTTACAAATTGTAATTAACAGACTTACAAATTGTAATTAACAAACAAACTTACAAATTGTAATTAACAAACAAACTTACAAATTGTAATTAACAAATAAACTAAAAATTGTAATTAACAAACTTACAAATTGTAATTAACAAACAAACTTACAAATTGTAATTAGAAATAAACTTAATAAATTGTAATTAACAAACAAACTTACAAATTGTAATTAACAAATAAACTTACAAATTGTAATTAACAAACAAAATCACAAATTCTAATTAACAAACAAACTTACAAATTGTAATTAAAAAACAAACTTACAAATTGTAATTAACAAATAAACTTACAAATTGTAATTAACAAACAAACCTAGAAACTGTAATTAACAAACTTAAAAATTGTAATTTACAAACAAACTTACAAATTGTAATTAACAAACAAACTTACAAATTGTAATTAACAAATAAACTTACAAATTGTAATTAACTAACAAACCTACAAACTGTAATTAACAAACTTACAAATTGTAATTTACAAACAAACTTATAAATTGTAATTAACAAACAAACTTACAAATTGTAATTAACAAACAAACTTATACATTGTAATTAACAAACGAACTTACAAATTGTAATGTACAAATAAACTTACAAATTGTAATTAACAAACACACTTTAAAATTGTAATTAAAAAATAAACTTACAAATTGTAATTAACAAACAAACTTGCAAATTGTAATTAACAAACACATTTAAAAATTGTAATTAACAAACAAACTTACAAATTGTAATTAACAAACAAACTTACAAATTGTAATTAAAAACAAACTTAAAAATTGTAATTAACAAACAAACTTACAAATTGTAATTAACAAATAAACTTACAAATTGTAATTAACAAATAAACTTACAAATTGTAATTAAAAACAAACTTACAAATTGTAATTAACAAACTTACAAATTGTAATTAACAAACAAGCTTACAAATTTTAATTAACAAACAAACTTACAAATTGAAATTAACAAACAAATTGTAATTAAATAAACTTACAAATTGTAATTAACAAACTTACAAATTGTAATTAACAAATAAACTTACAAATTGTAATTAACAAACAAACTTACAAATTGTAATTAACGAACAAACTTAAAAATTGTAATTAACAAACAAACTTACAAATTGTAATTAACAAACTTAAAAATTGTAATTAAAACAAACTTACAAATTGTAATTAACAAACAAACTTACAAATTTTAATTAACAAATAAAATTAATACATTGTAATTAACAAAAAATATACAAATTGTAATTAACAAAAAAACTTACAAATTGTAATTAACAAATAAACTTAAAAATTGTAATTAACAAGCAAACTTAAAAATTTTTATTAACAAAAATCTTACAAATTGTAATTAACAAACTTACAAATTGTAATTTACAAACAAACTTACAAATTGTAATTAACAAACAAACTTACAAATTGTAATTAACAAATAAACTTACAAATTGTAATTAACAAACAAACCTACAAACTGTAATTAACAAACTTACAAATTGTAATTTACAAACAAACTTTTAAATTGTAATTAACTAACAAACTTACAAATTGTAATTAACAAATAAACTTACAAATTGTAATTAACAAACACACTTACAAATTGTAATTAACAAATAAACTTACAAATTGTAATTCACAAACAAACTTGCAAATTGTAATTAACAAACAAACTTTCAAATTCTAATTAAAAAACAAACTTACAAATTGTAATTAACAAATAAACTTACAAATTGTAATTAAAAATAAACTTACAAATTGTAATTACAAACAAACTTACAAATTGTAATTAACAAACTTACAAATTGTAATTTACAAACAAACTTACAAAGTGTAATTAACAAATAAACTTACAAATTGTAATTAACAAATAAACTTACAAATTGTAATTAACAAATAAACTAAAAATTGTAATTAACAAACTTACAAATTGTAATTAACAAACAAACTTACAAATTGTAATTAGAAATAAACTTAATAAATTGTAATTAACAAACAAACTTACAAATTGTAATTAACAAATAAACTTACAAATTGTAATTAACAAACAAAATCACAAATTCTAATTAACAAACAAACTTACAAATTGTAATTAAAAAACAAACTTACAAATTGTAATTAACAAATAAACTTACAAATTGTAATTAACAAACAAACCTAGAAACTGTAATTAACAAACTTAAAAATTGTAATTTACAAACAAACTTACAAATTGTAATTAACAAACAAACTTACAAATTGTAATTAACAAATAAACTTACAAATTGTAATTAACTAACAAACCTACAAACTGTAATTAACAAACTTACAAATTGTAATTTACAAACAAACTTATAAATTGTAATTAACAAACAAACTTACAAATTGTAATTAACAAACAAACTTATACATTGTAATTAACAAACGAACTTACAAATTGTAATGTACAAATAAACTTACAAATTGTAATTAACAAACACACTTTAAAATTGTAATTAAAAAATAAACTTACAAATTGTAATTAACAAACAAACTTGCAAATTGTAATTAACAAACACATTTAAAAATTGTAATTAACAAACAAACTTACAAATTGTAATTAACAAACAAACTTACAAATTGTAATTAAAAACAAACTTAAAAATTGTAATTAACAAACAAACTTACAAATTGTAATTAACAAATAAACTTACAAATTGTAATTAACAAATAAACTTACAAATTGTAATTAAAAACAAACTTACAAATTGTAATTAACAAACTTACAAATTGTAATTAACAAACAAGCTTACAAATTTTAATTAACAAACAAACTTACAAATTGAAATTTACAAACAAATTGTAATTAAATAAACTTACAAATTGTAATTAACAAACTTACAAATTGTAATTAACAAATAAACTTACAAATTGTAATTAACAAACAAACTTACAAATTGTAATTAACGAACAAACTTAAAAATTGTAATTAACAAACAAACTTACAAATTGTAATTAACAAACTTAAAAATTGTAATTAAAACAAACTTACAAATTGTAATTAACAAACAAACTTACAAATTTTAATTAACAAATAAAATTAATACATTGTAATTAACAAAAAATATACAAATTGTAATTAACAAAAAAACTTACAAATTGTAATTAACAAATAAACTTAAAAATTGTAATTAACAAGCAAACTTAAAAATTTTAATTAACAAAAATCTTACAAATTGTAATTAACAAACTTACAAATTGTAATTTACAAACAAACTTACAAATTGTAATTAACAAACAAACTTACAAATTGTAATTAACAAATAAACTTACAAATTGTAATTAACAAACAAACCTACAAACTGTAATTAACAAACTTACAAATTGTAATTTACAAACAAACTTTTAAATTGTAATTAACTAACAAACTTACAAATTGTAATTAACAAATAAACTTACAAATTGTAATTAACAAACACACTTACAAATTGTAATTAACAAATAAACTTACAAATTGTAATTCACAAACAAACTTGCAAATTGTAATTAACAAACAAACTTTCAAATTCTAATTAAAAAACAAACTTACAAATTGTAATTAACAAATAAACTTACAAATTGTAATTAAAAATAAACTTACAAATTGTAATTACAAACAAACTTACAAATTGTAATTAACAAACTTACAAATTGTAATTTACAAACAAACTTACAAAGTGTAATTAACAAATAAACTTACAAATTGTAATTAACAAATAAACTTACAAATTGTAATTAACAAATAAACTAAAAATTGTAATTAACAAACTTACAAATTGTAATTAACAAACAAACTTACAAATTGTAATTAGAAATAAACTTAATAAATTGTAATTAACAAACAAACTTACAAATTGTAATTAACAAATAAACTTACAAATTGTAATTAACAAACAAAATCACAAATTCTAATTAACAAACAAACTTACAAATTGTAATTAAAAAACAAACTTACAAATTGTAATTAACAAATAAACTTACAAATTGTAATTAACAAACAAACCTAGAAACTGTAATTAACAAACTTAAAAATTGTAATTTACAAACAAACTTACAAATTGTAATTAACAAACAAACTTACAAATTGTAATTAACAAATAAACTTACAAATTGTAATTAACTAACAAACCTACAAACTGTAATTAACAAACTTACAAATTGTAATTTACAAACAAACTTATAAATTGTAATTAACAAACAAACTTACAAATTGTAATTAACAAACAAACTTATACATTGTAATTAACAAACGAACTTACAAATTGTAATGTACAAATAAACTTACAAATTGTAATTAACAAACACACTTTAAAATTGTAATTAAAAAATAAACTTACAAATTGTAATTAACAAACAAACTTGCAAATTGTAATTAACAAACACATTTAAAAATTGTAATTCACAAACAAACTTACAAATTGTAATTAACAAACAAACTTACAAATTGTAATTAAAAACAAACTTAAAAATTGTAATTAACAAACAAACTTACAAATTGTAATTAACAAATAAACTTACAAATTGTAATTAACAAATAAACTTACAAATTGTAATTAAAAACAAACTTACAAATTGTAATTAACAAACTTACAAATTGTAATTAACAAACAAGCTTACAAATTTTAATTAACAAACAAACTTACAAATTGAAATTAACAAACAAATTGTAATTAAATAAACTTACAAATTGTAATTAACAAACTTACAAATTGTAATTAACAAATAAACTTACAAATTGTAATTAACAAACAAACTTACAAATTGTAATTAACGAACAAACTTAAAAATTGTAATTAACAAACAAACTTACAAATTGTAATTAACAAACTTAAAAATTGTAATTAAAACAAACTTACAAATTGTAATTAACAAACAAACTTACAAATTTTAATTAACAAATAAAATTAATACATTGTAATTAACAAAAAATATACAAATTGTAATTAACAAAAAAACTTACAAATTGTAATTAACAAATAAACTTAAAAATTGTAATTAACAAGCAAACTTAAAAATTTTAATTAACAAAAAACTTACAAATTGTAATTAACAAACTTACAAATTGTAATTAACAAACAAACTTACAAATTGTAATTAACAAACAAACTTACAAATTGTAATTAACAAATAAACTTACAAATTGTAATTAACAAACAAACCTACAAACTGTAATTAACAAACTTACAAATTGTAATTTACAAACAAACTTTTAAATTGTAATTAACAAACAAACTTACAAATTGTAATTAACAAATAAACTTACAAATTGTAATTAACAAACACACTTACAAATTGTAATTAACAAATAAACTTACAAATTGTAATTCACAAACAAACTTGCAAATTGTAATTAACAAACAAACTTTCAAATTCTAATTAAAAAACAAACTTACAAATTGTAATTAACAAATAAACTTACAAATTGTAATTAAAAATAAACTTACAAATTGTAATTACAAACAAACTTACAAATTGTAATTAACAAACTTACAAATTGTAATTTACAAACAAACTTACAAAGTGTAATTAACAAATAAACTTACAAATTGTAATTAACAAATAAACTTACAAATTGTAATTAACAAATAAACTTACAAATTGTAATTAACAAACAAACTTACAAATTGTAATTAACAAACAAATGTACAAATTTTAATTAAAAAACAAACTTACAAATTGTAATTAACAAATAAACTTACAAATTGTAATTAACTAACAAACTTATAAATTGTAATTAAAAAATAAAATTAATAAATTGTAATTAACAAACAAACTTACAAATTGTAATTAACAAATAAACTTACAAATTGTAATTAACAAACAAACTTACAAATTGTAATTAACAGACTTACAAATTGTAATTAACAAACAAACTTACAAATTGTAATTAACAAACAAACTTACAAATTGTAATTAACAAATAAACTAAAAATTGTAATTAACAAACTTACAAATTGTAATTAACAAACAAACTTACAAATGGTAATTAGAAATAAACTTAATAAATTGTAATTAACATACAAACTTACAAATTGTAATTAACAAATAAACTTACAAATTGTAATTAACAAACAAAATCACAAATTCTAATTAACAAACAAACTTACAAATTGTAATTAAAAAACAAACTTACAAATTGTAATTAACAAATAAACTTACAAATTGTAATTAACAAACAAACCTAGAAACTGTAATTAACAAACTTAAAAATTGTAATTTACAAACAAACTTACAAATTGTAATTAACAAACAAACTTACAAATTGTAATTAACAAATAAACTTACAAATTGTAATTAACAAACAAACCTAGAAACTGTAATTAACAAACTTACAAATTGTAATTTACAAACAAACTTATAAATTGTAATTAACAAACAAACTTACAAATTGTAATTAACAAACAAACTTATACATTGTAATTAACAAACGAACTTACAAATTGTAATTTACAAATAAACTTACAAATTGTAATTAACAAACACACTTTAAAATTGTAATTAAAAAATAAACTTACAAATTGTAATTAACAAACTTGCAAATTGTAATTAACAAACACATTTAAAAATTGTAATTAACAAACAAACTTACAAATTGTAATTAACAAACAAACTTACAAATTGTAATTAAAAACAAACTTAAAAATTGTAATTAACAAACAAACTTACAAATTGTAATTAACAAATAAACTTACAAATTGTAATTAACAAATAAACTTACAAATTGTAATTAAAAACAAACTTACAAATTGTAATTAACAAACTTACAAATTGTAATTAACAAACAAGCTTACAAATTTTAATTAACAAACAAACTTACAAATTGAAATTAACAAACAAATTGTAATTAAATAAACTTACAAATTGTAATTAACAAACTTACAAATTGTAATTAACAAATAAACTTACAAATTGTAATTAACAAACAAACTTACAAATTGTAATTAACGAACAAACTTAAAAATTGTAATTAACAAACAAACTTACAAATTGTAATTAACAAACAAACTTACAAATTTTAATTAACAAATAAATGTACAAATTGTAAGTTACAAACAAACTTACAAATTGTAATTAACAAATAAACTTACAAATTGTAATTAACTAACAAACTTATAAATTGTAATTAACAAATAAAATTAATAAATTGTAATTGACATACAAACTTACAAATTGTAATTAACAAAAAAACTTACAAATTGTAATTAACAAACAAACTTAAAAATTTTAATTAACAAAAAACTTACAAATTGTAATTCACAAACTTACAAATTGTAATTAAAAAACAAACTTACAAATTGTAATTAATAAACTTACAAATTGTAATTAACAAACAAACTTACAAATTGTAATTAACAAACAAACTTACAAATTGTAATTAACAAATAAACTAAAAATTGTAATTAACAAACAAACTTACAAATTGTAATTAACAAACAAACTTACAAATTGTAATTTACAAACAAACTTACAAATTGTAATTAACAAACAAACTTACAAATTGTAATTAACAAATAAACTAAAAATTGTAATTAACAAACTTACAAATTGTAATTAACAAACAAACTTACAAATTGTAATTTACAAACAAACTTACAAATTGTAATTAACAAACAAACTTACAAATTGTAATTAGAAATAAACTTTATAAATTGTAATTAACAAACAAACTTACAAATTGTAATTAACAAATAAACTTACAAATTGTAATTATCAAATAAACTTACAAATTGTAATTAACAAACAAACTTACAAATTGTAATTTACAAACTTACAAATTGTAATTAACTAATAAACTTAAAAATTGTAATTAAAAACAAACTTACAAATTGTAATTAACAAACTTACAAATTGTAATTTACAAACAAACTTACAAATTGTAATTAACTAATAAACTTAAAAATTGTAATTAACAAATAAACTTACAAATTGTAATTAACAAATAAACTTACAAATTGTAATTAACAAACAAACTTACAAATTGTAATTAACAAATAAACTTACAAATTGTAATTAACAAACAAACTTACAAATTGTAATTAACAAACAAACTTACAAATTGTAATTAACAAACAAACTTGCAAATTGTAATTAACAAGACACTAACAAATTGTAATTAACAAACTTACAACATGCAATTAACAAACTAACAAATTGTAATTAACAAATAAAACTGGAAATTGCAACAAACACAAGAAACTTACAAATTGTAATTTACAATCTTACAAATTATACTTAACAATCAAACATACAAATTGTCATTAACAAACAAACTTACAAATTCCGAAAATTAGTTTAGATATGTTGTAGTAAAAGGAATTTTGATTGTTCAATCTGTTTTATGAAAACTGAATTAAAATAAGGTCATCTAGAAAATGACGAACAATTGCAAATTTAAAACATATTGAAAAATAAGTTAGGTCGAAAAATAGGATTAGTAAGAATACTTTGTCTGCAGAAATGGTTTGGGAACATGTGGGAACCACACATGTTCAGGCCAAGTGGGTCGATCACGTTTTTGGACACACATATGACGTCATGGCAGAAATGAATTCTCAATATTGTAAAAACAAACAAACATACAAATTGTTATTAACAAACTTACAAATTGTAATTAACAAACAAACATTTCCGTTTATTTAACATTTCCGTTGATGGAACATTTCCGTTGATTTATAATTTCCGTTTACTTAACATTTCTGTTGATTTAACATTTCCGTTGATTGAACATTTCGGTGGATTAAACAGTTCCGTTGATTTTACATTTCCGTTGATTTTACATTTCCGTTGATTTCACATTTCCCGTTCCAAGAACGTGAAGATGTTGTTAGAGTAGAACGGCAAACTTTAGAAAAATGCCTGAGTTTACCACAGCTTCGACATACCTTATCGCGAGCAGGGCAAAGGCGGCGGTCATCCTTAAGGTGACGTCGCCCTCCACAGTTGTAGCACTTGCCGCGAACAGGAAGGGCATCAGAGAACTGTACAGAGTCACACTCCAGTCGAGAATCAGTTGGAACTAATTTTTATTTTCCTCATGGAGAAGATAATTCCCCTGAATAAACTTGATGTTTCCTCGGCAGACCCTCAGGCTAGCAAGCTTTGGAAATTATGGTTCCGCAACTTTAATTACTACTTATCAACTATTGCTTCGTTAAACCCTGATAAGCTAGAAGTTCTCTATTTAAACATCGGTCCCTCTGTTGCTGACGTTATCGAAGGTTGCTCTGATTTTGAACATGCCGTGGAATTATTGAAAGGTGTTTACGACAAGTCTCCAAGCGTTATTCACGCTAGACATCTGCTTTCCACGCATTTGCAACAAGAAAGCGAGTCTGTCGACCAATACCTTCAGGCCTTGAATCGACTTGCCGCTGACTGTTGTTTTAAAGACGTAACGGCCACCATTTACAGGGATGAATTTGTCCGTGATGCATTCATTCGTGGTCTCCGGTCCTCATTGATACGTGCTAGGCTCCTTGAAACAGACACTCTAACTCTCACAGAAGCTACTCAATGTGCTAGGGCTTAAGAACAAGCTCACTTTCGCGCGGAATCGTATGCCTCTCAGATTAGGGTAGTCGCTGTTACTTCTACTACGGGAACTAAAAATGTGCTGGCCGATTTTGCCGAGGAGGCGACTTGTATTTCTAAAAAATATGTTCCAACTGATTCTCGAATGGAGTTTGACTCTGTACAGTTCTCTGCTGTCCTTCCTGTTCGCGGCAAGTGCTACAACTGTGGAGGGTGACGTCGCCTTAAGGATGACCGCCGCCTTTGCCCTGCCCGCGATAAGGTATGTTGAAGCTGTGGTAAACTCAGGCATTTTTCTAAAGTTTGCCATTCTACTCTAACGACACCTTCACGTTCTTCTTCTGCTATCATAGGGGCCCACGCTAAAGGTGGTGATAGTTGCCCTCCTATCACCGAAACTGTGGAGTTAAAAGGAAAAAAGTTAACTGTCCTTATAGACACCGGCAGTTCTGATAATTTTATCAGTGCCTGCATTGTCAAAACAATGAGACTGCCCACTTTAAAACGGAACTCCGTAATTTTTATGGCATCATCTGCCGTTTCCCTTAAACTGTCTGAATATCGCACCAAGAACATTTTCTTCAATGGTTGCGAATATAAAGAGATTAACCTTACTGTACTTCCTGACTCCTGTATGAACATTATACGCGGGGTGCCGTTTTTGAAACTACACTGGGGCGTTACTATTTCTTTTGGTGGATCTCAGGATGCCTTAAAAATCTGCGCGCTAACCAAGATCAGTTGTGCCCCCTGTAAATGTAAAATTGTTCTGAAACCTGACTCCTGATTGCAGACCTATTGCTACAAAATCCCGAAACTACCGTGTGGAGGATGTCCGATTTATTGAAAAGGAAATTCTTCAACTGCTTAAGGACGACGTCATTGAAACCAGCTATTCACCGTGGCGTGCTCAAATTGTCGTAACTTCGTCGCCTAATAGAAAGAAATGATTGATGGTTGATTTTTCCCAAACTATTAATCGTTTCACCCTACGTGACGCGTACCCATTGCCTCGGATTGAGGATCTCGTAAACCAAATTGCCCAGTATCATATTTTTAGTACGATTGATTTGTCTAAGACTTATTACCAAATTGAAATTTGTCCCGAAGATCGGCCCTACACAGCTTTTCAAGCTGGAAATCGTTTGTATCAATTCAAACGAATACATATGGGTGTCACTAATGGGGTTTCTGCCTTTCAACGATTTATGAATTCCTTTATTTCTGAAAATAAGTTATTCGGAACTTTTTCTTACATTGATGATATTACCATTTGCGGTAAAACTCAAGAGGAGCATGACGCTAACTTGGAATGTTTCTTAAAGGCTGCCTCAACATACAACCTCGAAATAAACCGAGTAAAATCAAAGTTTTCGCTTCGCTCTATCAATTTGCTTGGATACCAAATCTGTGACGGAATTATCCAACCTGATCCTGAGCAGTTGAAACCTCTTTTGCAAATGCCTCCACCTTCGGAGGCACCCTCTTACAGGCTGATAGGCCTGTAGCGTTCTTTTCCCGCTCACTAAACCCATCGGAAATACGACTACACCTAGTTGAAAAAGAGGCTTACGCGATAGTTGAATGTGTCCGAAAATGGGGGACCTCCTTGCTGGGAAACACTTCACTATCATAACAGACGAGCAAGCTGTATCTTTTATGTATAAGCCAGCAAACCGAGGAAAAATTAAAAATGATAAAATCATTCGGTGGAAAATGGAGCTTCTCCCATTCTCATACGATATAAAACACTGTCCCGGAAGTGAAAACATCGTTGCCGATGCTTTATCGAGAGTGTGTGGTGCTGCTACTTCCTCCTTGGAGGAGCTAAGGGTCATACACAGTTCATTAATACACCCTGGTGTACAGCGTTTTTGGCACTTATACGATCACAAAATATGCCATACTCAATTGATGAAGTTCGGCGCGTGATATCCGAGTGTACAATGTGCACAAAAATAAAGCCTCAATTCTTCAGCCCTACTAACAATACACTGATCCGCGCTACTGCTCCCTTCCAGCGCCTCTCCGTAGACTTCAAGGGGCCTGCCCCGGCATCTTCGAAAGGATGTCGTTACCTATTTACTATCGTGGATGAGTACAGTTGATTTCCCTTTGCATTCCCTTGCCGTGATTGTTCTTCGCAGACCACAATCAAGTGCCTGACGAATATTTTTTTTATTTTTGGATTCCCTGCTTTCATCCATTCTGATAGAGGAACATCGTTCGTGTCGGAAGAGTTCAGAAATTTCCTGACGCGACTTGGGGTTGGGTGCAGTAACACTACTGCATACAACCCAAGAGAAAACAGTCAGTGCGAGCGCTATAATGGGGTTATTTGGCACTCAATATTATTGGCCCTGGAATCTAAACAGCTACTCCTTAGTGCTTGGCAGGACGCTCTGCCTGATGTTTTAAATTCTATTTGCTCCTTACTATGTACTAGTACGAATGCAACTCCCCACGAACGATTGTTCAAATTTGAAAGGCGCTCTTCTACTGGTACTGCCTTACCTGTTTGGCTCTGCGAACCTGGGGAGGTACTATTGAAACGGTTTGGCAACAGGAGCAAGTACGACCCGATCGTCGAGGTAGTGGAACTCCTCGAGACCAACCCTACGCATGCGAGAATACGGCATAACGATGGCCGGGAGGATTCAGTGGCGCTAAGACATTTGGCTCGTTTTCCGCGCTCTGATGGACCTCAGGTTCCTGCTGAGAATACTCGACCCGGCCCATTTGATTGAAACAAATCCAGTTGATAATACACCTAATGCAGAAAATATAGAGAATTCGCAGAGACCGGCCAGTCCTTCGAGTATTGAAATGCTTCCACGCCGGTCTAGCCGAATCTGTAAATCAATCCAGCGACTGGACTTATAAATAAAACACATCACCACTTTCAAAGATAACTTTCTACTTCGAAAAAAGGAAAAAAAAAATCTACACCTTGCAATCACTCTTATTAATGGGGGCGGGGGTGGCGGAGATTGTTACATTTCCATTAAAGTAACAGTTTCAATGGCACGTGATTTTGCACACGTCCATTTTCCTTTTTAAAAGGGCTGAGTTTTAATTTCTTCAACATTTCGTTACTAACAGTTCTTGCGTTTACTGATACTACCTGTTATTTGCCCTTACGTTTAATATTTACTCTTACGTTTATCATTGGCTGTGAAATTAGTTCGGTAAAGCCTAGTAAAGCGGTTTTGGTCTGTCTTCCGTTCTACGATAAACCACCACACGTTGATTTAACATTTCCGTTGATTAAACATTTCCGTTGATTGAACATTTCCATTGATTGAACATTTCCGTTTATTTAACATTTCCATTGATTGAACATTTCCGTTTATTAAGCATTTCGGTTGATTGAACATTTCCGTTTATTAAGTATTTCCGTTGATTGAACATTTCCGTTTATTTAGCATTTCCGTTGATTGAACACTTCCATTGATTGAACATTTCAGTTTATTTAGCATTTCCGTTTATTGAACATTTTCATTGATTGAAGATTTCCGTTTATTTAGCATTTCCCTTGATGGAATATTTCCATTGATTGAACATTTCCATTGATTGAACATTTCCTTTGATTGAACATTTCAGTTGATTGAACATTTACATTGATTAAACATTTCCGTTTATATAGCATACCCGTTGATTAAACATTTCCATTGATTGAACATTTCCGTTCATTAAGCATTTCCGTTGATTGAACATTTTCACTGAGTGAACATTTCCGTTTATTTAGCATATCCGTTGATTGAACATATCAGTTGGTTGAACATTTCCGTTTATTTAGCATTTCCGTTGATTGAGCATTTCGATTGATTGAACATTTCCGTTTATTTAGCATTTCCGTTGATTGATCATGGCCATTGATTGAAAATTTCCGTTTATTTAGCATACCCGTTGGTTGAACATTTCAGTTGGTTGAACATTTCCGTTTATTTAGCATTTCCGTTGATTGAACATTTCCGTTGATTGAACATTTCCCTTGATTGAACATTTCCGTTTATTAAGCATTTCAATTGATTGAACATTCAATTGGTTGGGCATTTCCATTGATTGAACATTTCCGCTAATTTAGCATTTCCGTTGATTGAACATTTATGTTTATTTAGCATACCCGCTGATTGACCATTTTAGTTGGTTGAACATTTCCGTTTATTTAGCATTTCCGTTGATTGAACATTTCCATTGATTGAACATTTCCGTTTATTAAGCATTTCCGTTGATCGAACATTTCCGTTGATTTAGCATTTACGTTGATTGAACATTTCAATTGATTGAACATTTCCGTTTATTTAGCATTTCCGTTTATTGAACATTTTCATTGATTGAACATTTCCGTTTATTTAGCATTTCCCTTGATGGAATATTTCCATTGATTGAACATTTCTGTTTATTAAGCTTTTCTGTTGATTGAACACTTCCATTGATTTAACATTTCCGTTTATTTAGCATTTCCATTGATTGAACATTTCCGTTGATTGAAGATTTCCGTGTATTTCACATTTCAAAGAATTGATTATTTCCGTTGATTGAACATTTCCGTTGATTGAGCAATTCCGTTGATTTTACATTTCCATTGATTGAACATTTCCGTTTATTAAGCATTTCCGTTGATTGAACATTTCCGTTGATTGAACATTTCCGTTTATTTAGCATTTCCGTTCATTGAACATTTCAGTTTATTTAGCATTTCCGTTTATTGAACATTTCAGTTGGTAGAACATTTCTATTGATCGAACATTTCCGTTTATTTAGCATTTCCCTTTATTTAGCCTTTCCGTTGATTGAACATTTCGGTTGGTGGAACATTTCAATTGATTGAACATTTCCTTTTGTTAAGAATTTCCGTTGATTGTATATTTCAGTTGGTGGCACATTTCCATTGATTGAACATTTCCGTTTATTTAGCATTTCAGTTGGTTGAACATTCCATTGAATCAACCTTTCCGTTTATTTAGAATTTCCGTTGATTGAACATTTCAGGTTGTTGAACATTTGCATTGATTGAACATTTCCGTTTATTTAGCATTTCCGTTCATTGAACATTTCCATTGATTAAAAATTTCTGTTTATTTAGCATTTCCGTTGAGTGAACATTTCTGTTTCTTTAGTATTTCAGTTGATTGAACATTTCCGTTTATTTAGTACTAGCGAGGGGTACCCGGCGTTGCCCGGGTGTTTGTAGGGGTGTGTGGTGTTAAATAAAAAAGAAGCCGGGAGGGGTGGTAGGATCGAAGCCGAACCCCTGAGGCGAAGTTTGAAAATAAAATCGGCCAACCAGAAGTGAAAGATGTTTGAAAGTCGTCGAGCGTTACGACGACGACGATGACGATGACTATGTAAGCATTGTTTAAGCGAAGTAAGAAAAGAAAACAACGTTTTAATTAAGCGGGGGTGGGGTGGGGGGTAAAACACAAAAAATATAACGTAAGGCAAACGAACGGACGTTACGTGAAAAATGGCTTAAATAATACAGGGTTCAATATTTAAATTTAAAAAATCGAAAAAAAAAACCCCAAAACATCTCACACCACGATTCGAACCCAAAACGTTTAGATAATGAACCAAGCCCTTAACTACCTGCGCTAAAGCGGCGTATATAAAGTCTGTTCGGTTTATCAACTATTTAAAGTAAATCAGGTCACGACGTCATGACGTCATCTGACGCATGCGTTGTTGAACCTCCCCCCTGTCGAATCTGTCTAGACATCTCTCTCTCTCTCTAACTCTCTCTCTCTCTCTCTCTCTCTCTCTCTCTCTCTCTCTCACTTCGTCTGCTTTACTCTACAGACTGGAAAATGGCGTCTGGCTGTTTTTATTTAAAAAAAAACTTCGATCGTTAATATTTTTTGTAAGCGTATTTTTTTTTGTACTTCACTTTTTTTTTTTACTTTATTTTTCGTTTAACTATCGTATCTACCTATTTTGAATGTGGTAATAACTTTGGTAACGTTGCCATAGCGTAGAAGTTCATAGTTAAGCTTTAATTATTTTTTTTACCGATAACAACATTTTTAAATTGTAAATTCCGACGGCCATTAGAGGTTGCTGACGTCAAGATCACGTGACATGACTCAGCGGGTTTTAAATACAAGTTGACCCAAAATAAACGGCCGCGTGTATACTTTATGTATAAGAGTTGGCGGCCGTATTTTTTGGGGCAGTTGTAAATCGATTTAAAAATATGTAAGGTTTAACATTAAAATGTCACTTTTTTGGGGTCCCACCCCCTGCAGAAAATCGATCAGTTGACGCACTTCTGATGGTCACTTTAGGCCGATTTTTCGATATTTTTCGTCCGGAAGGTGGGGCTTTCATATGAGACCAAGTTGTGAATTTTTGTTGTGTCTGTCGAAAGTTTTTAGCAGACACACACACATACATACATACATACATACATACAAACACACACACACATACATTTTCGCTTTTATATATATAGATTTCCGTTGATTGAAGATTTAAGCTGGTTGAACATTTCCGTTTATTGAGAATTTCCGTTGATTGAACATTTCCGTTTATTTAGCATTTCCGTTGATTGAACATTTCCATTGATTGAACATTTCCGTTTATTTAGCATTTCCGTTGATTGAACATTTCCATTGATTGAACATTTCCGTTTATTTAGCATTTCCGTTGATTGAACATATCAGTTGGTTGAACATTTCCATTGATTGAACATTTCTGTTTATTAAGCATTTCCGTTACTTTAACATTTCAGTTGGTTGAACATTTCCATTTATTGAAATTTTTGGTCTATTTAGCATTTCCGTTGATTGAACATATCAGTTGATGTAACATTTCGATATATTGAAGATTTCCGTTTATTTAGCATTTCCGTTGATTGAAAATTTCCATTTATTAAACATTTCCATTGATTGAACATTACCGTTTATTTTGCATTCCGTTGACTGAACATTTCAGTGGATTGAACATTTTCATTGATTGAACATTTCCGTTTATTTAACATTTCCGTTGATTTAACATTTCCATTGATTAAACAGTTCCGTCTATTTATGATTTCCGTTGATTGAACATTTAAGTTGGTTGAACATTTCCATTGGTTGCACATATCCGTTTATGTAGCATTTCCTTGTATTGAAAATTTCCATTGATTAAACCTTTCCGTGTAATTAACATTTCCGTTGATGTAACATTTAAGTTGGTTGAACATTTCCATTGATTGAACGTTTCCGTTTATATAGCCTTTTCGTTGATTGAATTGTTCAGTTGGTTAAACATTTCCATTGATGTAACATTTCCGTTGATTGAACATTTCCATTTATTAAGCATTTCCGTTGATTGAACATTTTCATGGATTAAACATTTCCATTTATTTAGGATTTCCGTTGATTGAACATTTCCATTGATTGGACATTTCCGTTTATTTAGCATTTCCGTTGATTGAACATTTCATTTGGTTGAACATTTCCATTCATTGAAGATTTCTGTTTATTTAGCATTTCCGTTGATTGAACGTTTCACTTGATTGAACATTTCCGTTTGTTTAGCATTTCCTTTGATTGAACATTTCAGTTGGTTGAACATTTCCATTGATTGAACATTTCCGTTTATTTAGCATTTCCGTTGATTGAACCTTTCAGTTTGTTGAACATTTCCATTGATTGAACATTTCCGTTTATTTGTCATTACCGTTGATTGAACATTTCAGTAAGTTGAAGATTTCTGTTTATTTAGAATTTCCGTTAATTGAACATTTCCATGGATTGAACATTTCCGTTTGTTTTGCATTTCCGTTGATTGAACATTTCAGTTGGTTGAACATTTCCATTGATTGAAGATTTCTGTTTATTAAGCATTTCCGTTGATTGAACGTTTCCATTGATTGGACATTTCCGTTTGTTTAGCATTTCCCTTGATTAAACATTTCCATTGATTGAACATTTCTGTTTATTTAGGATTTCAGTTGGTTGAACATTTCCATTGATTGAAGATTTCTGTTTATTTAGCATTTCCGTTGTATGGAACATTTCCATTGATTGAACATTTCCGTTTGTTTAGCATTTCCGTTGATTGAACATGTAAGTTGGTTGAACAGTTCCATTGATTGAACATTACCGTTTATTTAGCATTTCCGTTGATTGAACATTTTAATTGATTGAACATTTCCGTTAATTTAGCATCTCCGTTGATTGAACATTTCCATTGATTGAACATTTCCGTTTATTTAGGATTTCCGTTGATTGAACACTTCCATTGATTAAACCTGTCTGTTTATTTAGCATTTCGGTTGATTGAACATTTACATTGATTGAACATTTCCGTTTCGGTAGCATTTCCGTTGGTTAAAAATTTCCGTTGATTGAACAGTTCGTTGAGAATTTCCATTGTTTGCACATTTCTGTTTAATAAGCATTTCCGTTGATTGAACATTTCAGTTGGTTGAACGTTTCCATTGATTGACCATTTCCGTTCATTTAGCATTTCCGTTGATTGAACATTTTAATTGATTGAACAGTTTCGTTTATTTAACATTTCCGTTCATTGAACAGTTCAATTAATTGAGCATTTCCGTTTATTTAGCATTTCTTTTGATTGAACCTTTCAGTTTGTTGAACATTTCCATTGATTGAACATTTCCGTTTATTTTTCATTACCGTTGATTGAACATTTCAGTTGGTTGAACATTTCCATTGATTGAAGATTTCTGTTTATTAAGCATTTCCGTTGATTGAACATTTCCATTCATTGACCATTTCCGTTTGTTTAGCATTTCCGTTGATTGAACATTTCAGTTGGTTGAACATTTCAATTGAATGCACATTTTCATTGATTGAACATTGCCGTGTATTTAGCATTTCCGTTGCCTGAACATCTCCGTTTGTTTAGCATTTCTGTTGATTTAACATTTCCATTGATTGAACATTTCCGTGTATTTAGCGATTCAGTTGATTGAACGTTTTAGTTGGTTGAACCTTTCCATTGATTGAACATTTCCGTTTATTCAGCATTTCCGTTGATTGAACATTTCAGTTTGAGATTTCCGTTTATTTAGCAGTTCCGTGTATTGAACATTTTCATTTACTGAACATGTCCTTTTATTTAGCATGTCCATTGATTGAACATTTCCATTGATTGAACATTTCCGCTTGTTTAGCATTTCCGTTGATTGAACATTTCCATTGATTGAATATTTCCATTGATTGTCCATTTCCTTTTATTTAGCATTTCCGGTCATTGAACACTTCCATTGATAGAGCATTTCCGTTTATTTAGCATTTCCGTTGATTGAAAATTTCAGTTAGAACATATACATTGATTGAACATTTCCGTTGATTGAACATTTCCATTGATTGAACATTTCCGTTTATTTAGCATTTCCATTGATTGAACATTTCCATTTACTTAGCATATCCGTTGATTGAACATTTCCATTTACTTAGCATTTCCGTTCATTGAACATTTCCATTGGTTGCACATATCCGTTTATTGAGCAGTTCTGTGTATTGAACATTTCCATTGATTAAACCTTTCCGGATAATTAGCATTTCCCTTTATTTAACATTTAAGTTGGTTGGACATTTCCATTGATAGAACATTGCCGTTTATTTAGCATTTCCGTTGATTGAAAATTTTAGTTTGTTGAACATTTCCATTGATTGAACATTTACGTTTATTAAGCATTTCCGTTTATTGAACACTTCAGGTCGTTGATCATTTCCATTGCTTGAAGATTTCCGTTTATTTGGCATTTCCCTTGATTGAACATTTCAGTTAGTGTAACATTTCCATTGATTGAACATTTCCGTTTATTTAGCATTTCTGTTGATTGAACATTTCAATTGGTTGAACAATTCCATTGATTGAATATTTCCGTTTATTTAGCATTTCCGTTGATTGAACATTTCCATTGATTGAATATTTTCGTTCATGTAGCATTTCCATTGATTGAATATTTCCGTTTATTACGCATTTCCGTTTATTGGACAATTCAGGAGGTTGAAAATTTCCATTGATTGAAGATTTCCGTTTATTTAGCATTTCCATTGATTGAACATTTCCGTTGATTGAACATTTCAGTTGGTAAAACTTTTCCATTGATTAAACATTTCCGTCTTTTTAGCAATTCCATTGATTGAACATTTCAGTTCATGGAACATTTCAATAATTTGTACATTTTGGTTCATTTAACATTTCCGGTGATTGACCATTTAAGTTGGTTGAACATTTCCATGCATTGAAAATTTCCGTTTATTTAGCATTTCCGTGGATTGAAAATTTTCATTGATTGAACATTCCGTTTATTTAACATTTCTGTTGATTGAACAAATTCATCAAAAGCTGATAAGGTTTACTAAGGCCTAACTTACAAGATTAATTGTTACATTAGGTATGAGGCCACAAAACTACAAGCTGATAAGGTTTACTAAGGGATAACTTACAAAATAAATTGTGACATTAGGTATGAGGCCCCAAAACTAAAAGCTGATAATGGTTTACTAAGGGCTAACTTACAAAATTAATTGTAATATTACATATGAGGCCACAAAACTACAAGCTGATAAGGTTTACTAAGGACTAACTTACAAAATTAATTGTAACATAAGATATGAGGCCACAAAATTAAAAGCTGATAAGGTTTACTAAGGACTAAGTTACAAAATTAATTGTAACATTAGGTATGAGGCCACAAAACTACAAGCTGATAAGGTTTACTTAGGACTAAGTTACAAAACATATTGTAACATAAGATATGAGGCCACAAAACTATAAGCTGATAAGGTTTACTAAAGGCAAACTTACAAAGTTAATTTTAACATTAGGTATGAGGCCACAAAACTACAAGCTGATAAGGTTTACTTAGGACTAAGTTACAAAATAAATTGTAACATTACGTATAAGGCCCTACAACAATAAGCAAATAAGGTTTACTAAGTGCTACCTTACAAAATTAATTGTGTTATAAAATAACACGAGCGTATGGAAGCAAGGAGAACAAACAAAGTAATTTGGTTTCAACCTTTATTGAGGGTCAAAGTGAATAAGCATATATATCCTCAATCAAAGCCGGAACGGTCAGCCGGGCGTCAGGAAGGCCGGAATAGGGATTAGAGAGGTAGGGATCCTGGCCTGATCAGGTTCAGGCAGGTACAGGGGCCTAGATGCTGGTACGGTCTAGGGATGACGTCCGGGACTGGAACAAGCGGTGATATGGTGACTAGGCGCTTTGAATCAAACTGCTGTCGCTGAGCTGCCGCTGCTACTGCTGGATGGAACTGAAGGGAACGGCTATTGCTGCTGCCGCTGCTGCTGCTAGAAAGTTGAGGGGAACGGCTGTTGCTGCTGCTGCTGCTGCTGCTAGAAGATTGAGGGGAACGGCTGTCGCTGAGCTGCTGCTGGGTGGTGCTGAAGGGAACGGCTATTGCTGCTGCTAGAAAGTTGAGGGGAACGGCTGTTGCTGCTGCTGCTGCTGCTAGAGGTTGAGGGGAATGGCTGTCGCTGAGCTGCTGCTAGATGGAGCTGAAGGGAACGGCTATTGCTGCTGCCGCTGCTGCTGCTAGAGAGTTGAGGGGAACGGCTGTTGCTGCTGCTGCTGTTGGAAGGTTGAGGGGAACGACTGTCGCTGAGCTGCTGCAAAGAGTTGAGGGGAACAGCTGTGTCCGCTTCTACTGGTAGCAAGGTGACCTGCTCTGGCTGGCGATCTGCTGGAAGACTGCTTTTCTCTTCGACGGCCGGCTTATTTATACAGCACGTGCGGACGTAGTAAAAGGCACATCGGCTCTGGCGTCAAAATGGCCGTCGTGTTTTTTATTTGTGTTTGGTTTTTGTGCTTTAATGAATTGTAGAGAATTATCTGTTTGGTGTGTGTATGCATGTGTTACATCGATTTAAAGCTGAGAAAGTTGTGAATGTAACCTAGTCAGTGTCGTATTGTTGGGGTGTTTTGTGGAATCATTATTTGCGTTTTTATGCTATCTGAGTTGCGTTTACGGTAGTGTCTGTGATTTTTTATTTAGGTTTTTTCTTTTGCTGTACAACTTTCTCTGGAGGTTTTCTATGTTGAAGTAAGGTGCGAGTTATTTTAATGATGTGTGTATCTAAAGAGATGGGATTTAAAATTGTCCTGTGTATTTATTGTGTTTGACTACGTTGTAAACGGTGAACAGATTTGTCTTAGGGTCGCCATTGTTGCTGCCGTCATTGCCTTGCTGATTTCCGGTTTATTCATGGAAATGTGGAGAGATATGCGAATATAACAATGCTCCCCCAGATCTCGATCATATTTACATGATAAAGTCTCTGAAGCGTGTAGGGAGTTGTCCTCTTGTTGTTCTGGCTGGTAATCTCCTGGGTTGGTTGGCTTGTGAGGATGGCGTCCGATTCTCGTCCGGATTGCATGTGGGGCCGTTCGTGGAATGCTGTTCGTTGGTGATGCTGGATGGGGGTGGGAGGTTTGTGATAGACAGGTGCGGCGGGCGTGGTGCTATTCGTCGGATGTGCGCCCGGTGTACCCAGGTTGTGATGCCGCTCTCATCTTGTACTTGGTACATCAAGCTGTTGGTTTTGGTGATAGTGAAGCTTCCTATCCATTGCGTGTGTGTTGATTTGGCCGTGGCTGATTGAGGACGGTGAAGTAGGACCTTGTCTCCTACTTGTAGCGGGTTCCCGTGGGAGAGGTGCTTTTCGCGGTTCTCCATTTTATGATCTGCTTCATCATTGGCCAGGGCGACACGGTGATGAACCTGTCTTAGCAGGGCGTTGATTTGCATGCCATATGCACCTGGGTCATCGCTCCTAGCTTCCTTTCTGTGGGGTGTTGGCAAGCCGATGCTAGGGTGGCGGCCCGTGACTGTGAAATGCGGGGAGACACCGGTGGCCTTGTTGATTGTGGCGTTCATGGAAGACACAACAGATTCGAGAACATCTGTCCACTCGCAATTCCTGTCTTCACACAGCATGTAGATGGCGTTCTTCATTGTCCGATGTTGTCTCTCTATGTTCCCTGAGCTTTGTGGGCGCCAAGGGCAATGCAGTTCCTGTGTGATGGCCATTTGTTTGCAGAACTGTCGATAGACTTCCCCTGTGAAGTGTGTGCCTCGGTCGGAGGACACTATGCGTGGGATTTCTCTGTGTCGGAGGAAGAACTGGTATAGACCACGGGCGGCGTCAATGGCACGGTCTCTTGCACATGGTATAGCTGTGAGATGCCGGCTGAAGCTGTCCAGTATTGTAAGTATATATCTTTTCCCCTTTGAGTTGGGCATTGTGACAAAGTCAACAAAGACGAGTTCAAATGGTCTCTTACCCCGCTTGCAGTGGCCCATAGGCCAGCGGGTGCGTCTGCCATAATTTCCCTTGCATTTTGCACATGTGATGCAGGAATCAGCATAAGCCTTGATGTCGTTGTTCTTGGACTCCCACCAGTAACTGGAGAGGAGTTCCTGCATCCGTGTTATGCCTGAATGGTTGTTGGCGTCGTGTGCTTGGTGCAGGTATTTGGGTCTGAGCTTGTATGGTATGACCAGCCTAGGGGAATGTTTGTGGTTTCTTATCATTAGGACCGTGGTTCCTGGTTCTAAGAAGAATTGATGTAGCTTTCTCTTGAATAACTTAGCTCGGTGGTCATCGGGGTCAATTTGTGGGCCGTCCGGGTATGATGTTTGGAGTGCGTGTATGATTTTGGCCAGGGTCTCATCCTTCTGTTGTTCGGTTGCAATATCCAGGTGTTCACAGATTTGTTCAGCAGGAATGGAGGAGTAGGTGTGGTATGCGAAAAATGCGTCGCTGATGCGTCTTTGCGTGTGGGCGTTCTGTGGTGTGTGCGTCTTGGGAATAAGTTTCAGACTGTCGATGTCATTGATGCACCATGATGGGACGTAGATGCGTAAGCTTGAGCCATCCAGTATGAATGTCCTTCCTGCTGGATTGGGGTCGCTGGGAGTCTTAATCTTCTTCTGTCCACAGCCTCTGCTGAGCATATCAGCCCAAACGTTAGATTCGCCCTCCACGTATTCTAATACGAATTTGTAGCACGATATCTCATCCTGCCATCTTCGTATTTTTGCATTGTTGAAT
The DNA here is from genome assembly GCF_053919585.1 of Euprymna scolopes. Lineage (NCBI taxonomy): Eukaryota > Metazoa > Mollusca > Cephalopoda > Sepiida > Sepiolidae > Euprymna > Euprymna scolopes. The sequence goes on from NC_136509.1 coordinate 61,081,877, forward strand.
TCCCATTGGTCGAGATATGTCAGAGATCTGTGGTCAGTGAACACCACGAAGGGACGGTTACGTAGAAAGTAGTCAAATTTCAGTATCGCCCACTTCACTGCATATGCCTCGCGTTCCGTTGTAGACCAGTTTTGCTCTGTTGTATTGAAGGAGTGGGACGCGACTCCGACAATGTTCTTCTTCCCGTTGCTGGACTCTTGCATCAGGATTGCTCCGCATGCGACATCACTGGCATCAGTAGTGAGCGTGAAGGGCATGGAGAAGTCTGGAAATGAGATAACCGGCGGGGAGGATAATCGGTCCTTGATCTTCCTGAATGCTCTGTCTGCATTCTCGGTCCAGTGGAATGGCTTGTTGACCTTGTTGAGCTCGTGTATAGGAGCCATGAGTTTTGAGAACATGCTTGATCTGATTTGTTCATGAAGGCGCGTCTCAAGGAATTGTCTGATCCAGACCAAGCGGCCGATGAGACTTTGGAGTTCCTTTCTTGAGGTTGGGGGTTTCATTTCTCCTATGGCACGAACATATTCGGGGTCGGCCTTGAACCCTTCGCTGTTTATTATGCGGCCGAGAAATTTGGCCTCAGGTGCGAGGAAGGAGCATTTGTCTGGGTTCAGCTTAAGTCCAAACTTTTGGAGGGCCATGAACAGTTGTTCTAGCGCGATGATGTACTCCTTGAATGTCTTGGCATGCACCAGGTTGTCGTCGATGTAAGATGATATGTTGCTGCGAGATGTGACCGTGGCTAAGGCCTCTGCTACGCAACGGGAAAAGATTTGTCCGGCCGAAGTGAGACCAAAGGCCAGGCGTGTGTACTGGTAGCATTTGTCCTTCCATGTGAAGGCTGTTTTGTGCCGGTCCTGCTCATCTATTTCAATCTGCCAATATCCACTATGCAGATCCAGGGATTCAAAATACCTGTTGCCCTTGCCGATTTTGTTGAGCAGGTGATCGATCCTGGGTATTGGGTAGGGGTCCAGATCGACTAGCACTTTGTTTAGCGTTCTTTTAAAGTTTGCAACAACGCGAATTGACCCATTTTTCTTACGTACGGTGAATACTGGACTGTTGAAACCTTTGGGGTCGCTGCAGGCTTCAATGATGCCTTTGCTTGCCATGCGGCCAATCTCGGCATTGACCTCCTCTTCCAGGGCTTGAGCAATCGGATGTTGTTTTTGGCTGCATGATTGGCCGTTGGTTGGTATCCGAATGGGACGGATGAATGTGCCCTTGTCGCCATTCTCAGTGCCGATGATGTCGGCGTAGCGGATTAGTAGGTTGGTGGTGGCCTCTAGTTCATCACGGTTGGGATGGTTTGGTAGTGTGAGTCCTGTGTTGTGTTTTAGCCATGTAAGCTTTTCATCCAAGGTGTGGAGTTCGGGATGGGGTCCGATAGCTAGGTAGTCCTGGATGACCTTGGTCTGGGAGTCGTCTGTGGGACTGTTTGGTGACGACATCTGCCGTACGATGTTAGCTGTGTGTGTGGAGCCTCCTTGGGCAAGTGTGCGTTTGAACTCCACTTTCGCTTTTTCGTTGTCGACCGTGTACGAGATGAGGGTATCATGGCATAGGATGTTTTGGCCGATCAGGATTGGTGTAGATTGTGCCGTTATTAGGGCGTTTATGCCACAGAATGCGGGTGTGTTCTGGTTGCCGATTACAATGTCGCATGTTAGTTGGCCAAGCGCGGTAATGCTGCCATTGATGCCCCTCACTTTGACGTCCGAGCGTTTTATGTGCTTCTTGGCTTCGTCTGGTAGTTGTGATGCTGGTATGATGCAGGTCGAGCATCCTGAGTCGAGCATCGCGACGTCTGAGAACTTTGTGTCGCCAATGTAAAAGGTGGAGTAGACAAGTGGTGAATAGTTAGATTGCTCTTGAAAGTTGAAGACGTGATGGCTGATATTGGAGCGGGTCGGGCGGGGCATCACATCTCGTCCTGACCGAAGTGAAAATCCTGGTCCTCTGTCTCCGGCATGTTGTTGCCTGTTGTTGCGACAAGGGCTTGTGTTTGGGTGCGGGGTGGGTGACGGTATCTGCAATTTTGCCTAAAGCAGGGTAGGTCTCTGAGGTATCTCTGGCATACAGGGAAACTTACTGTTTGCCTGCGAGCTTCTTGCTGCTGATGTTGACGTTGATCAGTTTTCTTGTGTGCGTCTATCAGGTTCGCGCGCTTGCGTCCACTAGAGTGGGTGTGCATGCTTGTTACATGGTAAGGTTTTCTTTGGCTCAAGTGGTGCTCTTGAGAGAGGAGTGCGGAGTCTTGGGAATTGGTGACATCGGATTTTATGCCGCGATCCAGGTATCGCTGTGCTTCAGCCGCTATACCAGTTGCCGTATAGTGGTTGTCCATTGTTCTGACGAGGTGCGGGTAGATATTTGTGTTCCATGCTTTCACCTTTTCACTCATAAGCATTGCGCCTATGATTGCTATGAGTCCGTCAACGGATAGTTCATTGTTTTTGTCCTTTCTGTGTTTTGCCTTGATGTGGACGGCCGCTTCCCTGAGTGTGGTTTCGAGTCCACCGGCAAAATCGGTTAGTTTTTCGCCGTCATGTCGTTCTAAGTCCCAGGCCTTGCTTAGATGTTGGAAGGTGGTCATTTGGCTGCCGTGTGTTGTTAGTAGATACTCCTTCAGGTTGTTGAAGGTGGATGTATCTTGTGCAGAATCCAGCATTTGCTGAAATATACCCTGGTCCAGCATGTCTTTCGCGGCCTTGACAAATTCGCCCTCCAGGCTTGGGTATGTTGCTCCCTCCGGTAAGATGTGTATTGCGTATATTTTGGTGAGCGCTGCTATGAACTGGTTTACGTCCTGTCCAGGGCAGAAGGGCTTCTGTTGTCTCATGGCGTCCCGAATTGTTTGCTGGCGCATTAGCATACTGTAGTCGCTGCTTGTGTGGGGGGTGGTGGCTGTTGTTATTGCTGTTGATCTCAGGGCGGTTGTCATGGCATCTATGTCATTTCGGATCTCCTGAAGTGCCTCTTCCGATGGTTGTGTTGAGCTTGTCCTCAGGTTGAACAGCAGATACTTCTGTTCTTTGATCAGTGTGAATAGTTCTGACCGCGTGAAACCCTCGTAGCTGTCTGTACTCATCTTGCTGAACGCTCTGACACCAGTTGTAATAAAATAACACGAGCGTATGGAAGCAAGGAGAACAAACGAAGTAATTTGGTTTCAACCTTTATTGAGGGTCAAAGTGAATAAGCATATATATCCTCAATCAAAGCCGGAACGGTCAGCCGGGTGTCAGGAAGGCCGGAATAGGGATTAGAGAGGTAGGGATCCTGGCCTGATCAGGTTCGGGCAGGTACAGGGGCCTAGATGCTGGTACGGTCTAGGGATGACGTCCGGGACTGGAACAAGCGGTGATATGGTGACTAGGCGCTTTGAATCAAACTGCTGTCGCTGAGCTGCCGCTGCTACTGCTGGATGGAGCTGAAGGGAACGGCTATTGCTGCTGCCGCTGCTGCTGCTAGAAAGTTGAGGGGAACGGCTGTTGCTGCTGCTGCTAGAAGATTGAGGGGAACGGCTGTCGCTGAGCTGCTGCTGGGTGGTGCTGAAGGGAACGGCTATTGCTGCTGCTAGAAAGTTGAGGGGAACGGCTGTTGCTGCTGCTGCTGCTGCTAGAGGTTGAGGGGAATGGCTGTCGCTGAGCTGCTGCTAGATGGAGCTGAAGGGAACGGCTATTGCTGCTGCCGCTGCTGCTGCTAGAGAGTTGAGGGGAACGGCTGTTGCTGCTGCTGCTGTTGGAAGGTTGAGGGGAACGGCTGTCGCTGAGCTGCTGCAAAGAGTTGAGGGGAACAGCTGTGTCCGCTTCTACTGGTAGCGAGGCGACCTGCTCTGGCTGGCGATCTGCTGGAAGACTGCTTTTCTCTCCGACGGCCGGCTTATTTATACAGCACGTGCGGACGTAGTAAAAGGCACATCGGCTCTGGCGTCAAAATGGCCGTCGTGTTTTTTATTTGTGTTTGGTTTTTGTGCTTTAATGAATTGTAGAGAATTATCTGTTTGGTGTGTGTATGCATGTGTTACATCGATTTAAAGCTGAAAAAGTTGTGAATGTAACCTAGTCGGTGTCGTATTGTTGGGGTGTTTTGTGGAATCATTATTTGCGTTTTTATGCTATCTGAGTTGCGTTTACGGTAGTGTCTGTGATTTTTTATTTAGGTTTTTTCTTTTGCTGTACAACTTTCTCTGGAGGTTTTCTATGTTGAAGTAAGGTGCGAGTTATTTTAATGATGTGTGTATCTAAAGAGATGGGATTTAAAATTGTCCTGTGTATTTATTGTGTTTGACTACGTTGTAAACGGCGAACAGATTTGTCTTAGGGTCGCCATTGTTGCTGCCGTCATTGCCTTGCTGATTTCCGGTTTATTCATGGAAATGTGGAGAGATATGCGAATATAACAATTGTAACATTATATATGAGGCCCAAAACTAAAAGCTGATCAGGTTTACTAAGGGCTAACTTACAAAATTAATTGTAACATCAGATATGAGGTCCCAAAACTAAAAGCTGATAAGGTTTACTAAGGGCTAACTTAAACAATTAATTGTAATCTTAGGCATGAGGAAACAAAACTAAATGCTGATAAGGTTTACAAAGAGCTATTTTACAAAATTGATTGTAACATAAGGTATGAGGCCACAAAACTAAAAGCTGATAAGGTTTACCAAGGGGCTAACCTACAAAAATAAGTATAATATTATATAGGAGGGTTCAAATGTAAAAGTTTATAAGGTTTACTAGGGGCTAATTGACAGAATTAATTGTAACATTAGGTATGAGGCCCCAAATCGCAAAAAGCTGATAAGGTTTATTAAGAACAAACTTACAAAATTAATTGTAACATTAGGTATGAGGCAACAAAACTTAAAGCTGATAAGGTTTACTAAGGGCTAACTTACAAAATTAATTGTAACATAAGATAGGAGGCCAAAAAACTAAAAGCTGATGAGGTTTACTAATGGCTAACTTACAAGATTAATTGTAACATAAGGTATGACGCCACAAATTTAAAATCTGATAAGGTTTACTAAGGCCTAACTTACAAAATTAAGTGCAACATTAGATATTAGGCCGCAAAAGTAAAGGCTGATAAGGTGTACTACGGGCTAACTTACAAAATTCATCGAAACATTAGGTAAGAGGCCCCAAATCGAAAAAGCTGATAGGGTTTACTGAGGGTTACTTACAAAATTAATTGTAAAATTAGAGATGAGGCCACAAAACTAAAAGCTGATAGGGTTTACTAAGGGATAACTTACAAAATTAATTGTAACATTAGGCATGAGACAAGAAACTAAAAGCTGATAAGGGTTACTAAGGGCTAACTTACAAAATTAATTGTAACATTAGATATGAGGCCACAACACTAAAACCTCATGAGGTGTACTCTAGGGCTAACTTACAAAATTGATAGTAACATTAGATGTGGGGCCCACAAACATTAAGCTGATAAGGTTTACTAAGGGCTAACTTACAAAATTAATAGTAACATAAGGTATGAGGCCCCAAAATTAAAAGCTGATAAGGTTTACTAAGGGCTAACTTACAAAATTAACTGTAACATAAGATATGAGGCCAAAAAACTAAAAGGTGATAAGGTTTAAAAAGTGCTAGCTTACAAAATTAATTGTAACATCAGATATGAGGCCACAACACAAAAAGCTAATAAGGTTTACTAAGGGCTAACTTACAAAATAAATTGTTACATAAGATATAAGGCCACAAAACTAACAGCTGATAAGGTTTACTAAGGGCTTACTTACAAAATCAATTGTAACATTAGGTATGAGGCCACAAAACTAAAAGTGTATGAGGTTTACTAAGGGCTAACTTTAAAAATTAATTGTAACATTAGGTATGAGGCCACAAAACTAAAAGCTGATAAGGTTTACTAAGGGCTAACTTACAAAATTAATTGTAACATTAGATATGATGCAACAAAACTAAAAGCTGATGAGGTTTTCTAAGGGCTATCTTACAAAATTAATTGTAACATTAGATAAGATGCAACCAAACTAAAAGCTTATAAGGTTTACTAAGAGCTAACTTACAAAATTAATTGTAACATTAGATATGAGTCCCCAAAACTAAAAGCTGATAAGGTTTTCTAAGGGCTTACTTAGCAAATTAATTGTGACATTAGATAAGATGCAACAAAACTAAAAGCTGATAAGGTTTACTGAGGGCTAACTTACAAAATAAATTGTTACATAAGATATGAGGCAACAAAACTAAACGCTGATAAGTTTTATTAAGGGCTAACTTAGAATATTAATTGTAACATAAGATATGATGCAACAAAATTAAAAGCTGACAAGGTTTACTAAGAGCTAACTTACAAAATTGATTGTAACATTGGATATGATGCAACAAAACTAAAAGCTGATAAGTTTTACTAAGGGCTAACTTACAAAATTAATTGTAACAGTAGATATGATGCAACAAAACTAAAAGCTGATAAGATTTATTAAGTGCTAACTTACAAAATTAATTGTAACATTAGATATTTGCAACAAAATTAAAAGCTGATAATGTTTACTACGGGCTAACTTACAAAATTGATTGTAACATTGGATATGATGCAACAGAACTAAAAGCTGATCAGCTTTTAGTTTTGTTGCATCATTGTTGGGCTAACTTACATAATTAATGGTAACATTAGATATGATGCAACAATAGTAAAAGCTTATAAGGTTTACTGAAGACTAACTTACAAAATTGATTGTAACCTTGGATCTGATGCAACAAAATTAAAAGCTGATAAGGTTTACTGAGGGCTAATTTACACGATTGATTGTAACATTGGATATGATGCAACAAAACTAAAAGCTGATAAGGTTTACTGAGGGCTAACTTACAAAGTTAATTGCAACATTAGATATGATGAAACAAAATTAAAAGCTGATAAGGTTTATTAAGGGCTAACTTACAAAATTAATTGAAAAATTAGGTATTTGACCTCATAACTAAAAGCTGATGAAGTTTTCTTAAGTGCTTACTTACAAAATTAATTGTAACATTAGATTTGAGGCTAACAAACTAAAAGCTGATAAGGTGTACTAAGGGCCAACTTACAAAATTAATTGTAACATTAGGTATGAGGCCCTAAAACTACAAACTTATAAGGTTAACTAAGGGCTAACTTAACAAATTAATTGTAACATTAGGTATGAGGCCACAAAACTAAAAGCTGATAAGGTTTACTAAGGACTAACTTACAAAATTAATTGTAACATTAGATATAAGGTCACAAAACTAAAAGCTGATAAGGTTTACTAGGGGCTAACTTACAAAAGCTATTGTAACATTAGATATAAGGCACCAACACTAAAAGCTGATATGGTTTACTAAGGGCTAATTTACAAAAGTAATTGTAACATAAGATATGAGCCATCACAACTAAATGCTGATAAGTTTTACTAGGGGCTATCTTCCATAATTAATGGTAATATTAGGTATTAAGCCTCACCACTAAAAGCTGATAAGGTTTGCTAAGGGCTAACTTTTCAAAATTAATTGTTACATTAGGAATGAGGCCACAAAACTAAAAGCTGGTAAGGTTTACTAAGGGCTAACTTACAAAGTTCATTGTAACATTAGATATGAAGCCCCCAAACTAAAAGCTGATAAAGTTTACTAAGGACTAACTTACAAAAATAATTGTAACATTAGATATGAAGCCCCAAAACTAAAAGCTGATAAGGTTTACTAAGGGCTAACTTACAAAATTAATTGTAACAGTAAATATTAGGCCCCAAAACTAAAAGCTGATAAGGTTTACTTAGGGCTAACTAACAAAATCAATTGTAACATTAGATATAAGGCTACAAAACTAAGGCTGATGAGGTTTACTAAGGGCTAACTTACAAAATTAATTGTAACATTAGGTATGAGGCCACAAAACTAAAAAGCTGATAAGGTTTACTAAGGGCTAACTTACAAAATTAATTGTAACATTAGATATAAGGCCACAATACTAAAAGCTGATAAGGTTTACTAAGGGCTAACTTACAAAATTATTTGTAACATTAGGTATGAGGCCCCAAAACTAAAAGCTGATAAGGTTTACTAATGGCTAACTGACAAAATTAATTGTTACATTAGGCATGGAACCCCACCACTAAAAGCTGATAAGGTTTACTAGGGGCTAACTTACAAAATTAATTGTAACATTAGGACTGAGGCCACAAAACTAAAAGCTGATAATATTTTCTAAGGGCTAACTTACAAAATAAATTGTAACATTAGATACGAGGCCACAAAACTATAAGCTGATAAAGTGTACTAAGGGCTAACTTACAAAATTCATTGTAACATTAGGTATGAGCAGTGGCGGCTCGTGCATGGAGCTGTGGGACTGCAGCACAGTGCACCCCCAAATTATTTCTAAACAATATTAATGATAAAATTGTTTTTTTATTATTATTATTTTATTGTTTCTATGTGTACATTATAAAATAATTAAGTGTAATGTCGGTATCTACAAATTCATATAAAAATAAAAATAAAACTTGCTTGGAGCTGTGCTGTGAAATTCAAAGTTACACTTACTTAATTAAATTCTCCTCTGCGCATGCGCACTTATAAATAGCCGATAACGGCCGCTGGGGAACTGTCGCTTCCCGCAGTTCCGAGTCTCAGATGCTCGTGAAATTCGGTGTTTGCTTAGAGTGTGCGCCTGTACTTATAAATATGATAACATTTTGTCATTGAAAAAAAAAAGGTAATATTATACAAACAAGTGTGACAGCGAATTAACCCTAACCCTAACCCTAACCCCCTAACCCTAACGCTGTCACGGTGTTTGTATAATAATACCAAAAAAAAAAAAGGAGGATTATTTACATTTAAAAAAAAAATTATTATTAAAATGTGCATATAACGTGTTCTTGTACATAAAATATTGTGCTTTCTTTCTTTTTTTAAATACGCTCACTTTTAGCGTTGCGATTTAATTCGGTAGCAGACGGAAATATATAATATGCATAACCTGTTTTTTTTTTGTTTTTGTTTTGTTTTTTAAGTATTCGGGGATTTAGCAGTGAAGCTAACACGCGACTAAGGGTACAAATCAAATATACAATAAATAAATCTTACCATAAAATAAAATTACTTTTCCATCTACCTGCCTTTTTGTTTGTTTGTTTTAAGTACTTTTAAATGCTATTTATTTTGCAACAACTAAACTTTACAAAAAAAAAAAAAACAAAGAAAAAATTGTTTACATTTTTCCCTACAAGCAAACAAGCAAACAAGCGAAGAAACATTTTATGTTGAAAATACATTTTAGTTAGAAATCTTTTTAACTTGTATGTTTTAGATATAAATTTTTTTTAGCATTTATTTGCCTCCAACGAGGACAATGTTAGAAGTTTTACATTTTGAAAAATGTTTTTTTTTTTTTTTTTTTTTTTTTTTTTTTTGCACAAGGCTTTTTTAAATTAAAATGTATTTGTAAATAAAGAAACAGTTTTTATAAGTATGCATTTTTAAACTTTACATTGAATTTGTTAGTAGATGGGGCAGATAATACGCATTAAAAAAGTAATTAGAAATCCTTCTGGACTGAGACAATTTTAATTTTTTGTTTTCTTTGGGGAGAAAGATACATTAAATTCGATGTTTTATAATGCTTATATATGACACCCTATTTTTTAATAATAAATCTCCACTTTATGTCGATTTTTACCGGCATGGAAAGGTCAGTAAGCCAAGTTTGTTTGTTCTTTTTATATAAAAAGCAAGTTGTTAAAAGATTTGTAAATAAAATTTTGTTTCTTTAAATATTTTTATTTGCTCACTATATAAAAATGTAAACTTTTTTTATTTTGCATTTTATTCATAAATACGTTTTGTTATGAAATTTAAAAATAAATTTTGGAAATAAAACTTATTAAATAAAACGCTATTTTCAAATATTACACTACTAAATTTCAAAGTTTGTCTTTTTTGTTTTTATAAAAAAAATAAGTTATTAAAAAATTGTAAATAATATGTATTCTTAAAGATGCTTTTCGTTTGTTTGCAAAAAATACAAAAAAAAAAAAAAAAACCCAAAAAAACGCAAAATTTTATTCCATCTGAAAAGTTTAAAAGGAATAAATGTATATATTATTTTTATTATTCTGTAAAGTATACACAATTTAAAAAAATGTTTTTAATAAAAATTTTTGCGTATTATCCATTTCTAATAGATTATTTGCCTGTGTTATACATTTGAATATTCATTGTTTATTATTTGATTAAATATTTCCTTACACATTCGAATTTCTTTTACACGATATTAAACCAATGCGTAAAATTTTTGAAGCAGAAGCCGCCACTGGTTATGAGGCCCCAAAACTAAAAGCTGATAAGGTTTACTAAGCGCTAACTTACAAAATTAATTGTAACATTAGGTATGAGGCCACAAAACTAAAAGCTGATAAGGTTCACTAAGGGCTTACTTACAAAATTAATTGTAACATTAGGTATAAGGCCACAAAACTAAAAACTGATAAGATTTTCTAAGGGCTAACTCACAAAATTAATTGCAACATTAGGTATGAGGCTACAAAACTAAAAGCTGATGAGGTTTACTAAGGGCTAACTTACCAAATTAATTGTAACATTAGATATGAGGCCACAAAACTATAAGCTTATAAGGTTTACTAAGGGCTAACTTACAAAATTAATTGTAACATTAGGTATGAGGCCACAAAACTAAAAGCTGATTAGGTTAAATAAGGGCTAACTTACATAATTAATTGTAACATTAGGTATGAGGCCACAAAACTAATAGCTGATAAGGTTTACTAAGGGCTAACATACAAAATTAATCGTAACATTACGTATGAGGCCATAAAACTAAAAGCTGATAAGTTTTACTAATTGGTTACTTAAAAAATTAATTGTAACATATGGTATGAGACCACAAAACTACAAGCTGATAAGGTTTACTAAGGGCTAACTTACAAAATTAATTGTAACCTTAGATATGAGGCACTAAAACTAAAAGCTGATAAGGTTAAATAAGGGCTAACTTACAACATTAATTGTAACATTAGGTATGAGGCCACAAAACTAAAAGCTGATTAGGTTAAATAAGGGCTAACTTACATAATTAATTGTAACATTAGATATGAGGCCACAAAACTAAAAGCTGATAAGTTTTACTAAGGGCTAACTTACAAAATTAATTGTAACATATGGTATGAGGCCACAAAACTAAAAGCTGATAAGTTTTACTAATTGGTGACTTACAAAATTAATTGTAACATATGGTATGAGGCCACAAAACTAAAAGCTGATAAGGCTTACTAAGGACTAACTTAGAAAATTAATTGTAACATTAGGTATGAGGCCCAACTACTAACAGCTGGTAATGTTTACTAAGGGCTAACTTTCAAAATTAATTTTAACATTAGGTATGAGGCCACAATCCTAAAAGCTGATAAGGTGTTCTAAGGGCATAGTTTCAAAATAAATTGTAACACTAGATACGAGGCCTCAAAACTAAAAGCTGACATGGTTTACTAAGGGCTAACTTACAAAGTTAATTGTAACATTAGATATGAGGACCCAAAACTAAAAACTTATAAAGTTTACTAAGGGCTAACTAACCAAATTAATTGTAACATTTGGTATTAGGCTACAAAACAAAAAGCTGATAAGGTTTACTAAGGGTGCACTTACAATATTCATTGTACCACTAGATATGAGGCCACAAAACTAAAACCTGATAAGGTTACAAAATTAATTGTAACATTAGGTATAAGCCACCAAACCAAAGGCTGATGAGGTTAAATAAGAGCTAACTTACAAAATTAATTGTAACATTAGGTATGAGGCCACAAAACTAAAAGCTGATAAGGTTTGCTAAGGGTTAACTTACATAATTAAGTGTAACATTATGTATGAGGCCACAAAACTAAAAGCTGATAAGATTTACTAAGAGCTAAGTTACAAAATTTATCGTAACATTAGGTATGAGGCCACAAAACTAAAAGCTGATAAGTTTTACTAAGTGCTAACTTAGAAAATTAATTGTAACATTTGGTATGAGGCCACAACACTAAAAGCTGATAAGGTTTACTAAGGGCTAACTTACAAACTTAATCGTAACATTAGATATAAGGCACCAACACTAAAAGATGATAAGGTGTACTAAGAGCTAACTTACAAAATTAATTGTAACATTTGATATGAGGAACCCAAACTAACAGCTGATAAGGTTTACTAAGGGCTAACTTACAAAATTAATTGAAACATTAAGTATGAGGCCTCACTACTAACAGCTGATAAGGTTTACTGAGGGCCAACTTACAAAATTAATTGTAACATTAGGAATGAGGCCAAAAAAATAAAAGCTGATAAGGTTTTCTAAGGGCTAACTTACAAAGTTAATTGTAACATTAGATATGAGGCCCCAAAACTAAAAGCTGATAAGGTTTACTAAGGGCTAACTTCCATAATTAATTGTAACATTAGGTATGAGGCCACAAAACTAAAAGCTGATAAGGTTTACTAAGGGCTAACTTCCATAATTAATTGTAACATTAGGTATTAGGCCACAAAACTAAAAGCTGATAAGGTTTACTAAAGGCTAACTTACAAAATTAATCGTAACATTATGTATGAGGCCACAAAACTAAAAGCTGATAAGGTTTTCTAAGGGCTAACTTACAAAGTAAATTGTAACATTAGATATGAGGCCCCAAAACTAAAAGCTGATAAGGTTTACTAAGGGCTAACTTCCATAATTAATTGTAACATTAGGTATGAGGCCACAAAACTAAAAGCTGATAAGGTTTACTAAAGGCTAACTTACAAAATTAATCATAACATTATGTATGAGGCCACCAAACTTAAAGCTGATAAGTTTTACTAAGTGCTAACTCACAAAATTAATTGTAATCTTAGATATGAGGTACTAAAACTAAAAGCTGATAATGTTTACTAAGGGCTAACTTAAAAAATTCATTGTAACATTAGGTTTGAGGCCACAACAGTAAAAGCTGATAAGGTTTACTAAGGGCTAACTTAAAGCTTATGAGGGGCAATAAGGGGTTTCTTAGAAAATTAATCGTAACATTAGATATTAGGCCACAAAACTAAAAGATGATAAGGCGTTCTAAGGGCTAACTTACATAATTAATTGTAACATTTGATATGAGGAACCCAAACTAACAGCTGATAAGGTTTACTAAGGGCTAACTTACAAAGTTAATTGTAACATTAGGTATCAGGCCCCACTACTAACAGCTGATAAGGTTTACTAAGGGTAACTTACAAAATTAATTGTAACATTTGGTATGAGGCCACAAAACTACAAGCTGATAAGGTTTAGTAAGGGCTAACTTACAAAATTAATTGTAACATGAGGTATGAGGCCCCATTACTAACAGCGGACAGGGTTTACTAAGGGCTAACTTTCAAAATTAATTGTAACATAAGGAATGGGGGTACAAAACTAAAAGCTGATAAGGTTTTCTAAGGGCTAACTTACAAAGTTAATTGTAACTAAAAGCTTATAAAGTTTACTTAGGGCTTACTAATAAAATAAATTGTAACATTAGATACAAGGCCACAAAACTAAAAGCTTATGAGGGGCACTAAGGGCTTACTTAGAAAATTAATTGTAACATTAGATATAAGGCCACAAAACTAAAAGATGTTAAGGTGTTCTAAGCGCTAACTTACATAATTGATTGTAACATTTGATATGAGGAACCCAAACTAACAGCTGATAAGGTTTACTAAGGGCTAACTTACAAAGTTAATTGTAACATTAGGTATCAGGCCCCACTACTAACAGCTGATAAGGTTTACTAAGGGTAACTTACAAAATTAATTGTAACATTTGGTATGAGGCCACAAAACTACAAGCTGATAAGGTTTAGTAAGGGCTAACTTACAAAATTAATTGTAACATGAGGTATGAGGCCCCATTACTAACAGCGGACAGGGTTTACTAAGGGCTAACTTTCAAAATTAATTGTAACATAAGGAATGGGGGTACAAAACTAAAAGCTGATAAGGTTTTCTAAGGGCTAACTTACAAAGTTAATTGTAACTAAAAGCTTATAAAGTTTACTAAGGGCTTACTAATAAAATAAATTGTAACATTAGATACAAGGCCACAAAACTAAAAGCTTATGAGGGGCACTAAGGGCTTACTTAGAAAATTAATTGTAACATTAGATATAAGGCCACAAAACTAAAAGATGTTAAGGTGTTCTAAGCGCTAACTTACATAATTGATTGTAACATTTGATATGAGGAACCCAAACTAACAGCTGATAAGGTTTACTAAGGGCTAACTTACAAAGTTAATTGTAACATTAGGTATCAGGCCCCACTACTAACAGCTGATAAGGTTTACTAAGGGTAACTTACAAAATTAATTGTAACATTTGGTATGAGGCCACAAAACTACAAGCTGATAAGGTTTAGTAAGGGCTAACTTAAAAAATTAATTGTAACATGAGGTATGAGGCCCCATTACTAACAGCGGACAGGGTTTACTAAGGGCTAACTTTCAAAATTAATTGTAACATAAGGAATGGGGGTACAAAACTAAAAGCTGATAAGGTTTTCTAAGGGCTAACTTACAAAGTTAATTGTAACTAAAAGCTTATAAAGTTTACTAAGGGCTTACTAATAAAATAAATTGTAACATTAGATACAAGGCCACAAAACTAAAAGCTTATGAGGGGCACTAAGGGCTTACTTAGAAAATTAATTGTAACATTAGATATAAGGCCACAAAACTAAAAGATGTTAAGGTGTTCTAAGCGCTAACTTACATAATTGATTGTAACATTTGATATGAGGAACCCAAACTAACAGCTGATAAGGTTTACTAAGGGCTAACTTATAAAATTAATTGTAACATTAGGTATGAGGCCACGACACGAAAAGCTGATAAGGTTTACTAAGGGCTAACTTACAAGATTAATTGTAACATTAGATATAAGGCACCAACACTAAAAGCTGATAAGGTGTACTAAGGGCTAACTTACAAAATTTAGTGTAACATTTGATATGGGGAACCCTAACTAACAGCTGATAAGGTTTACTAAGGGCTAACTTACAAAATTTATTGTAATCTTAGATATGAGGCACTAAAACTAAAAGCTGATAATGTTTACTAAGGGCTAACTTATAAAATTAATTGTAACATTAGGTATGAGGCCACAACACTAAAAGCTGATAAGGTTTACTAAGGGCTAACTTACAAACTTAATTGTAACATTAGATATAAGGAACCGACACTAAAAGCTGATGAGGTGTACTAAGGGCTAACTTACAAAATTAATTGTAACATTCGGTATGAGGCCCCACTACTAACAGCTGATAAGGTTTACTAAGGGCTAACTTTCACAATTAATTGAAACATCAGGAATAAGTCCACAAAACTAAAAGCTGATAAGGTTTTCTAAGGGCATACTTTCAAAATAAATTGTAACCCTAGATACGAGGCTACAAATCTAAAAGCTGATAAGGTTTACTAAAGGCTTACTAATAAAATAAATTGTAACATTAGATATGAGGCCACAAAACTAAAAGCTGATAAGGTTTACTAAGGGTTTACTTACAAAATTATTGCAACATTAGATATGAGGCTACAAAACTAAAAGCTAATAATGTTTACTACGGACTGACTTACAAAATTAATGGTAACATTTGTTATAAGGCCAAAAAACTAAAAGCTGATAAGGTTTACTAAGGACTACCTTACAAAATTAATTGTAACATTAGGTATGAGGCTACAAAACTAAAATCTGATAAGGTTTACTAAGGGCTAACTTACAAAATTAATTGTAACATTTGGTATTAGGCTACAAAACTAAAAGCTGATAAGGTTTACTTAGGACTAACTTACAAAATTAATTGCAACATTAGATATGAGGCCACAAAACTAAAAGATGATAAGGTTTACTAAGGGCTTACTTACAAAATTAATTGTAACAATAGATAAGAGGCCACATAACAAAAAGCTGATAAGGCTTGCTAAGGACTAACTTACAAAATTAATTGTAACATTAGATATGAGGCAACAAAACTAAAACCTGATAAGGTTTACTAATGGCTAACTTACAAAATTAATTGTAACATTAGATATGAGGCCCCAAAACTAAAAGCTTATTAAGGATACTAAGGGCTAACTTACAAAATTAATTGTAACATTAGATATGAGGCACCAAAACTAAAACCTGATAAGGTTTACTAAGGACTAACTTACAAAATTAATTGTAACATTAGGTATGAGGCCAGAAAATTAAAAGCCGATGAGGTGTACTAAGAGCTAACTTAAAAAGTTAATTGTAATATTAGGTATGAGGCCATAAAACTTAAAGCCGATAAGGTTTACTAAGGGCTTACTTACATAATTAATTGTTCCATTATGTATGAGGCCAGAAAACTAAAAGCTGATAAGGTTTAGTAAGGGTTAACTTACAAAATTAATTGTAACATTAGGTATGAGGCCACAAAACTAAAAAGCTGATAAGGTTTACTAAGGGCTAACTTACAAAATTAATTGTAACATGTCGTATGAGGCCAAACAACTAAAAGCTGATAAGGTTTACTAAGGGCTAACTTACAAAATTAATTGTTACATTATGTATGAGGCCACAAAACTAAAAGCTGATAAGGTTTACTAAGGGCTAACTTACATAATTAATTGTAACATTGCGTATGAGGCCAAACAACTAAAAGCTGATAAGGTTTACTAAGGGCTAACTTACAAAATTAATTGTTACATTACGTATGAGGCCACAAAACTAAAAGCTGGAAGGTTTACTAAGGGCTAACTTACAAAATTAATCGTAACATTTGGTATGAGACCACAGAACTAAAAGCTGATAAGATTTACTAAGGGCTAACTGATAAAATTAATTGTAACATTGGGTATGAGGCCTCAAAACTAAAAGCTGATAAGGTTTACTAAGGGCTAACTTACAAAATTAATTGTAACATTAGGTATGAGGCCTCCAAACTAAAAGCTGATGAGGTTTACTAAGGGCTAACTTACAAAATTAATTGCAACATTAGGTATGAGGCCACAAAACTTAAACCTGATTAGGTTTACTTATGACTAAGTTACAAAATTAATTGTAACATTAGGTATGAGGCCACAAATCTAAAAAGCTGATTCAGTTTACTAAGGGCGAACTTACAAAATTGATGGTAACATTAGGTGTGAGGCCAGAAAGACTTACAAACACTAAAGGATACAATGCTTGAGTGCGTCTTGCAAAAATATAATGAGATAATTACCAAAAAGTATGTTTCGAGAATGATTACATGGGTTGGAGAAAGACAAAGATCTCAGTTTTTGAAATCCCAGGTGCTTCTCTATCTTTGCATATTCTTCTTATAATACGGGGACATCACCCGAGTGAATGAAGACAAATATAATGGGGTTTGGTCTTTTGACATGCTCTCAAAGAAGAAGACATTTTCAAAACATTGCCTTAGCTGAACGAGTATTGGTATGAAATCGTTTTGGTTAAAGTAGAATAGATGTGGGTTATTTTACCAATTTTAATTTGGCTAGAGTATGCATGACATTATAAACCTCCTCGAGTTTTGTCCTTACCTTTGCCATGTCTTATTTTCACATCATTGTCTTTCAAACATAACAATAATGGCTATTAGTTATTCACTATTGATTGTTCTTCATTGTTTTTGTTAACTATTCTGTCCTGCCACCTCGCTGGAAATTATATTATGAATGAAGTTAAATATCAGGAACTGAATCTGACTGGTCACTGTCTGCTGTCGGTTTTGAATCGAGAATTTTTTGGTTTCGTTTGTTGACTTTGAACCGGAGAATTTTTGACTTGTTGCATGATAGTTAAACCTTACATTGGCTATATTTTGGATTTTTTTGTACTTTAAATTCATCACTTATTAAGGTCAGAAGGCCACTCAAAGAGAAGGGTTAATAAGTATTATGTAGTTGGTGAAGACTCAGTGATGATCAGTAATGGTGGAACTTGGGTAGGACTTAGTTATTTAAGATGATGGATCAACGAAAACTTGTTTACATAGGACATGAAAAGGATCAAGTTATAGTCAGCTGTTAAGCAGTTCCACAGTATCTTGTTCCACAAACAGTTCTAGAGAAGAAATTGTTTTCATGAAATTTATGTTTAGTTTTAGACCCAGATAAAGAGTAAGGGAAATTGCTGATGGTTGTTGTAGCTAAATAAGTATTTGTAACAAACGTTTTACAGGGAGGAATCATAGAGTTCAGTCGAGCATCTGCCATGGAAGTAATGATAAAGCAGAGATATATTCTGTGAGAAAGATGCTGTAGGGAGGCGAAAATATCATCGCCCATTAAATTCCAACCATATCAAGAAAGTACCCCGTCCTGGGTCGTATCTGACCCTTGGACAGGTAGAGAATAATGTTGGGAGTGAGAAACTTTCTGGAGCGGTACAATGACGATCCTACAATTTTTTCAGTGATTCTAGGATCTGATGTAGAAATTCTATTTTAAGTCATGGGTGAAGGTCAGTCTCAGAAGTTTGTCAAAGCAAGGTGCTTTCTCAAGACGAGAGCCATTCATTTTTATTGAGGCCAAATGGGGATTTGAATGTTGGTGCTGAAAAGATATTTTTCTTTTAGATGCATTAAAAATACCATTTGTTTTTACCTCATTGTAAAACATGCTCAAGAATATCAGAAGATAAAGAATCAGAAAGATCTTGACCATTATCGTCTTTGAGGCGTTGCTATAGATTGTAGTATCGTCTGCATAGATATCAATGAAAGATC
Organism: Euprymna scolopes; assembly: GCF_053919585.1. Lineage (NCBI taxonomy): Eukaryota > Metazoa > Mollusca > Cephalopoda > Sepiida > Sepiolidae > Euprymna > Euprymna scolopes. Next base: position 61,100,662 of record NC_136509.1, read on the forward strand.
TCAAAATGTGATTTGGGAGATCGTTGATAAAAAATCAGGAATAGTTGGACCCAGGATGAATCCCTGAGGTATGCTAGCATTAATACTGTGGGCTTTGGAATTTTGCCCATCAACGACTACTTTAATAAACCTATTGGAGAGAAATGATTTTATGTTTGTGATAACATTTCCAAAATGCGTTTCAACAACTTGGTTAATAGAGGAGCTAGTTCCGTTTGCAGTTTTTTGATTATTATGATTGGAATGTTGTCAGGACCAGTTGCTTTGCTGGAATCAAGGTCTTTGATAAGTCTGACAACTTTTAACTCCCAAATATTTTTTAATTACTTTCGTATTATTTTCATGCTTTGATGTTAAAATGTTTGGATTTTAAAGTTTTTGAATTTTGCTCTCCTCTGAAAATTTAAATAAAACATTTTGAGAGATTTAAGCATAAAATGCAAGTACAAATTTCAAAATTATAAACTTTTTGGTATCATTTTGATGAGAACCCTAAGCTCTGCTATTAAGCCTGGGTAAGTCATAGGATAAAGAGAGTATTTTGCAGGGAGGTCGTTGCTACCTGGACTTAGCGTTAGTCGTAGATTCAAAGTATTTCTTAGCCTCGAGTGGCCTCCGAGCTTTGATAAGTGGTGACTTCTTTGTAAAAAAAACAAACAAACAAAAAACTTCCAATTAACTTGAACTACACAACTAAAGCTTGTGATCCCCATGTCTATAGTAGAGTACCATTATCCTGGCTGCGATTATGTTACACCAGATCTCGACACAGATATTGCAGCAGCCATAGCAACCCATACACACCCCTGTTACTTCTGTTCACACCGCCACGGTAGAGAAAGTAAGACAGCCAACTCATTAGAGTTGGCTGTCTTACTTTCTAAAGAAGATTAGGCCTACTTCTAATCATGGTGGATAGATTATGTCACAGCTACAAGAGTATCAGGCAAACGCGTGGTGGGAGGTCGATGGCTGCAGGGGCCAATCACTGATTTGGCGCCTCCCCCCCTCCCCCAACGGCCGAGCGAAGCTGGATATGAGCGACGAAGTCGCGAAAAAATGCAGCTGGGGGTTTGGGGGGCGCTGTAAGCCTCCCAGCAGGGTACGGGGTGGAGCCCCGGAAAATTTTGCCATTTTAAGGCCTCCAGATGCCCACGTTGATGCATTTTTAGCACTAAAATGCATTACTTTGTTAAAGAATTGCCTTTCTCTCGATTTTTTGGGAGGCATTCAGGGGGGGTCATACCATCATTGTCAGACAGTATGCCGGTTAGTACCGTGGTGGTCCCCTCCCCAAGTTTGGAAAATACACTTAGTACAAATGGTACTAACTGTGGCATTCTGGGTGGTCCTTTCTTGCAATTTGAAAATACACTTAGTACAATTGGTACTAACTGCAGGTTTGGGGTTCGAAAAATCAAATTTAATCAGTATATTGGGTACCTGTAGCAACATGCAACTAATATTTTGACCAAATATAACAGCTAACTTTTCTTCGGCACAAACTTTATGATTTTGTTGACGTTACTGCAGTTTTTCGGGACCAACCAGAATAAAATCAGCATATTCATTCATATTCATTCAATTATTATCATATGTGTCCATTAAGTGCAATCCGGCTGATGGAGTGGTCAGCCTTTATTTAATAATTATAAAGGTCAATAAAATATTCATGTGAAACTGTTAACCATTCTCACCTGTCTGGCACCGATGGTATGCCCTCCCCCCTGGGGCATTATGGAACCCAAATTATCTTTTGTGGGGGGGGGGACAGTGCCCCCTTGGAGCCGTGCCTGCCCTATGGTATTAACTTCTTCTCCCCCTTCCTCTGTCAGCGGTGCCCACCATGGTTGGGCGCTGTGGAGAAAATTTTGATCTTCAAAATCCCAGATGGCAGGAAAATGGCCTTCCAGACTTGTTTTTTCCCTTAATCTGCTCCAATAAACAGTGCTAAATTCTAGTATTTGATCATTAAACTTTTTTTAGGGCATGTCGACAAGAAAGGTCAGCTAGAGGAGAGGTTTGGATCGGAGAGCGAGTCACTCACTGTTGTATTACACTAAACATGTAATCCAATATCAACAGCTTGGCAAAATTAATTATTAATGTTGCAATACAGGATGATACAAATCACGTACATAATGAAACGAATTGCACAGCAAAACGAATCATGAAAACAACACAACATAGACATCGAAAAAGAACACAACATAGCGAAAGACAGATTAACGCATTTATTGGAGGATCAAAAAGTTATGGAACAAAAACATCATCTAGGGACCTTTTGAGGCACAAATGGATAAACATGGAAGTAACGTGGAAGTAAATGTTCAGGGCAAAAGGGCCATGCCTAGCTCCTTCGACGATTTCCCGAGTAGGTCAATCAGTCTGTCCCTATCTAGACCCCTTAAAATCTTTCGTTCGATTGACATACGCAGTAAGCCCTCCAATCTCTCTTGGCCCATTGTGGAGCGTAATCTTGTTTTAACCCATTTGAGGGTTGATGGGTATCGCCACTGCGATGGCATACACGCGAACAAGTGTGGGATATGCATCAATCAACTGAAACTTTGCATTAGTGAGAATAGCTAAACAGTCTATAAATATGCAAACTTTTGCAGATGCACGATCTTCTGGAGTGACAGTAGTTTCGTGGGATGGATCGCAAAAGCCATCATCACTCTCTGCAGCTGACAGTGACACGTCTTCGCTATCCAGCTCCACGGTGCTGTTGTTATCAAAAATAAACATTTTGAATGCGGATGAAAAGCTAAACAACTCTTTAGCACATTGATGCGAATCAATTCCATACATGTTGCAAAATTCTCGGATTTTTTGTTCCACATGGACAGTTGTTGGAAATCGTTCCTGGAAATTGGGGAATACTCGGGGAGAAAACACACTGAACGCTTCTAAAACATGCCTGCTTTGCGCAAAACGTTCGTGTATCCCAGAGATGACGGAATCCAAAGCGATGTAGAATACATCTCAGCACCACTTTTCCTGGGCTGATGCAAGTTCGCCAGGCATGCGTTTCTTCCTTGCAACATGTCTCTCCTCCCATTCAATTTCAGAAAAATCGTTCTCCAATCCATCCAAAATTCTCTGAGGATCATCTCGAAGTTCATACAGCTGTTTCAACGCAGTGTCAAGTAGATCCAACGCCTTACCAAAGTCTATGTTTACTGATTGTAGTGTGCGACTGAGTGGTCCAGTAATTGCAAATATCTCATGAAAGAGAAATGCACTAGCCAAAAACTGCTTGGAAGAAAATGTTTTCCTCATCCCATCCGCAAGACTCCATTTTTCCAAATCAAACTTCTTGCCTGCAATTACTGATTCAAGAGTGTGCATCACAGCATCGTAACGCTCCAGGAACATATCAAGAGAAAACTCTCTGGCACTCCAACGGACAGTATCGATTCGTTTTAGGGAACGTACAAAGAGACCGGCATCTTGTTGATGTTCTTCAAAGATTTGATTAATGGGATGCAACTTTGAGACCATGACATAGAGCGATTGAAGGTTTTCAAATAGTTCTGCGACGTCAACAGATACACATGCTGCGTCTCCCAAAACCAAATTTAGGGTATGAGCGCAGCAATGTACAAAAATGACATGTTCACCGGCAACTTCTTTCAATTTTGCCTGCAGGCCATTGTACTTCCCTGGCATGTTTGAGGCACCGTCATATGTCTGTGATACTAGACTTGACAATGGAAGCATCAAATTCTCTAACTCGCCAACAATGTTGTTGAGCAATTCATCTGCTGTTGTTGATTGAACCTTTGTGCAGAACAACAGGTGCTCGCTAACCTCTCCGTCCTTGTCTACAATACGGACACAAACACTCAACTGTTCTCGTTTAGCAACGTCTGGTGTTGTGTCAGCAATAAGTGCCCATGCCATACAGTCCTTTATAAGTGTCGCTATCTCAGATACAATTTCCTTGCTTATGATATCTATCACTTTGTTCTGAATATCACCACTCAAAAAAGTTAGCTTGGAACCAATTTAATTTTAATGGTTTCTAACATTTTTTCCCAATTAATATTATTTTTAAAATAAGGGTGTAGCCTACACCCTTATTTTAAAAATCAAGAACATCTTCTAATGACTTGCGCTGCACCGTGTAGCAAAAAAAAAAGAAACTTAAAATGCTTTAATATAACTCGCATAGGAACGTGAAAAGTAAACAAAACAATGGCCCGAGGAACCGGTGTTAGTAAAGAACCGGTGTTAGTAAAAATAAATGTCCCTTCATAAAAAAGAGTCCGTCCGGGAGGCAGAACAGAGACAGTCTGCTTTCTTCCTGCAAGATAAGATTGAAACCATTTATTAGAAGTTCCTCTTATGCCGTAGTATTCTAATTTCGCAAGAAGAATTTTGTGGTTGACTGTATCAAATGCCTTTTCAAAGTCTACAAAACTACCACAGGCCACCTCCTTTTTGTCTAATGCCTTAAAGATTCGTTCAGTTATTTCTAAAAGAGCATGTTCAGTAGAAGTTTCCTTACAAACGGTTCCCCAGTTCGATACAAAACACCTGATGAAGGCCGGAGGGCAAAATGGCCGAAACGTTGTGACGATAACAACCAAGATGAGGAAGTCAGTCCGACAATCTCAATCAATGAAAACACCTCATCTCAAAAATACAGACAATTACTATGAAAATTAGTATTTTGACCGATTTTCCAAATATAATAAAACCATAGTTCTTGTACTGTTTTTTACTAGGAACCTAAAACTGAAGTTGAAAATAAGATACTTTTTTAAAGCGGCTGGAAGATTTACTGATTATCAAATTCAGAAATAACATGTACGATTATACAGATGGCAAACAAAATAAGTCACTTTACAAATAAAAACCGTTAATCAAGCAGTGTATGACAATCTCATCCCTAAGGCAATGTTATACTGTTGCATCATATCCTTGGATTGTGAAGCCAGTTCAGCATCACTTCAGTTTTCACTGAGTTCCTGGATATGATGAACAGGTTTCTGGTTGTAGTTGTCCTCACCAACCCATTTCACAATCAGTTTATCTCTCTGCCCAAAGAAGCAGTGTTGTAAGTGCTACTTCATTGATCCTATTGAACTGCATACGATATTTGAATGTGAACTACCATCAAAATGGCTTTTTGATAATGTTGTACCACAACAACAACATGAAGTGAAGAGAACAACAATTCAACTCTTGTGTTCAATATAGTAAAACAATCTAACATCATTATTAGAACAAAATGATGAATATGTCAAAGTAGTATATACTGTGGCAATTTCCCAGAACTTCAATTCTGTGATTGTGTACTTTGCCTACATTGTTTCGGACATAATTCATGGGGGTTTCAGCATTTTCCTAGCATACACGCCATGAAAAGTGCACTTTTTCAGAAAATATGAAAATTTGACCTAGATAATGAATTAATGTGTACTCTGAATTTCAATACTAATAAAAAAAAAAAAATGACTCGTACATATTGTCATAAATGCCGGTAAGAAACTTTGCTATGAGTTGGATTTTTTATTTAGACTTATTTAGAGTGTGTTATTTAATTTATCAAAAAAAATTATTTTCGGCTTCAAAAGCCAACGTTCTCTACAAAATTAGATGTCACTTTACCTGCTTCCATCAGATTTTGATATGACTGGTATTTTCTGATTAGTGGATGGTATGTTGTATTGGAATGACTCATATTTCACACTTCATGTATGCATTAGAGCTTCTGTGGGCCTTTAAAGCTAAAAACAAAAGTCAAATTTAGAAAAAATTGAAAAAAAAATTGTCAGAGAAGAAAATGTGCATTCTTGCATGGCAAATCCCCAAATTTTTGGTCAAGATATACATATATACATATGGTACTTTGTTGCTTGAATGCCTTATTTTGTGTCTTGGGTAAGTGACATTTGAAATATGACTTTTTTTCTGGCGGCCTTAAAATTTTTTGTCACAAATTTAGGCCCATTTTTCACTAATTTTTAATGCAAATGATGCTCTAGCTCGAAAAATTTATGCTAGAAGTAGGTGAACCCTATATGATTTTGAAAGGTAAACTTATTGGCTACAACTCTAACCTAGGTCTACGCTTGTGAGGGTGGCTGAAAAAAATTTTGGCTTCACGTAAGAAAAACTTCTTCACAGAGACTTGAATAGTGTCATATACAGAGTAGAATGATAAAATTTCCGCCCTAAAACAACATTACAGGTTTATTTAAAAAACTTTTATTGAAAAAAATCAATTCAGGTAACTTGACTATGAGTCGAGTTGACATCTGTTCAATGTAGCTGCCTTAATGACCGCCTCGATACGGGTCCGATATGAGGAGCATGCCTTTTCCATAAGCATCAGTGGGGACTCAGCGGATCGTGGCGATCCGACTTGTTTTGGTGTTGTGGGAAGTTATGTTAGTGATGTTTTTGATTTATGACCCAACAAAGTAGTTGAGGAGGGGGAGGGGAGCAGTGAGAGAAAGGTACAAAATAGTAGTCATTCTGAAACCAAACCCGACGGTCTCTTTGGACTTGTGAGCCAGCGCAGAGTCCTGCTGCCACACCTAGGCTCTGCCAGCGGGGATCTGATTGCACCAGGTGATCACTACACTCTTCATCACATCCAGGTATACTTTGGTGTTGACTTTCAAGCTGACTTCGAAGATGTGAGGTGGCATGATGTGGCCCTCATTTGAAATCACACCAAATACCATAACTGTGGCCGGAAAGGGTCATCCAATGTCTTGCTTTCAAGTGTTAAACTGTCTGGATTTGCATTTTGAGGGTGCTGGCAATGGTCCTGTTATCATGACTTGATAGAGCATGAGTTGTACAGCAGCACATCTCGCTTGTTGGATATTGTGTCACTTTCAGACATGAAAGAAGACTCCTGTGCTCTTGAGATTTGTACACAATGGCCAACTAGTAGATGGTTTGCAACAAAAAAAGCAAACTTGTTTTCATCAAACGGAAATGGAAACATGTTCTCTCCAGTATATGTTTTTATTTATCGTTCCACCATGTATATCATATCTCACTAACGTTCACCTCATTATTGACATTTTTTATATAAGTTTTTATGAATGTTGGACATACAATACATATATGCACACAAATAGTGGAGATATGGGATTACCATGTTTGCTGGTCTTGGTTAACTGTTGCATTTCTCTCTTTTGTAGATTTCGTAGGCAATAAACGTTTGCAGCACAAATAGATTCTGTTCGTATTTAAATCTGTTTGTCTCAGTCCTATTTCATTTCTTGTTTAGTGGAGTCCCCTATTGTGCCTATCTTTTAAACTGCAGCTGATGGGTCGGACCTAACTAAGTATCATCCCATTAGACTTCTCTCTGTTATCAACAACGTTTTGCATAGGTTGGTCAACAGTAGGCTTGTTCATTTTCTAGAAAATCTGGGCCTTTTTAGTGATGTTCACTATGGATTTCATGGTTATTGTTTAATGGTTGATCTATTAACTATCAAAACTGAACGAATCTGTCGGTTTATAAATAATTAAGGAGAGGATAGGGCCATTGCGCTTGACATTTTGAAGGCTTTGAGAGGGCTGGTCTCTTACATAAACTTCTAGTTTATGGTATTGGTGGCAAGGTTCTTGATATTATCATGTCTTTTTTTCTGATTGAAACTTGCGAATATCGCTGAATGATGCATTTTCATTTTCTTTTCCTATGAATTGTTGCTTAGGGCTCTAATCTTGGCCTAACACTGTTATATAATATATACTAGAAGGCTGCGTTAACTGGAAGCATGATTGATCTGGAACAGAATCGTTATAGCTCTCCCCCCCTCGGATACAAATGAAACTACGGTTGTTGTAGGAGGCCGCTGCCATCATTTGAAATTAGCAGGCATTGGCGGCCGTGGTCCAAATGCAATAAGCTGGCTTCCAATATCGGACATTTTTTTTTCTAGTAGCAACTGGGGGAAGCCATTCTCTGTGATTGTCAGTAGTGTTTGTTACCGGCGATTATTGTTGATTTGGGGCGATAACCTGCAGATACTGGTTAATTATAAAGAAAGTATTGAATAACTCTTTAGATTGAGTCAAAACAGAGGTAGATAATTGTTGTCTACCGATGACAGAATCTTTCAAATCAGTCAGCGTTTTTCTTTTCGGTATTCTTTAATCAATGTTTTTTATATAAAAGTAGCTCTAGCAGAAAGTAACAGTGGTAAGAGAACAAATATAGAACAAATAAGTGTTTCTGTGTTTTCGTGCAATCTAGCTACATAATATTTAATAATATATATTGTGTTCTGACTTATTTTCAAGTGTTTATTCAGTTCTAAAAAGAAAGTGTCGACATGATAAGTCGAGGCGGGGGTAGTGGCATGTCAGTATTTTGTGCCTATATTCTCAAACCAATGTTGTGTTTACATTTTGAGACTGTTCCGCCCGAGCAACGAAAGAACAAGAAGTTGTTGTTGTTTTTTTTTTACAGAATCTGTTATTAATTTATTAGATGAAAGTATGCAATAATTGCCAAACAATAAACCCTTATCACTATTGTAAAGGATTTCTAAATAATCACATTATTGCGCTTCAGTAAATGCATAAGTCTGAAGAGGAAAAATATGAATTTATAGAAAAAAAGTAAGTGAACATTATACATCAAATTGCAGTAAAGTTTATAGGAAAAGATTAGGAGAAGATTAGGATTTTGTGGCATTGGTTAAATGACGCCGTGGTACGAATTAAAAAAAAAACAAAAAAAACAGCAAACTAATGTTTCACACAAAAAAAAAGAAAAGTATATCGCATCGGTAATTCAAAAAAAAAAATAAAAAGAGAAAAACACACAAAACACACACACACACACACACACACACACACACACACACACACACACACACACACACACACACACACACACACACACACACAAAAAAAAAAAAAAAAAAAAAAAAAACAGAGGAAACAGTTGCCACTAAAAAGAAAGAAATGAAACTAGTACAGTTTATGAATATAATAGATAATGTAATGTTTTGTAGTGTTCCTTTATAAAAAAAAAACGCGGAAGAAAACGAGAAAACAGCTGCCAATAAAAAGGGAGAAGTATAACCAGTAAAGTTTGTGAACGTAATCGTCGTGAAAACAGAAAAGGAAAAAAAAAAGTTGCCAATAGAAGGAAAGAAACATAGTCAATGAAGTTTAAGTAGGTAGTCTACGCTAAAACAGACAGTCAATGAAGTTTAAGTAGGTAGTCTACGCTAAAACAGACAGACAGAATATACATAGATAACCAGTAAAGGTTCCTAATAAAAAAACAGAAGAAACTGTTGCCAATATAAAAGGGAAAAATATAACCAGTAAAGTTTGTGAACGTCCAAACAGAAATAGAAATAGAAAAAACAAAACAAAACAAAAAACAAAACAAAAACAAAACAAACAGTTGCCAATGGACATAAAGAAATAAAGTAAATAAAGTTTATGTAGGTAAGCGACGCTAATACAGAAATAAACAGAGGAAAAAAGTTGGCAATCTTAGGAAAGAAATGAAACCAGTAAAGGTTTTGAATTAAAGCGACGCCGTACTGTATGGTTTTGAAGTGTTCATTTAGTAGGTGATTCCAGAATAATAGAATTAGTGGTTAACCAATCATAGGAAGCGGAATTTCTCCAAATCGACTTTATTATTTTTTTATTTTAATACGGATAAGTTTATGCTATATCTGTGTTTGTGTGAGTCAATTAAATGCAGGAAAAGTCTAAAATAATTAGAAAATGTAGACCTTCCTCCGGTGTTGGCTGATGGTGGTGGGAAGACTTAGTCATTAGAGGGAAAAATAGGAACTCCTTCCTCTAACGATGTTGCGATTGTGATGGTGTCGCTCCTAGGATGTAATAAAGCATTTTATAATAACGACTTAATATGCCTAAAATGGTGGTCGAAAGATACGTAAAGTACTGGCATATTAAATTTTATGTGACACCTGTTGTTGCAAACCTACGGTACTTTGGTCCAAAGTGGAATTGCTGCAGTAAAATAAAATATATGCATCTATGCGCTTGAAAGCCAAATTACAACGCAATATTACGAAAATAAACAAATATAGTTGGAGAAAGAACGGTCAATGTTGTCTCTCAGCGGTTGTACTTTGAAATGCCGGAACGGTACGTTGGCTACGCAAGATTAATGCCAGGGGTGTGAGTTCCGTAATTGAAACGTTGATTTAATTTGAATAAAATAAAATATAACCATCAGGTACGCTTGAAAGCCAAATTAAAACGCAATATATAATGATAATCAGATGTTTCTCGGTTACGAATTAAGCCTTGAGTAGCCCTTATCCTTGATAATCGGTACATAAAAATTCATTTGATGTGAATATGGAATTTTTTTGTTGTCAATACACGTTATTTTTCTGTATATTTCTTTTGAGTCTTCAATTATCTCACTTTCTTCTTAACCTCTCTCTTTTTGTCTCTTTCAGTGAATGCTTATGTTTCTAAATGCTGACAATTGATCCGTAATAGTCAACATGTGCGACAATTTTCACTTTCTTCCTTTCCTTTTATGTCTCATCCGCACTGTCAGTGAATATTTTATACAGTTATCACAGTTGTTCCCCTTTGCTTCCTTTCTCTTTTTTCTCTCTCTTTCATTCCTCCAGTTAATTACTATTTTATTGCTATGTGTTATACTGTGATAATGATCGGCCCTATTTCGGGAATATATAGGATGTTCCAGACACCCCATAACGCAGCTCGACGCATGCTGCTTGTGAACTCATGAGATATACATACTAATCAAGGATCCATTCTCGACAATCAGCCCGGTAGAAACGAAGCCATTTCGGTGGTCTTTTATTTGTACTGGGTGGTCCTAATACGTCGATCCTCCTAGACTTTAATTGAGTTAGTTTATTGATAACATCCTGAGGTATTAACCAGAGAACGATGGGTAAACAAGTTTTTGATGAGCTGTTCCATATAAATTAACAAATTTACCGAATTTCCATTACTAACTCTTTAACCCTGATCCTCGAGTGGCCTCTTGGCCTTGATAAGTGGTGATGCCAATCTAAAAAACAAGAGGCCAGAGTTCTCTTTCTTTAGGGGCGCTAGCTTATTCCCCTCACCGCCTGATTCTGTGTCGCATCTCCATGCAGAAAAAAGTATCGAGGACCAGTATTTCTATAACATACTATTATGTATTTCTAAAACTATACACATTAAATACACGGTCCTTCAATATTGCAATACTATGCTAATATGTTTTTTGAGTTAACAATACATGTTATTTCCCAACTCATTTCTAATTTCGATTGACCACTTTCTCTGAGCTTTACATCATCTGAAGTAGTCAACACATGTCCCTTTTAGTCTTTTCGTGTTTCACTTTGCCCCCTTCATTATCTCTCTTACTATTGCCCCTTCCCTCTTCCAGAGAACGCCATGTGATCTTCGCTTCTGTTCTTTTTCACTCTCTTCTGTCTTTCTCCATGGATCCATATGTAGCATGTGTGTGTGCCTCTTCCGCTTTCCTTTCTAGTCATGCTATTTCGCTAGAAATCTTTTAATAGAAATGTTAATATGGATTTATTTCTGAAGAATCATTTTCCAATCGACTTTGTAGCGACTGTCAGTCTCAGCTACGAACCCGACAGTTGTCCGTGATCCCTTTTGGCAATTTGCTGAACGCATGTCCTGCCTACTCCACGTTAAGATTCTTGACATTTCTCATTGATGTGTTTGTAGCATTTTTTATAAGCGAAATTCGCAAAGTATTTAATGAATTTGTGGGAACATGATGAGAATTAGCAGCGAACCGGATGCTAACGTATCCAGCGTAAGAGACAAAATGAAAAATCGTCTTTTGCACATGGCTACACGCATCTTTTCCGTTTGGAAAAAGAAAAATAAGATAACCACAAAAGAATTATCAACCCATGGCAGAGCTCCGCGCCTAAAATAAAGGCCAAAAATATCACAGTCAGTGGGAGCCGATGTGCCCCTATAAAGCGAGGCATTTTTAGAGAAAAGAAAAAAAAGGAGAAAAACATAGGAGGCGAAGACGCCGTGCTGCTAGCTGTTGAGGAAAGAAGTCGCCGCTCTCAAGTTCAAAGCCAGGACACATATCATCGATAGTAGCACGACCGGCCACCCACTTACCACCCCCATCGTCCGAAAAGATAAGTACGCTTACGAACATTCATTCTTTGTTAAATTATACAAGCCTACAAAAGTTCTTTCCTTATCAATGCATACACACCTACAAACATCCTACGAACACTTTTCCTCTTCTAATTAAAACTGTCATTAATAAATAAAACCGGTTCTCAACCTTCAATATTCGTCTGTCCTTAATTGCATGGTCAGATTCTACATACTTCAAACGTTGTCAATTAAATGTATTCTTTGTTGTGACCTCTATGGCCTCATTTCCTTCACCCCTTCTCCATCTATAAACCAACCAAAAAAAACCTCAGGGCCATAAATTCATATTGTTCAGCAACTATAATGAACTGCGTATATTTATGTAAAGAAAGGTATCTGTCAAACTAATAAGAGTTACAACTTTTATATATAAGGAAAATTCATGTACGTTTGTTCGTATCGTGTCAATAATAACGGAGGAAGATAATCACATATTCAAACTTAATGTTTATGTGTAAGAAAGGGAAACTTAAGCTTAATAATAATAAAAATAATGAAAACCATGAAAGGAAAGAATAATCGCACATGAAAATTTTTTTTTTCTGAAGAACAAAGTTTAGTGTTTATTTTTTATTTATAAATAAATATTAACATTTTAATAACTTTGATAGTAGATGCATATATACAAATACATTTTAGTAATTTTATATCAAAATTATAAAAGAAAAACCACGGGTTTGTATTACTGTACACATAGATTCGAAAAAGTTGTCAAAAAACAAATATATAACAAATAAATGTTATCAAAGGCAAGATAAGTTATTTTTCTACCAAACTGGATATATTTTTTGTGCTTTTATTCAATGTAACATGTTTATTCAACTCGAAAAGCATACAGTGTTTACCGATCTATTGGAAAATTCAAAATGGCGGCCGACACTCTCTTTAGCACGGTAAGTTCGGGAAAAGGTGTTATAAATAATAAACTAGACAACATACTGTTAGCGATTCGCTCAATATATGTTACTGTGACATAAGTTGACATATATTCGGTGTTTTTTTAATAGTATTTTGTCTAGTTTATTATTTGTAACACCTTTTCCCAAACTTACCGTGTTAAAGAGAGAGTCAGCCGCCAAATTAACCACAAAAGAAAAGAGAAATCAATTCGCCTGAGGGATAGTGCTTGTTTAGATGAAAGTTCAAAACAATACGAACGTAAATTTAGTATAGATTGCATAGATTGCAGTCACATCTGCATTTATAGAAATGCAGATGTGACTGCAATCTATCTCTTATTACTTTTTGGATACAAAACTATTCTGATGAATAAGTGAATTAGTATTCTGATGAATAAGTTAATTAGTATACTCATACTCTGGATAAGTTAATTAGTATACTCATTAACTGAAAGCCGCTCCTCTGCATCATAGTACGATCAAGATTCTGTGAGTCATGAATATGTTGCTTGAATCTATAATAAATCAAGTATTTCTCGTACACTTCAACAAAACAATCATGGAAAAGTGAAAAGCAATACGGATTTCTAGCTGATATTTTGAATATAATTTCACACATGATCAGTAAATCTATCGATGGGATCTTTATTTCTAGGGTAATCGCTCTTGACCTATCAAAGCCATCTGACAAGGTCTGACAGAGGGGTTTGTTTTATATGTTTGTTAGCTATGAAATATCTAAAAACAAAACAAAACAAAAACAAAACAAACGTTTAAACCATTAAAAATTTTCTCTCTGATAGATATGTAAAAGTAATTGTTAACTGTCAAAAGTCCAAAACACATAGAATCAAAACCCAGTCTAGGGCAAAACCCCCTCTTGATCTTCATCAGCGATCTCCCTAATCATATTCTGAGGTCGTTGACATATATGCAGATGATATTACTATTTATTGCAAAACTTCGAAGAGCGTAGAAGATCTCTCTCTCTCTCTCTCTCTCTCTCTCTCTCTCTCTCTCTCTCTCTCTCTCTCTTTCTCTCTCTCTCTCTCTATTGCGGCCGGGAAAACGTGTCATGTTATTTGTAACACCTCTAAAACTCTGCTTTTCCATTCCCCAAATGCTCGGATTCTCATTTCTACATAATTAAAAGGAATGGTTCTCTCCTCGAGGAAGCCCCTTTATTTGATAAGCTTTCACCCCATGCATGAAATAGAAGTCTTTCCTCAAACATGCTGCTAAGATGTCTGGAAAAATAGTTGAATAATTCTACCGCTCTAAAAAGCACTTCGTCTCTTACGCAATTCTCTACACATCCTTACTGCTGTCATATCTGAGCAGGCGCCACTCGGAACATCCTTTTTATGTTTCGGCAGAATACAAGATAGGATGCTGGTCTTTCTCTATAGTATCGTTATGTTCATAGTAGATGCTCGGCTCGGCTCCAAATCCCTGCTATCATCTATAAGATATTCACAGCATTAACACATATTGTATACATATATTTCTACTATTATATGAAAAAATTTTTGTCTGTGTGTGTATGAGTTCGTCGTTTCATATGCTAAACTGCTAGGCCGGTGTTTTTTTAAATTTCACACAAATGTACTTTATGTGCCTGGCAGTGGTTTTAGATAGGTTTTGTGTTGGAATGTTTATAGTAGATGCTCGGCTGGTAATATCGAAAAATCCGATGAAAGAAGGAACAAGCGATTTTAACTAAAGTTAACGCCTTACATGATATCACAAATGCATTTGAGAAGTTTTATTACCGCACAAGCAGAAAGGTTCGGCACGTAAAATTAACAGTAGGTGCTTTGATATGACAGATGCGTTCGAAATGAATATTTCTGTTCAGAGCAGAATTGAATCATAACACTCGACTTTTGCCGTTTTAACTTTAATTCAAGCCATTATCACCGCACAAATAAAAAGGCCAGACATATAAAATCAACAGTAAGTTCTTTGATATAACAGTAGCGCGTTCCAAATGAGTGTTTCTCTTTAGAGCATAATTGAACCATGATACTTGACTTTTGCATCTTTAATTCAAGCCATCACATAAAAATAATTCTATAAACTTTAATTCAAGCCATCACATAAAAATAATTCTATAAACTTTAATTCAAGCCATCACATAAAAATAATTCTATAAACTTTAATTCACGCCATCACATAAAAATAATTCTATAAACTTTAATTCAAGCCATCACATAAAAATAATTCTATAAACTTTAATTCAAGCCATCACATAAAAATAATTCTATAAACTTTAATTCAAGCCATCACATAAAAATAATTCTATAAACTTTAATTCAAGCCATCACATAAAATAATTCTATAAACTTCAATTCAAGCCATCACATAAAAATCATTCTATAAACTTTAATTCAAGCCATCACATAAAAATAATTCTATAAACTTTAATTCAAGCCATCACATAAAAATAATTCTATAAAATTGTTCTCTATTGCGTACAATGTATTGTGTACTAAATCGCTACGGGGAGGCATGTGAAGCTTCCTCCTCCTCCCGGTGCAATTAATCGATTTGATTGAAAATGAGCGATTTGATCGATTTCGATAACAATGAAAGTAGGGGAGAATTGATCATCATTCAATCCCGAGCAACGTCAGGTCTTCCTGCTACAAAAAGAAACGTCTTAATGTTATGTGGTGATCCGTATTATGTGTGATTGTGCTTGTTTTTTCTCATTTCCGGTAATTTAATACCTATTGCAAATTATACATTGTATACAGTTAATCAAACACAAGTAACTATTTTATTAGCAGTTAGAATGTAATTCTGGATTCTTAAGCCGTATTTCTGCTTTTAATTGAGCTTTCCTTATTTTGTAATTTATCAAATTAAATGGGTTCATAAAAGTAATTATAACAAATAAGCGTCGAAAAAAATTATGACTTCGAATAAATCAAGTCGGTCATAAAAAAAACTCAACAAAGAAAATAGAATGGGAAATAGTGAGCGTGTGTTAATAGTGTTCAACATTAAAAAAAACTCGGTGAAAAAACAAGCATTCTTCATTTTGTTCTGTTAGTGTTCCAACACTATTTAAATAACTTCAGCTTTGTCTTTCATAAAATTCACGGCGTCGTCGCTTCTTCACACGGTGAATTTATACTCCATCTCGCATTCTCTGGCCTCTAATGCTAATGTTAACTTGTTTCTTTTTCATACTCGATTATTGAACATATTCTCCCAAGATGAGTGTCAAAAACGCGAAAGTTTTATTTAATGTCTTTTTTTCATATAAATAAGTTTTTAAATATGCAAACAATGTTTGAATATATATTTCGTATTTGTTTTTATGAAGACACCAGTTGTTCACATATGACGTTAAATGCAAGCAGGAGCGTGTTTCCTAATCATCACTAGGTTTCTCTCCATAAGACTCATAACTTAATAAACGGGTTTGTACTCATAACTGTATTTTATTGTTTATATTACTCCAATTTTTCGTCTAAATAACACTTACCAGAACGAACAAAATAAACGATTGATAACTAAAATCATATAAATCAGAATTTGAACTTAACACACAACACCAAGTTTCATCCATTTAATTATTCCATGACTAAACCCTTCCTAAACATTATAAGTGCTTAAATGAGTAGATTAGATGCTATAAGATTTAAACTCGGCACGGTAGATTCCACGATTCCACTGAACCAAACATGCCTACGTTCGAAATGAAATCTGTTCAAGTTTGGAAAAGAAACCTGGTGAAAGGTCAACGTTACTCGGTAATAATTATTACATAATATTTCTGAGTGGTGAATCATTCATGTATTTCCAAATCTATTTTTAATAGTGAAGTTACTTTAATGGCAGCTTTGTGTCAAATATTTTGTCTCAGAAGAATAGAGCAAGATTACTTTCTACTGAGTCACTCAGTCAAGAATTCGAGTAGAGTAATGTTCTAGGTGGGACTAACTTTCACTCCAGCTGAATATATATATATATATATATATATATATATATATATATATATATATATATATATATATATATACTAGCTGAGCTAAAATGTAGCATATGCATATGTAAATTAAAAATTATACCTCTCTATCTGTTTCTTTTCCCCTTTCCGTTTTACCCTTCCCTCTATTCAATATCTTCAACTCTTCCACTCTTCTTCTCGAGCTCGACATAAACACATACAGACGACTTCCTTTTAAATGATAGATTTCTCTATGAATGATCATGAATTTTTATTTAGATTAATAGCTAACAACACTGAATAAAATTCAAAACGTTGCCCAGTTGACCCACAGAAAATAAATTTGTTAATTTTAGGTATTAAATATCCGCGGCAACACCAGTTAAAGTAATACCAACGTTGTGGTGGTTCGTTTTGTATTTTTTCTATATAAAAACAGTATATATATATATATATATATATAATCTACATAGGTCGTCTAGGTCTGTACACGTGGTAGCTTGTCTTATTATTTTTGGACATTCGCCGGTAGTCGGATGGAAAATAATAAGCTACCATGTGTAGAGACCTAGACGACCCATGCAGATTATGTCTTCATGAAAAATTTGCTATTCTGTACTTTAAACTTTAAAGAACCCCAACATCTATTAAACTGTAGAAGAGAAATAGCGAACAACTGTGTTCACAAGATAAAATTTACTCTAGGATAGTGATACAAAATAGTTTTAAAGCTAACAAAAACAATAGAAAATAAACAAATAAATAAATAAACATTAATATACATAAACGATCATACACATATGTATGTATATATATATATGTATATATGTATATATATATGTATGTATGTATATATATATACATATATGTGTGTGTGTGTGTGCATATAGGTATGTACATATATATATTTATATTTATATATAAATATATATATGTACATACCTATATGCACACACACACACACACACACACACACACACACACACACACACACACACACACACACACACACACACACATAAAAAAAACCTAACCTAGATTTAAAACAGGTCAAGAAACTAGATATCCAGGCTAAATAGAGCATACACAAAGGACCAGGTCAACGAGAGGTCAAATAGGGCTTTGTCCGATCAGTGCATGTTCATTGGATGATAGGAAGGGCGCGGTGGATACGAGAAAGCTGATTGGCTAACTAAAATTTCAATAGAAGGTGTGTATATAAAAACGACAGACAACCACAAAATTCGCGCATAAGCCTGAAGAGTCCTAGAGTGGATGAAATGCGGAATATTCAGTGTAGCTTAATCGCCATATATATTTTATAACTTACTAACTAGCTCTACCTACGTATTGAGCACTTTTGAAGTAAATACTTAAAGTTTATGCATAAATTTATACTTACATATATTAATTTTATGTGAGTAAATGAAGCAGTTATTTATATATATATATATATACATATATATATATGTGTGTGTGTGTGTGTGTGTGTGTGTTTAACCGATGAACAATTAAACACTGAAATTATCAAAAAATCATACACTAAGAATGATTTATAACGAGTAAAATCATTGTTTGAGTAGATAAATAACACTCACAGAAATATGCCGGACAATTGAAGTACAAAATGGGAATTTCAAATTGCCGACATATTTTATTAGTTTTACATATGCGCAAATTCAATAATGGCTAGAATTAGTTTAATTTTAAATTTCGTTTTATTTTAGTTTTATTTGATTTTATATTATTTCATTCAATTAAAATTTTATTTTAAATAATTTTATATTATTCCATTTTATTTAAATTTATTTTATTTTATTTTATTTCATTTTATTTTGATTTGATTTTATATAATTTTATATTATTTCATTTTATTTTTATTTTATATAATTTTATAATATTTTATTTAATTTTAAGTTTATTTTATATGATTTATATTATATTATTTTATCCTATTTTAATTTTATTTTATATGATTGTATATAATTTTATTTTGTTTAATTTTAATTTTACTTTATTTGATTTTATATTATTTCATTTTATTTTAATTTTATTTACTATAGTTTTATATTATTTAATTGATATTTAAGTTTTATTTTATATGATTTTATATTATTTCGTTTTATTTTAATTTTATTTTATATGCTTTTATATCATTTCATTTAATTTTAAATTTATATTGTGATTTTAGATTCTCTAATTTAATTTTAATTTTATATTAAAATTGCTATTATAATTTCAATTTATTTCATTTTATTTTATATAATTTTATAATCTTTCATTTTATTTTAGTTTTATATTATACTATTTTATATTATTTACTTTAATTTGAATTTGATTTGATATGATTTTATATTATTTAATTTTATTTTCACCTTATATGCTTTTATATTATTTTCTTTTCTTTTAAGTGTATTTTATATGATTTTATAATATTTCATTTTATTTTACTTTCATTTTACATCATTTTTTATTATTTTACTTCATTTTATTTTTATTTTATTTTATATGATTCTTTATTTTTTAATTTAGTTTTTATAGCATATGATTTTTTATCTTTTTTATTTAAATTTTATTTTATAAAATTTTATATTGTTTAATATTATTTTAACTTTATTTTATAGTATCTTATAATTTTTTATTTTATTTGAAATTGGCATTATAGGATTTTATATTATTTCATTTTATATTTATTTAATTTCATATGATATTATATTATTTAATTTTATTTTTATTTTGTTTGATATGATTTTATAATATTTAATTTAATTTTAATTTTTTATATGATTTTATATTATTTCATTTAATTTTAATTTTATTTGATTTTATATTATTTCATTTAATTTTAATTTTATTTTATATGATTTTATACGATTACATTTTATTTTAATTTTATTTGATATTAGTGGGGGTACCTGGCGATGCCCGGGTGTTTTGAGGTGTGTGTGGTTTTGGGTAAATCAAAACTCCGGGGGAGGGGGTAAAATAAAAAAAAAAAGTTTTGGTAGGTGAGTATAAGGATCGAACCCGAACCCTTGAGGCAAAGTTGGAAATGAAAGTGTGAAAAAAAGATGTACGACGTTAACCACCTGGCCACCGCAACATATAATGGAAATCGTTTGAATTTATTTATTTAAGTATTAAAAACAGGCGGCGCAATAAAAGTTAACTCTGCTGCTTCTATTTGACCTAATTAATGAGGTCAAATAGAAGTCACGCAGTTAAGCGTTTGGGTTTGTTTACCCAACTTTGACTGTTTTTTCCCCAATAGATGTTGGGGAGGGGGAAACCAGCTCCCCATTGTCCAGATTGAATAGCAATTGTCTGATATAAGAGGAGTTTGTTTCCACATTGATCCAAGCTGATTGCTTCTGGACGTTTCCCGGCGCAATGCATTATCTACTGCCAAGACCTCATTTGGGGTCCGAAAGCGCTTAGGCACTAAGGCCAGTAAGGGGGGGGGGAAACCGGGTCTTTGCTAAAGCGATGCTAGGCTTGTACTGAAAACAAGTACTTTATTAGTTTTTCTACACTAGAGATCTATCACACTAAATACGCCTTCGTTCTTACCAGGACCTACTTTAAAATCATCTCCGGGATGGCAGGCGACTTCATTCGTTCTGTTGAAAAAATAATAGTATTTACATGTAAAAAAAACAAAATAAAATATATATTTACAAACCAAAGTATTTTTTTTTTATAATGGGGGTCAGATGATGGGGGGGGGCAAACTATAAAACACCCAAAAAGAAAGAAAAAGAAAACAACTAAACAAAATGCCTATGGGGCGGGTTAGTAAGGGGACCCTTCCTTCCTACTTGTTATTCGTCGATTGGAACCCCCATTGTCTTCCAGTCCCCTCCCCGAGGGGAGAGATGAAAGCAAGCAGGTCGTTCCCTAGTGGGGACTGGAGGACCTAAAGGACTACACTTCTGTGAAAATAACAGGGGGTGTGGGTCAACAGGGATGGATGGCGTCTTCCAAGATAAAGGAAGTAATGGGCAAACACAGGCCGGGGACAAAACAAACAAGTGGACTGGGCATCTTTGGAAGCTCTCCTAGTGCTGATGAAAAAATAAAGACTCGGGGACAGGATCGACACACTTACTTTCCTAGTCTAGGCCCTAATAAAGAACTTATCTTCCACTCTTGGTGATTACCTCGCCTAACTAACTAGCTTCTACCCATAGTACAAAGTAAACTTTGTATTAACCAAAGGGCTGGGCTCCAAGAAAAATCAAAAACTCCAGCAGCTTAGGACCAATAGCACTACGGGGGGAAACACAAACTCGAACCTAGCGCCTCGTCGGATGCACAAGCTAGCATTGTGCACCCATCTTCTATACCATCGTCTATGCGGTGCAATCTTTTCCAATGACATCTGATCTTTATTTTAAGTTGATGCTTAAAATAAACAACCAGATCCTGATCCGAAACAGATCGCCCTTCATAGACAATGTCCAGACGTGAAACCCACGTCACTAATCTAGCTACAGCTAGGATCGCTAGAAACACCACCTGTTTCTCCCTGGTAAACGACGCGTCCACTAGAAGTGTAAGCCATTTTGACTTTCAGAACAGTTTCAAATGGTTCGCTGTTACACACAAGTCCAGAGAGGTGACTTGTTTGTAGTAGACAGTTCCACAGAACAAAATATTCTTACCGTGTCAAAACCCGGGAAAAGAATATGTGAAATTGCTCCAGAAAAGGTTTAATATTTATGAAGCAATTCTGGTTTCTGATTGGTTGGTAGCAGAACGTGAATTTATTTGATTCGCCAGTTCTTAGCAGCATCGTTTATAAATAGAATCTTCCAACTGTGTGGGATCATACCCCATTAACCTCAAAATATTGCAACAACATTGTCGACAATGTGTGCTAAATCAAGTGGCACCGACCACTCGGGGTCGATGCGAGCCGTTACCTCTCCGACATACTCCCAGAGACTCCGAACCCCGCTGCAATGAGAGAACGCATGTTCCTTCATTTCCTCCTCCTGTTTGTCGTTGCAGCGTGGGCACGGAGGATAATAATACTCACTATCCTTGAAATCCCTGGCTAGTCTGCCGAAGAGTGGCAGCGCGTCCCAGACTAGCCTCCATGTGATGGAAAACTCCATGTTATTTATGTAACTACTGGCAGGCGCCCAACTCCACAGCAACAGAGATTCCCCCCTCCCCCGACAGATGCAGCCACTCCACCAGCGGATCTTTTGCGGTACCCACCACTAATTCCTCATATAGCCTCCACCTAGGCCATGCAAGGTCACTAGACCCCAGCAATACCCTAAGGGTGGCTCGGCATTCGGTCAGGAAACTCCATTCCCCCACCGGTCTTCTGCAACCTTCAGCGGCAGGGTCGGATATGAGCCGTGGAAAGGCTTGCTCCACAACTGGTACCCAGTGTGTTTCCTCCATAAGTGTCCGACTCAGGAACGCCAATCTTTCAGCATGCTTATGGCTTTGTAAATCAGGCATTCCTAAGCCTCGCTCACTAAGTTTCTGCATACAGACCTGTCTGCGGACATACGGCTTTCCTCCCGTCCAAAGAAGTTTGAAAAGGAGGTGCTCTAAAGCCTTACAGCAATCCGTAGGCAGAGGAAGAACAGACAAGTGGTAAAGGATCAGCGGAAACACGTACGTTGCACATGCCTCTGCACAACCCTTCAAGGAAAATTTCCTCCGAGACCAAGTTCCCACTGACGACTCGACCTTTGTCTGTACCTCCGACCAATTCTTGTCCAGCTGGAGGTCCAGACCGAACCACACTCCGAGGATCTTAACTGGGCCATCAGTCCAGCAGAACACACCTGGAAGTGAGTTTACCCCAGTCCAGGCGCTCAACCGCAGGCCAACGGACTTGCTGCGATTGATCACGGCCCCTGTGACAACTTCATACTCAGCAATCGCCTCTATCACCACTTCAATGTCACTATGCCATGCAGCAGCCACGGTGATCGGTGTACACGGACACCCTGGCAAATTTGATGCCAGGTAGAGCTATGCCGTGCAGGACTGGTCTCGCCGCCTCGTCCCTTAATTTGTGAAGGAAGGGCTCCAATGCCAGGACATATAACAGAGGCGACAGCGGGCAACCCTGCCGCACCGACCGGGAGACCCCAAAGGACAACCTACCATTAACTTGCACCACTACTGCGGGATCACGATACAGAGCAGAGACCCACTTGCAGAAGTCTGGACCAAAGCCAGCGGTTTCCACAACAGATCTCAAGAACCCATGGTCAACCCTATTAAACACCTTGGACTGATCTAAATTGATCAGCATGGCTTCCGTGTCGGCTTCTAAACCCTCTATGATTATGTGAACCAAGTGCAAATTGTTCTGAATCGATCGATCCTTCACAGCATAGTTCTGATCTGGCTTGACCAAGTCACCGATAACAACCTGCAGTTGGTTCGAAAGAATGTGGGACAAAATCTTGAGTGTGCATTAAGCAGAGTTATGGGTCTATAGTCATCTAGATTCCCCCATCCATGCCGATCTCCCTTCTTCAGAAGCGTGACTACTCCTTTGGTAACCTGCCTTGGGATTGAGTCCTTGGCAAACCACTGGTTAAACACGCCCGGCAGAAGGGGCACAAACATGGGCGACAGCCTCAAGTACAGTTCGTAGGGCAAACCATCAAGCCCTGAAGATTTGTTGTGGCCAATCTGCTTCAACGCAGTAATGACCTCACACTCCGTAACCATCCCCTCGCAGCTAGCCGCTCGGGCCGCAGTAAGGCGGGGTGAGTCAGCTAAATAGCTGCCAAACTCCTGGCTGCGGAGTCTGGTAGTTGGGTGAAGCGTTCCATTAAATGTTGCCGAAACCCATTGCAG
The DNA here is from genome assembly GCF_053919585.1 of Euprymna scolopes. NCBI lineage: Eukaryota > Metazoa > Mollusca > Cephalopoda > Sepiida > Sepiolidae > Euprymna > Euprymna scolopes. Next base: position 61,124,536 of record NC_136509.1, read on the forward strand.
ATCTCCCGTGCCGACACGAGAGAGCACCCTTCCAGGTTTTTCACCTCCCGAATGTAACCATCCGAGCCACATCTTAGGGTGGCTTTACGCTCAACAGCGTCAACATTCACGGCTTCGTTGGAGACTCTTTTTAACCTAGCTCTAACTACCTGACCTGCATATCACTCGCTAGCCAAGCGACTCAGGTCCCCCTTAACTAGAGCTAGTTCTAGGGAATACCCCTCCCCCCTGCCACCAACTGGGTCAGTCTATCATCTAGCTGCCTTTTGGTCCATGCCCTAGTTAATGTGAGGCATTGGCTATATTGGACACAAAAGAGCCTAATGGTAGCCTTAAGCTTAACCCACCAGCTACTCCCAGTAACCGCCCCCCACTATCTCCCTCTGAATTAGTGACATCAGCTGCTCCCGGAAGTCCTTCGACACCAACAAGGAGACGTTCAACTTCCAGTAGCCAGCCAACCTAGGCCTATTATCTAATTCAGATGGGCCAACACAAGTTTGTGGTCCGAATGACCTAGCCAGTGGAACGTGGGACAAGATAGGATATCTATGTCACCCCTTCTCATTAACATTCTCCAAGTATGTGCTCGAACAGACGGCCAAAGTACCATGCCACATCTACATCTCCCTCCCGGGGTGATCTAGACGGAACCTGTCGACCAGATCGCATGAGGTCATCAGGTCAGACAGGCTGCTATCACACCGATCCGACCCTCTACCGATCGTATCTATATTGGGGTCCAGGACGGCATTCCAGTCACCTATTAAAACTACCCGCTCTGGACCCGAAGAGAGAAACACCTCCACCCACCGAAAAAAGGAAACCCTCTCGCTGACTCATAAACTGCCACGATCCGGAACGTGCCGCTTTTAACGGCAACATTGACCACGACCAGCCTCCCATGAACGTCTGTATGGACAACAGTAACCGTCGCAGACAGGGTGCGACTCACTAGTACAGAGAGCCCCCGGCTCTGGAGGCTGCCATATGCTGAGTAAACGTCAAAATCGTTTACCAGCTCATCGCAGTCCCCAGTCCCAACAAAGTGGGTCTCCTGTAGTGTAGCTATGTCTACCTCAAGGGCCACGAGATCCCTCAGCACGCGAGCAGCCTTGCTTCAAGATCTCATGCCCCTCGCATTCAAAATAGCTAGGTTCAAGCCTATGGCCATGTTTCCCTAACTAGTAGTATTTGTCGACTAAGCGTCTGAAATCCTTGGGAGTAGTAAGGACGTCGAAGGACTGACCGAGACTGCCTGTGAGCAGGTCGGGCGCAAGCCGCCCGTCTCGAGCCAGGCCCCCCCATCCAGGGGGAACGTCAATTTAATCGCCCTATAGAAGGAGGGGTAAACATAAATAAGGACCCTCCCCTCACAGCACTTTGCCACTTGTATCAACGATGAGTGCTCCCCGTCCATTAGCCTGAAGCCCGGGAACAAGATTTTTCCAGCCTCCAACATCCTCCAAAATGCCTTTGCTCATCCTCCCCTATTCAGCCTCACAAACGTTATGAGGTTTGGGGCGTTGGCAAAGTTCCCTCAGGCTTTCAAGATTTTTGAGGTCACCCGCCATCATCTCCACTTCACAGAGTCGCTCCCCCGACCAGAAAGGAAATTTTCTGTTTTTTTCCACTCTGGGGGGGCGCCTTTTCCTCGTCTTTCTTTTCCGCTGACGACACTTTTGTTGTTAATGGAACTTCTGGAGCTTTTGTTTGCTGCTCCGGAGTGTTGAATAGAGGAGGGGTAGGCTGAGCATCTTCTTGGGGGGGGGTGATGTTGGAGGCTCAGTGTTCTCGTCTTCCATCTTAGACTCTGTATGTGGAGCCACTTTGGGAGTCTCTTTCGCTCCCTTTTTTCTTTGGGCTTCTCGTATTCTTCCTTTTCGTCACCCTCTGATTCGGAGGAGTTCCCACTCAGTTTTCATTTGGTCATTGCTGCCGCCGCTCTCGTTGGTGCTTCTCTTTTCTCCTCCCATTCTTGGCGACGACCTTACTTCAACCTTCTCCATCTTTCTTGCTTTCTGCTTCCTTCTTTTCGTCTTCTTCTGCTGGCTTCTCTTTTCCCTCTGGTTTTTGTTGAGCCGGCTCCTTCCTCAGAGGGCAGAAACGGGACATGTGCTCAGGCTTCAGGCATTGCCAGCATAGTGGCCTCCTTCCTTCGACGATGATGGTCATCTGCCAGCCCTCACAGATGAATAGAGCGGGAATTTTATAAAAATTTTTCCTGTCCACTCTCATGCTCACTTTATAAGTTCACGTTAGTATGTTTTGGGGGCCTTTCACTGGGTACACCACCTCCAACTCTCCATACTGGGATAAGGTGGCTCCCAACTGGTCCTCCCCAATAAAACATGGGACCCCCATCACCGAGACCACCATTCTTCTTTTTGACTGGTATTCAGGATGCAGCCGAATATTCTTCCATGTAAGGTCCCCCTGTGCCCACCTCTCAGCTTCTTCTTTTGACGGCAACAGGAGAACCCACGTAGCATGGTATCGCCTTACTAAGTACTGGGCCGGAATTTTAAGGTCGCCCAGTACTTCCATCATCTTTTCCAAGGGAACACTGGTGAGCCCCTTTCCATTGGCCTCCAGGGTCACGAGGAACAACGTCCTGTCTTTAATATCGTCTAGGGTTCTTGGTACCGCCATCATCCTGTTACCCTGGACGTACTCTTGATATTTGCTCTCAAAAAGTGCTTTGTAGTAATCCGGGGTCTTCTTTGGGCCTTCCTTCCGGCCCCAGACTCTTCCTGTTGTCTTGGGTTCCCCTGGCATGCTGGTCTCGGCTGGCTGCTGCGTCTCTGGCCTTGTTCTTTATCCTGCTGGTATCGGAGAGGCGTCGCTTTGTGTGAGGGCTGGCCACTCTACCATGCTGGCTAGCGTCGAGTCCTTTGAGCCCCCCGGCACCGAAGAGCACCCATCAACCATGATTGCATCCAATGACCTACACTTTCGTAACCCTTCTGCTGCTGACTTCTGGGGGTTGTTAGATTCCGACTGTGTTTGTGTCGGTTGCGTCTTGGTCTCTTCATCCAGGACCCACCATTTCTTTATTGGTCTCTTCAGCTTTTTCTTTTGAGAGGCCTTCTAGGCTTCTTCAGCTCCTGGGGCTCCCTGGACGAACTTTCTCCACTCCGCTATTGCCTCCTCTCTGGTTGTAGCCACTATGGTTGTGGGCATTATTCATGGTCGCTTACAGCTTTCAGCTCCCAGGTTGACCACTGATACATGCGATGTGCTGGGGGTGCCGACCACTCTTGAACTGGGGTTGGCAGCCTCCCGGACCCGAACTCATACTGGAGTTGCTTTTGTGGGTGGCAACCCCCGACCTCATCTTGACCGAACTGAGGGTGGTGACCCCTGGAACTACGCTCGTACCAACTGCACTGGGGGCAGCGACCCCCAGAACCAAACCAACTGCTCTTCTTCTGACCAGACTGGGGGCGGCGACCCCCAAAACTCTTCTCGAACTGGGGGTGCCTTTCGGGATGGCACCCCTTAGACCCTTTGCGGACACTACTATACCAGTGGCGTCCACCATGGTGAAGAGGCAGAGGCTTGCCCCCCTAGGTGTTGGCCCAGTGCCCTTCTCCAACCCGCCGATTTGGAAACTAGGGAGACCTTCGCCTAAAAAGGCATGTCAGTATACCCTAGCCTGGCCGGCTGCTTAAGTCGGATCCAGACACTGGACAATCTGAAACAAATGGAAAAAACAGTTAATAACAATAACAAAACAACAATAACAATGCCTAAAGGACCACTCACCCAAAGAATGGGGTCGGTCCTTTTAGGCCAAACAAAGAAACCCTTGAACTTAACCAAAAAATTGGTCAAGTGGGTGGCACTATCGGAACTTTGCTTCGACAAAAGCTTACTATGCTGCGAACAGATACTACACTTTGAGATATTACATATTAAAAATACAGTGAAAATCAACAATGAACAAAAGACTTAGGCACATGGCCAACTCAAAAGGGGGGGTTATGGGGGTCGTTGGTCATCCTTGTCACTCTAGAACTAAACAAAAGCAAAAGTTTCTCTCAGCCCCCACATCTTCATAATACCACATTCACCCCAATAGTATCTTCATAATACCACATTCACCCCAATAGTATCTTCATAATACCGCATTCACTCCCAATTTATAAAACATTTTTTTATTGACGTGTAAAAATAAAAAAGATAACAATAAAATGGTACAATAATTAATTTGTGTCGAGGGTGGGGGAAGAAAAAACAAAAGGTGATTAGTAGGACCTCCCAACCCCATCTAGTTGATAGACTGTTCGTTCCACTAGGTTTGTAAAAGAAACCTCGCTTCTGCGGGTCAGTCTCTAAGTGGGGATGCCCCCTAGATGGGGGTGAATGGAGAAAAGAAAATTTTGTGGGTAAATAATGGGGGATTTGTTTGTATTTCTTTCTCTCCAAGATGGGAGAAATTTAGAAGAGGGGGTGAAAACAAAAATTGCAAAAAGGAGGGGGTGGGGGTCTTGGATGCTTCCTAATCGGGGAGGGATGGAACACACACTCAGCTAGCTGAAAGCCTACTTGTTTAATTTTACTTTATGGAACTGCGCGTTCCGCACCTACGCGGGGAACACGTATTCAAATTTGACTCCTCTTCATACACACAGACTTACTACAAAATCCATCTTCTGTCAAATGCAGCGCGATGCAGCCTTCTTCTATCACATCTGATCTTCACCTGTAGTTGGTGTTTAAAGAAAGCGATCAGATCCTGATCAGAAAAAGACAACAACCCTCAGCAACCTTGCAGACGCGACGTCCAAATCACCATTCTCGCCACGGCCAGGATCGTAACGTAGATCATTTGTCTTTCCACAGCAGCCTCACATTGTCCACAAATTGGATACAGTAATTGGGCGAGGATGCTCAAGATCGAAGCGAGCCGTCACCTCACTTACATACAACCAGTACTGGCGGAGTTCGTGGCAATTGAAGAAAGCATGATCAGTCGTTTCTACGACCATTGCCCCACAACGGGGACAATCAGGCGACTCTAAAAACCCAGAACTGCATTGTATGTTGTTGAGTGGAAGTGCATTTCGGGCCAATTACCAGGTCAGAGAGAACTCCGAATTGTTCAGATGACTCGAACCTGGCGCCCAACTCCACGCGGAGCGGATCTCACTCTGCTGCCAACACAAACGCGCGCATAGCGGGCCGTCAGCGGCCCCCTTCACTAGATCCCTGTGGAGTTCCCTACGGGTAGCAGTGACAAGGTCGCTGGACCTTGGTAGTCATTTTAGCGCGGCTCGGCACTCTTTCATGTAGGCAGATTCTCCCCGCGGCCTGCGACAGCTCTCGATAGAAGGTTCGAGAATAAGGTCGGGGAAGGTGGCAGTAACCTTGGGGTGCCACGGTTGGTCATCTTGCATATAGTGGCTAAGGAAGGCCAGCCTCTCAGCGTCTCGATGACACTTCAAGTCCGGCATTCCCAAGCTTCCCTTACATGGCCGTTGAATACAGACCTGTCTGCTCACCCAGTGTCTTCCTCTGTCCCAAAGAAGCAAGGACAAGAGTTCGACAAGAGCTGTTAAGTGTTGTGCAGGCAGGGGAAGTACGGCCAGTCAGTAAAGGATGAGAGGAAATACGTAAGTGGCGCATGCCTCAGATCTACCCTTTAAGGAAAGTTTCTTAGGAAGCCACGAATTGACTGCAGCCTCCACCTTTGACCGTACCTCCAACCAATTTTTGTCAAGCTGGAGACCCGGTCCGAACCACATGCCGAGGATCCGAACCGGGCCATCCACCCAGCTGAAGGGTGCCGGGAGGTTGGCGTTGCCACTCCAGGCGTCCAACCGCAGTCCTACCGACTTTCTGTGATTTATCTTGGTCCCTGTAATTCTTTTGTACTGAGGAAGCACCTCCAACACGATCTCAATGTCTCTGAAGCTCGACACAAAGACTGTGACATCATCGACAAACATGGATACCTTGGCAGCTGAGCCACCGGGTATTGCAATTCTGTGCAGGGCCGAATTTGCCTCCCTACGTCTCAGCTTGCGGAGCAGGGGCTCCAAAGCCAGGACATAGAGCAGGGGCGACAGCGGACAACCCTGACAAACCGACCGAGAGATAACAAAGGGTTTCGAGTATTTTCTGATGACTTGCACAATGGCTGTAGGCTGTCGATACATCACGGAGATCCACTTGCAGAAGTCTGGTTTAAAACCGGTGGCCTCTAAGACAGATGCCAAGAAACAATGGTCGACACTATCGGAAGCTTTGGACTGATCTAAGTTGATCAGCACGGCTTCCGTGTTGTCATCTATCCCTCCTTCTAGGATCGTGCGTATCAGGTGCAAGTTGTTCTGAATCGATCTTCCCTTCTCAGCGTAGTTCTGTTCCGGTTCAACCAACTCGCAGATAAAAACCTGCAGCCAATTCGACAGGATCTTGGGCAAAATCTTCAACTCTGTGTTTAGCAGAGTTATGGGCTTGTAATCGTCTAACTCTTCCCCACCATGCCCCGCACCTTTCCTCAGCAATGTGATCACTCCCTTGGTGACTTGCCGCGGGATGTATCCCTGAGCAAACTAATGTTTGAACACATTCATCAGAAGAGGCAGAAACATGGGCGACAGCCTTAAATACAGTTCGTATGGCAGACCATCGAGACCCCCGATCTGTCAAGGCGGGGAGAGTCAGCCAAATAGTCGCTAAACTCAAGAACCGGAAGATCGGGCTGCTGCGTAAAACGCTCTTCAAAATGTTCTCGAAACCCCTCGCAGATCTCCCGAGTTGATTCCAGGGTGCGTCCATCCAGATGTCTTACCTTTGCAATGTACTTGTCCGAGCCACGCCTAGAAATTTCACGATGCGCGTCAGTGTTGGAGTTGACTGCTTCATTGCCTAGCTTTCTAAGCCTAGCTCTGACTACTTGACCTTAATAACGTTCGCTATTCTCACGCAGAGGGTCCTGCTTAGCTAGTTCCTGACTAACCCTATCATCCTCCCCCGTAGACACGGCTAGTTTCTGCTCTAGCTTCTTCTTCGTCTTGGCCTTATCTAGTGCGAGGCGCTGGGCATACTTGACAGAGAAGGTTCTAATTTTGGCTTTTAGACCTATCCACCACTTACTCCCGGTAACCGCCCCAACAAGTGCTTTTTGAATTAATTCCATTAGCTTTTCTTGGTAGTCTTGTATCTCCAGAAGGGAAGTGTTTAACTTCCAGTGAGCCACTAACTTAGGCCTATGTCCTAGCTTCAGCTGGGCCATAACTAGTTTATGGTCCATTTGGCCTAGCCAAGTGAACGTGGGACAAGATAAGAAGTCTACTTCGCCTCTCCTAACTAATATCCTATCCAAGTAAGTGTTTGGATAGGAGGAAACGCTATTGGTCCACGTCCACATCTCCCGCCCCGAATGCTCGACCCGAAACCTGTTGACCAGAACGCATCTAGCCATCAGATCAGCCAGGCTGGATTTGCACCTCTCCGATCCTCTAGCATCGCCTCCTACCTTATCTATCTCGGGGTCTAAGATGGCGTTTCAATCTCCCATTAGCACTACAAACGCGTCAAGCTGACTGAAGAATGAGACCCTCTCACGATCACACGAAACACAGAATCTTTTACGGCAACATCAGCCACAACCAGCCTGCCCACTGCATCCCTATGAACAATGTCGACCGTCGCCGACAGGGTACGTTTAACCAGCATGGAAACTCCCTTCCCCCGCGGGCTGCCATATGCTGAGAAAACCTCAAAATCTCGGGCCAGCACCTGACAGTCCACAGAGGAAACGAAATGCGTCTCCTGAATCACAGCCACATCCACTCCCAGGGTCTTGCCAGAGGCGAGCCACTCGGCCCAATGATCTCAAGCCCCTCGCATTCAAACTAGCCAAATTCAAAGCCATGGTACCTACCTTAGGGTGTGTCTCACTCAGCTCAAAAGTCAGCCGGGGAGAGGATGCCAACGTTATGTGCCATGCTCAAGGTGGTCAAATTATTCATATCCTAACCTTCTCTCGCAATGCCGCCGACGTCCAAAGGATAAATTAATTTCATGCCCCTGTAGAGTGACAGATTGACCAACACTGGGACCCTTCCCTTGCATTGTTTTGACAGTTCGTCAAGAGAAGGGATATTTTTCTTTATCAGTTTGATTCCCGGAAACGCCCCTTCAGCGGCCTGCAGCCTTGTCCACAAGTTGGTCTTGCAGGCCTCTGGAGTTCTGGGCGAGGCGTCCGGGAGATTTGAGGGGATATTTACATCTTTCCCCTCTATCTGTTTGTAATCGAGCAGAGGTTTTAAGTTTTTCCTCTGCCAATGGGAAATGTCTGTGGCCACAGATAGAGGTTTACATAACATAGTTCCTCAAGGGCAAGGGCTTTTAATTTGGTTGGTCTGCGAGAGGCAGAGGAGTCTCCGCCCTCTCGGTTCATTCTTTTCCTTTTCTTTTTGGGGTGGTGACTCAGTTTGCATTGGTGTGGGGACGGGTGTTTGTGTGGTGCCTGGTGTTTGTGCTGGTGTGGTGTCTGGTGTTGGTGCGGTGTCTGGTGTTAGTGTGGTGTCTGGTGTTGGTGCTATGTTTGTTGTTGGTTCAGTGTCTGGTGTTGGTGCGGTGTCTGGTGTTGGTGCAGTGTCTGGTTTGGGGGTGAAAGTGGATTTTGTTGTTAGGGGTGGTATATGTTCACAGGGAGTGGGGGCCACCTTTTCTTCTTTTGATTTTCTTTTTTAGTCTTTCGAATGAACCGGGGAGAGGTGAGATTGAGTTCTTCTCCCTCTCACTTGCAGATTCATCCTTAGAGGAGCAGTCTTTTCTCTGCTTGATCCCCGTCTCGATTGGTGTGGGTACCGTTGGTTGTGTCTGCTCCTCTAGTTGCTGCTGCGGCTGTTTTTGTTGCTGCTGCTCTCACTGGTGTCGTTGCTGCTGCTGCTTCTTCTGCTGCTTCTGCTGCTCTTGCTGCTTTTGCTGCTGTGGTAGTTGTTGTTGCTGCAGCTGTTTCTGCGGCATCGGCTGCAGTGGCTGTTATTGTTGCTGCATTTGTAGAGGCTGCTGCCTCGATGTTTGGGCTGGTGATGGGACGGTGGCGGAAGGGATTATGTGCTTCAATTTTTGTCTCATTACCGTGCTCCATTCCTTCCCCTTGGCCTCCTGGGGTGTTTGGGTTTTCCTTGGAGCTGGGGTTGGTGCCGCAGTTGCAGGGGTTGTTGCTGCCTGTTATGGCGCAGGTGCTGTCTCAGGGGTTGTGACCGCCTTTTGGGTCGTTTGATTAGGGGTTACCCTTTGGGAGCAGCTCCTAGCCATGTGGCCCTGCTTTTGGCAGAACCAGCAGTGTGGATAACGGCCCTCCACCACTACCATTATGCTGGCGTCCTTGTAGGTCAGTAGCACTGGTATCGCCTGAACACCCTCCCTCTTCAGCCTCATTGCTATTGTGTTTTGACTGTACTGGGGTCACCTGTTCCACCTCACCGTACTGGCTGAAGAGGCCTCCTAACAGTTCCACAGGTATTTGGGTTGGCACATTAAATACCTGTACCCGAGTCCTTCTCTTGCCCTGGTATTCGGGTATTAGTTTGACTCTCCCATGCTTTATTTCTTGGAGGGAGAGTTTCTCCGCATCGTACTTGGTAGGTAGGAGGATGTCCCACACAGCGAAGCTCCTCTGGTATAGGTATAATACGGGGATGTTAAGTTTGTGGAGGAGCCTCGACATGTCTTCCTTCTTCATCCCCAGGAGGCAGTTTTCCGGTATATCGGAAATGGCAAGGACAGGACTCTGCCCTCAATCGCCTCCCAGGCACCCGGTATGGATTTTATATCTGCCCCCTCTATGTATTGTCTGTACTTTGTCAGGTACAGGTCTCTATACTCTTGAGGGAACAGTTGTTTTTCTATGGTCTTCCCCCATGCAGACCCACTTGGTGGTGTTGGTGTTGGTATGGGGTCTTTGGTGGTGTTAGCCCGTTTTTGGTCTTTTATGGAGGTTGCCCCTGCCTGTTTATTGGCGACACTTCCTGCCTCCCCAGATTTCTTAGTTTGTCCTTTTGTGGGAGTGTCTCATTTTTGGGGGGCGGCTCAGTGTTTTTTGGGCCTGACTCTTTTTGGTTAGAGTCTTTTTTGGGAGCAGCTTCCCGTTTTGGGGAGTCGGCCTCTTGGGGAGCATGATCTTTTTTGTTTACTTTGAGGCCGTCTGCCCCTTCCTCGTTTGTGAGGTCCAGGTGGTATGCACCCTCATTTTCTTGACCTGCTCCTGAGGAGCGCTATCCCCTTTATTGTCCTTTTGGCCTGGCACCTCCTCCTTTTTGTGGTCGGAGTGAGATGCTATGAACGATTTTGGTTTTGCTCCCCTTTGGGGTCGCCCTCGGGGGGAGCTGTTGGCAAATTTTCCCCCTCCTGGGGAGCGTCCAATGCTGTCATATCTGGATGGTACGTTGTTTTTGGAGTTGTCCTCCTGGGGAAGCAATAGCCCCCTGGCTGGGGGTATCCATATTGGTGGCCCCCCCCCCCGAGCTGGGGTTGTCCGTTTTCATTCCCTCTTCTTTTAAAAATCACTGAAAAGAGTGATATGGAGTCGACATCCAAAGTGGGTAGCCGACTTTGGTGCCAAAAAGAAGTGACGCCAAAAGGCGGCAAGAGGGGAGATAGAACTGAAAGAGGGAGTGGGAAGTTAGTGGAGGGAAGAGAGAAAGTGTTTTTGACCCTCCCACGTGGGAAGGTCGTAAATTATCAGCTCGGATCCCCCCATGAGGGGGGAGAGGAGAGAAAGACAGGAAAAAGTGGGGGTGCGGACAGAATGCTATCAACAAGCTCGTCAGGTGTTCCGGGCACGAGAATGTATCGGCAGAACAGCACTGCCTCGCACGGTGTATGTATCAGAGAACAGATACTACACTTTGATCTGGACAAAAGATTCCGAGATCAGATACTACACTTTGATCTTGGCGTGATGCCGAGTTATTTACCCTTTCGGCCCCAGCCTTGGCATTATCTACTGCCTAACGATGAAATACACAAAAAAGAAAGAAAAATAAACAACTAAACAAAATGCCTATGGGGCGGGTTAGTAAGGGGACCCTCCCTTCCTACTTGCTATTTGTCGATTGGAACGCCCACTGTCTTCCGATCCCCTCCCCCAGGGAAGAGGTGAAAGCAAGCAGGTCGTTCCCTAATGGGGAGTGGAGAACTTAAAGGACTGCACTTTTGCAAAAATAACAGGGGGTGTGGGTCAACAGGGATGGATGGCATCTTCCAAGATAAAGGAAGTAATGGGCAAACACAGGCCGGGGACAAAACAAACAAGTGGACTGGGCATCTTTGGAAGCTCTCCTAGTGCTGATGAAAAAATAAAGACTCGGGGACAGGATCAACACACTTACTTCCCTAGTCTAGGCCCTAATAAAGAACTTATCTTCCACTCTTGGTGGTTTCCACGCCTAACTAACTAGCTTCTACCCATAGTACAAAGTAAACTTTGTATTAACCAAAGGGCTGGGCTCCAAGAAAAAACAAAAACTCCAGCAGCTTAGGACCAATACCACTAGGGGGGAAACACGAACTCGAACCCAGCGCCTCGTCGGATGCACAAGCTAGCATTGTGCACCCATCTCCTATCAAAGTCTATGCGGTACAATCTTGAAATCTGCGTTAAGCAGAGTTATGGGTCTATAATCATCTAGATTCCTCCATCCATGCTGATCTCCCTTCTTCAGAAGCGTGACCACTCCTTTGGTAACCTGCCTTGGGATCGAGTCCTGGGCAAACCAGTGGTTAAACACGCCCATCAAAAGGGGCACAAACATGGGCGACAGCCTCAAGTACAGTTCGTAGGGCAAACCATCGAGCCCCGGAGATTTGTTGTGGCCAACCTGCTTCAACGCAGTAATGACCTCACACTCCGTTACCATTCCCTCGAAGCTAGGCGCTCGGGCCGCAGTAAGGCGGGGTGAGCCAGCTAAATAGCTGCCAAACTCCTGGCCGTGGAGTCTGGGTAGTTGGATTAAGTATTCCATCAAATGTTGCTGAAACACATTGCAGATCTTCCATACCAACATGAGAGGGAGCCATTCCAAGTTTTTCACCTCCCGAATGTAACCATCCGAGCCGCGTCTTAGGGCGGCCTTAGGCTCAACAGCGTCAACATTCACGGCTTCATTGGAGACTCTTTTTAACCTAGCTCTAACTACCTGATCTGCATATCACTCGCTAGCCAAGCGAGTCATGTCCCTTTTAACTAGAGCTAGTTCTAGGGAATTCCCCCCTGCCACTGACCGAGTCAGTCAATCCAGCTGCCTTTTGGTCCACGCCCTAGTTAATGCGAGGCGTTGGCTATATTGGACACAAAAGAGCCTAATGGTAGCCTTAAGCTTAACCCACCAGCTACTCCCAGTAACCGCCCCCACTATCTCCCTCTGAATTAGTGACATCAGCTGCTCCCGGAAGTCCTTCGACACCAACAAGGAGGCGTTCAACTTCCAGTAGCCAGCCAACCTAGGCCTATTACCTAATTCAGATGGGCCAACACAAGTTTGTGGTCCGAATGACCTAGCCAGTGGAACGTGGGACAAGATAGGAAATCTATGTCGCCCCTTCTAATTAACATTCGTTTCAAGTATGTACTCAGTCAGACGGCCGAAATACCATGCCACGTCCACCTCTCCCTTCTGGGGTGATCCAGACGGAACCTGTCGACCAGATCGCAGTAGGCCATCAGGTCAGACAGGCTGCTATCACACTAATCTGACCCTCAAACCCCCCCTCCCCACCATATCTATATTGGGGTTCCAGGACGCCATTCCAGTCTCCCATTAAAACTACCCACTCATGACCCAAAGAGAGAAACACCTCAACCCGCCGAAAAAAGGAAACCCTCTCGCTGTGGATGCTAGGCGCATAAACTGACACGATCCGGACCCTGCGACTTTTGACGGCAACGTCGACCACGACCAGACTCCCATGAGCGTCCGTGTGGACAACAGTAACCATCGCAGACAGGGTGCGACTCACTAGTTCAGAACCCCTCCCCCCCCCTCGGCTCTGGAGGCTGCCATATGCTGAGCAAACGTCAAAATGTTTCCCTAACTAGTAGTATTCGTCGACTAAGGATCTGAAATCCTCAAGAGTAAGGATGTCGAAGGCCTGACCGAGACTGCCCATGGGCAGGTCAGGCGTAAGCCGCCCGTCTCGAGCCACGCCCCTCACGTCCAAGGGGAACGTCAATTTAATCACCCTATAGAAGGAGGGGTGAACATAAATAGGGACTCTCTCCTCACAGCGCTTGGCAATTTGTGCTAGTGATGGGTGCTCCCCGTCCATGAGCCTGGAGCCCGGAAATGAGGTCTTTCCAGCCTTCAACATCCTCCATAGAGCCTTTGCTCTTCCTCCCTTATTTGGCCTGACAAACGTTATTAGATTTGGGGCATCGGTGAAATTTCGCGGGTTGGTGACTTCCTTCTCATCAACTCTCTTCAGGTTCTCCAGCTGTTTCAGGTATTGCTGTTGGATACTATTGAGGTCACCAACCATTAATTCTTCCTCACAAAGACGCTCCCCCAGCCAGAAAGGAAATTTTCTGGTCTTTTCCACTCCGGGGGGTTGCCTTTACCTCTTCTTTACCTTCCACCGACACCACTTGAACTTCGACTGGAACTTTGGTCTTCTGCTCCGGAGTGTTGAATAGGGGAGGTGTAAGCTGAGTGTCTTCCTGTGGGGTTGATTTTGGAGGCTCAGTGTGCGGGTCTTGGATCATAGACTCAGGGGGAGTCTCTTGAGGAATTTCTTTGGGAGTCACTTTGGGAGTCTCCTTTCTCTCCCTCTTTTCCTTTTGTTTGGATTTATCCTCCCTCTCCTCTCCCTCTGACTTGGAGGAGCGTGTTCTTAATTTCCTTTTGGTTGCCGCCACTGCTGCTCTTGCTGGTGCTGGAGGGACCTCTTGTTCCTTTTTCTTTCCCTTCCTGGCGACGACCTTACTCCATCCCTCTTCCTCTGTAGTTTTCTCCCCCTCTGTCTTTTCAAGTGACTGCCCTCCTTCCGCCGGCTTCTCTTTCTCCTCCAGCTTCTGAGGGCTCCTTCCTCTGCGGGCAGAAGCAGGCATGTGCCCGGGCTTCAGGCATTGCTAGCAGAGTGGCGTACTTCCTTCTACGATAACGGCCATCTGTCAGCCCTCACATATTAGTTGGGTGGGAATCTCATAAAAACTCTTTCTGTCGACCAGTATGTAGATCTCATAAGATCCCATCAAAATGTTCCGGGGGCCCTTCACAGGGTGCACCCCCTTCACCTCTCCATACTGGAATAGGGTGGCTCCCAGCTGGTCCTCCCCGATAAAGCATGGGACCCCCATTACTGTTACCGCCGTTCTCCTTCGGGACTGATATTCAGGTCTCAGTCTGACATTCTTCCAGGTGAGGTCTCCTTTTGACCAGCTCTGTGCTACTTCCTTTGACGGCAAAAGGAGATCCCACGTGGTGTGATATCGCCTCACTAATTACTGGGCCGGGACTTTTAGGTCGCCCAGTATTTCCATCATTTTTTCCTGGGGAACACCGGTAAGCCCCTTCCCATTGGCCTCAAGGGTCACAAAGGATAACGTTCTTTCTTTTACATCTTCGAGGATACCCAGCAACGCCTTCATGGTGTTACCCTCCACGTACTCCCGGTACTTGTTTTTAAACAGGTTTCTGTAGTACTCGGGAGTGTTTGTTGTATCATTCTTCTGGCCCCAGGCTCCAGTCTTCTCGGGTTCCCCTGGCGTGCTGGTTTCGGCTGGCTGCTGAGTCTCCTGCCTCGGTCTTTG